>NW_004524623.1:6905791-6907023 GCF_000260255.1 Octodon degus | reverse complement strand
GCACCCCTTTCAATGTTTCCAGGTGCACCAGCCACAACTGTGCTGCAAAGACCTTGACTATCTGTGTCAGGCTGCTTACATGTGTAGCTTTGTCTTGGCTTGCTTTAAGGACTCTTACTTTGTGCCCAGGACACCCTGGCCCAGCCAAGGGCACTTGATGACTCCCCTTCCCCATTCTGGCTGGCTCTATAAGTCCCTGCCTCCCCAGCCTTCAACTCTGTCTAGGTCCGCTGAGCAGCCCGGCTCCTGCTAGTGCCGTCAATAAGCCGCTCCTTTTGTGCCAGCTAACTTGACTGTGGTCTTGTGTGGGTTTAAATGCACCTTTTCCTGACAGTTTTCCTGTCACTTCCTTCTTTGGCAATACCAGGGATTCAACCCAGGGCCTTGCCCAGGCTAGGATGGGCAAGTGCTCTACTACAGAGCTACATCTCCCACCCCGACCATCACCTTAAATAAAGGAAGGAAGATGAATCTCTGGGTATTTTTCAAAGAATCAAAACCTCTCGTAAAGATTCACTAGTCTTTTTCCAGAGACTTCCTACACACATGCATGCATGCACAATTGTTATTTTCCTTGTAACCTCAAGTTTTATGCTGTCCTTTCAATCTCTAGCTCCCACTCTGCAAGTGTGCTCAACATCTGGACTTTCCTCAGAGAGTTCTACACACGCAGTGCCCCTGGGTACCTAGTTGGCACCTGACGAGTACTCCAGGAAATCAGAGAAACAGCCTTCTCCACTAGGCCCTTAGCTGCCCTGGACTCTTCCACATGATAAAATAAAGGGTTGAGGGCAATTTGCAGAAATTGTCACGTGCTGAGAGGACTGGCCCCTGTGCCACGTACAAATCCAGTTTCACAAGAGGGTAAGAAAGTCCTGAGCAGCACATCCCAGTGTTCACGCATGAATACATGTCTCCCAGAAGAATTCAATGGCTTGAGCGGCCAGGTAGCTCAGCAGATTAAAGTGCCTGCTTAGGCAGATACAGGAGCTGGGGGTTCGATCCCTGGCCTGCCATGCTGGTCCCACCCCTGGGGCGCACTAAGACAGCAACTGAGACTGGGCCTGGGGGCACATACCTGTAATCCCAGTGCTTGGGAGGCTGAAAAAGGGAAGGATTACTATGAGTCTGATCTGTGTAATGAGACCCTATAAACCCTGTACTAAATATGAAGAAGAAGGAGAGAAGGAGAAGGAGAAGGAGGAGGAGAAGGAGGAGGAGGAGGAGGAGGA
>NW_004524623.1:6901346-6905571 GCF_000260255.1 Octodon degus | reverse complement strand
AGAGAGAGAGAGAGAGAGAGAGTAAGATTACATCCTATAGTTATTGAGAGAAATGCTGCCTAGACCCTCATGTCTCTGAACTTGGAATGCTGGAAGTACAGACATCATGATCATTAAACCAGCCCATTGTCCCTGAGGTCATGGGCTAGGCCTGCTTCTGCTTGTTCCCACTCAGGTTTTTATTGCAGCCCCTCTTAATTGCCTGCACCTGAGCACTCTTTATCACCTAATGACAGGTTATCTGATCACAGGACTTTTCCATAGTGAGTGTGAACTCTGACAATCTTTACCTAACTATGGCTCAAATCTATGCTGAGTCACACCTTTTGATAGATAACCTGAGGCACTTTAAATGTATTTCCCTGAGGTCCACTTTTCCCCAAAATATTCGTTAACTATCAGTTAATCTAAAACCTGCATGTAGAAGAAAGGACATGTGTTTTAAAACCAGACAGATTCTAACCCAGTTTTGCTGCTTACTGACCTATGGAGTGTTATTTAACCTCTCAGCACATGGCCTCCTCCTCTATAAAATATACATAATATTGCTGAGGAGATCACTCAGTAGAGTAAGCGCCTGTTTGGCAAGTGCAAGGTCCTGAGTTCAATCCCCAGTACCACAAAAAAAGAAAAAATATATAGATGGATAAATGACAGATAGATAGATAGATAGATAGATAGATAGATAGATAGATAAATAGATAGATAGATAATATTGCTCCTACTTAGCAGAGTTAGGAAAAAGAAATATATGATATCAGATATAGAATTAAATAAGCAAATATACAAGATGCAAAGAACATTGCCCAATAGATAGTTAATATTCAGTAATATTATCCCCCTTCTCTACCCTACTTACAATCTCCTCCTTAAGTCCACCTCCAAAAATAGCAAGTTCATTTGGGCAAACCAGGCCTGAATCACAATAGCAATGAGAAGCCCCATCAGTAGATATTTGTCATTTGCCCAGAAAGGACTATTATTATCACAGACGCTAAGATTCTGTGACAAATTTCTGACCTCCAAGGTAAGACAGTCTGTTAAGTAAGATTTTTGTTGACTGTCTCCATCTAAACAGCTGAAGGTCTCTTTGCTAAATAAAGTTCTCATGGTCCAAATGACTACCTCTGGTAGACAATCAGCTATACCTTCCCTTAAGAAGGAACTATCTGGCCTGGAGAGATAGTTCAGCAATCTAGGCACCTGCCTGGCAAGCACAAAGAAGGACCCAAGTTCGATGCCCAGTACTGCATGCTGTGGTGATGCATGCCTGTAATTCTATCACTGGGGAGGCTGAGACAGGAAGATCACTATGAGTCTGAACTGTGTAGCAAGACCCTGTATCAAATAGATAGATAGACAGACAGACAGACAGACAGACAGACAGACAGACAGACAGATAAATATTGAAAAGAAAACGATGAAAATACTAAGAGAACAGAGTATAGGACTTAAGGTAGGTTGTTTTTAGGTCAAGAAAAATAAGAATACATCCATGGTCTACTCTTCCACTTGAATTCATGCCAGCTGCTTAGATGTTACAAAAATTGTTAAGGTAGGCACCAGGGCCATGATGGTCTGAGTTTGGTCCACGTAATGCTGGGACAAAACAGCTGTCTCAGATAAAAGAATGAAAAAGGTGGGCCAGGGAGATAGCTCAGTAGAATAAGCACTTGCCTGGCAAGCACAAGGTCCTGAGTTCAATCCCCTGTACCACAAAAACAAACAAACAAAAAGAAGAAAATGATAATAATAAAGGAGGGCAGTGAGCTTAAAGACAGATCAATAGAATTATCCATTGTGTCTTTAAATTTGGGGCCCTAATATTTTTTAGTTCTTTATAAATTCTAGATAGAAGGCCTTTGTCTGAGTGCTTATTAGTTAAGATATTTTCCCAATTTGTGGGCTGCCTTTTCACTCTGTTGGTAATTTCTTTTGATGTGCAAAAACTTCTCAATAAGAGGAGGTCCCAGTTGTTAGTTCTTTCAAATATTACCCATGCTGTTTGATTTTTGTTCATGAACTGTTTACCTATCCTTATGTCTTCAAGAGTTCCTCCTACTTTTTCTTCCAGGAGATTTAGTGTTTCTGTTTTAATGTTTAGATCTTTAATCCATTTTGACTTTAGTTTAGTACATGGTGATAGACCTGGGTCCAGTTTTCATTTTTGGCACATAGAGAGCCAGTTTTTCAAGCACCATTTGTTAAAGAGGCTGTCTTTCTTCCAGTATGCATGTTTGGCCAGTTTGTCAAAGATAAGATGGTTGAGTGTATTTGTAGTGGCTTCTGCATTTCCTAATCTATTCCATTGATCCTCACATCTATTTTTTTTTGCCAATACCATGCTGATTTTATCACAATAGCTTTGTAGTATAATTTCAGGTCAGGAATTGTAATGCCTCCTGCCTTATCTTTGTTGCCCAGGATTGCCTTTGCTATTCTAGGTCTTTTCTGGTTCCAAATAAATTTTAGGAATGATTTCTCTAGGTCTGTGAGGTATGCTGGTGGTATTTTCATTGGGTCTGTATTGAATCTGTATAACAATTTTGGGAGTAAGTACAGAGATTGGAAAAAAATAAAAATTAACTGAACCTTAGGGAACAGTGTAACATCAAAAAGTCTAACATTTGTATTGTTTTGAGTCCTAAAAGAAAAAAAGAAAGACACTGGAACAGAGAACTAAATGTGAAGAAATAATAGTTGAAAACTTTCCAGATGTGTTAAAAAGCACAAATTTATAGTGTCAACAAGCTGAGCATATCCAGACAGAATAATCTCAAAGAAAACTAGGCACCTACTCAGATATAGTTAAACAGAGGAAAGGCAAAGATAAACACTGCAAAAAACAACATGATACATACAAGGAAACAATGGTTTTTATAATGTTCTATTTCTTGCCAGAATTCCTGGGGGCTAGAAGACACTAGGTCATGCCCTGTGAAGTGTTGAATGGAAAAAGATTCTACCAACCAAGAATTCTATATCTGGCAAAAACATTCTTTAAATATGAAAGTAAAGTAAATACATTTTCAATAGAGGAAAGCTTAGAAAATGCATCACCAACAGATTTGCTCTAAAGGAAAGGCTAAAAGGAGTTCTTAAAATGGAAGAAAAATGACACCAAGAAGAATCATGGTGTTTTCTCATTGAAAAAGATCAACAAAAAATTGTAAATATAATATTATATTGAGTCAGTATATTAGGCTATTTTTCCTCTTCTTAAATTTTCTGACATGTGTGTGAGTGTGAAAACTAAATATTACAGCATTATGTCATACTTTTAATGGTAGCAAGCAAAACTGAGATATGCAGATAACTTTATGGAGAAAGAAACGTATAACACCGAGTTCTTAAATTAGCAAAGAAAGGTCTCAAATTAAGAAATTATCATCTACCTCAATACTGGTAAAGAGCAAATCAAATTCAAAGCAAGCAAAAAGAAGGAAATAAAAATAAGGACAGGATCAATAAGATTGAAAAATAATCACAATTGAGAACAATCAATGAAACCAAAAGCTGTTTAATTCAAAAGAACAATAAAATTGATATACAAATGGCCAAATATATGAAAAAGGCTCAGTAGTTATGTGTGCGCATGCGCGCGCGCACAGGGTCTCACTATGCAGCTCGAACTCATAATGATCCTCCTGCTTTCAACCTCCCCAGTGATGCCACCACACCCAGACTCCATCACTGGCTCAGTATACCTGGTGTACACTGTAATGTAATTTGCATTACAATGTAAGGAGGGCTGAGAGGCTAGCTAGCTGCCTGAATTGCTGCCACTACCTTTGCTCTTGCTCTTTGCTGTCCCCATGAAAGGCTGCTTTCTGCCATATGCCACTTTGCCTTGGAGTTAGTGGTGCCTCTGAATGTGGTGCCAGGGATCGAACGCCAGCCCCTACGCTTGCCTAAGCAGGCACTTAGTCCACTGAGCTATCTTGCCAGCTCTAGCATTTCTAATAAATATGGAAACACAAGTGAAAACCACAAGGCTATATCATTTCACTCTAGTTAGAATGGCTATACCAAAGTAATGAAAAATAATAGGAGCTAGAAAGAATGCAAAGAAAAGAACTTCTATATGCAGTGGATAGGAATGTAAATTAGTACAACCATTATGAAAACAATACAGAAGTTTTTCAAAGCAATAGAAACAGAAGTATCATATAATTCAGCAATCCCATTACTGGGTATGCAACCAAGTGAAATGAGAAATCTGTAC
>NW_004524623.1:6882940-6895806 GCF_000260255.1 Octodon degus | reverse complement strand
TCCCCAACCCCAAGCACACTGAGATGGCAATGAGACTGGGTGTGGTGGCACAAGCCTGTAATCCCAGCTCTTGGAAGGCTGTAACAGGTAGATCACTATGAGTCTGATCTAGTAGTAAGACCCTGAACACCCTGTAGACCCTTCCCTAAAATACAAAAAATAATAATAATAATGCATAACTTTGATAAGGAGACTATCACAAAAGTAATATATTTCTATATTCGAGTTAATTTTTTTTGAATTTTTATTTATTTATTTATTTGGTACAGGGTCTCACTACGCAGCTCAGACTCACATCGATCCTTCTGTTTTCAACCTCCCTAGCACTGGGATTACAGACATATGCTACCATGCCCAGTTTTGGTGGCCAGCTCAGTGCACCTGGGGTTCCAGGGCTGGCACAGCATGCAGTACCAGGGATCAAACCAGGATCCTTGAGCTTGTCAGGCAGGTGCTCAGACCTCTGAGCTATCTCCCCAGTCCCTCTGCTTAGAAATTTTAATGCAAAGATTCTTAGTATTTAACTTGATAAAATAAAAAAGAGACACTAAAACTCTGATGTATAACCAAGGGAAGACTTGAACAAATGAAGTCCATACTTTGGAGTTGGGGAGACAGCTTGGTGGTCTAAGCACCCACCTGCTAAGTGCAAGGACCTGAGTTCAATCCCTGGTATCACATGCTGTGCCGGCCATCCCAGCCCAGACACCAGTCATGGTGTCTCACACCTGTAATCCCAGCACTGGGGAGGCTGTAATGGGTGGGAGGGTCACTGAGTCTGAATTGCATAGTGAGGCCCTGTATCAAATAAATATAATTTTTTTAAAGTCCATATTTTAGACAAAAAGAAATTCAAAGTAATGTAAAGACACAGATATTCTTATTTTTTCCCATACTGAATTGGGGAATTTGTTAGGACTCTAATTTTCATGTCTAGCACATGAACCTGGGTTTACACATTGCTTGGGTCCTCCTCCCGAGGCCCTCACATGTTTGTGGCCTTTGACCCACTGCAGCTTTAATCTCGCATGTCAGTTCTACAGCTGTGCACCCTGGATGTGCCCCATCTTGTCGTTATGTGGCAGTGGCTTGCAATTAGTTCAAGCTATTAATTTAATACATCTATAATTTAACATTTCTTGAAATGAAAAAGTCATTCTACAGTTTATTTCAAAGAAAGTAATGTGAAAACACCCAAGGGAATAAAAGATAAATAAGAGATATTTATTAACAAATATGTAAAAGTAGTATGTTTTGTTACAACAATAGAACAATCTTTTGAACAAAAGAATGTGTGTATATTTGGGACTTTAGGCAATGATAATTGTAGCATTTCACATTAACAAAAATGAGTAAGTGAAAAATCTCATTTCTATATCAAAATGAGTTCTTAGGTATGTAGAAGATTTAGATAAACCATAAGATTAGGAGAAGATAAGGATGTATGTTTGTATATTTTACAAGGCAAGAGGGTTGTCAAGTCATAATGGGGTCAACAAAAACATTCAGAAAGTCTATAAATTTGACCACATAAAAATTAAGTTTTTCAGACTACATGAAAAGCAACGTTGACAGTAAATGCTACCTCTTAAATTTTAAACAATTCCCAAATCAAAATCTCTTAGTGATTTCCTACATCCTGCTCAATAAAAGTTCTCTGGGTGCTAAAATCATAGGTGTTGTATTCAGCTCTATAACCTCATGCCCTCGACCAGTGGCAGTGAATGTTCTAGAGCTTTAACAAACAGTCCACTGTGGACGTACCATAGGCCATAGGTTCATGACCTTGACATAGGCCCTTTCCCTAGCTCACAGGTGAGAGTCAAAATACGTTTGTTAAGTGAAAGAATAAATGAATGAATGAATGAATGAATGAATGAATGAATGAATGAATGAAATGCCTTCATTTTAAAGGACTGAACTATTGATCCTCTACACAGTCCTCTCTCCCATTCCTGGAAAGGAGACTCTCTCAGCACCCCGCAACAAAGGGGCTTGAAATCTGAGTTTTCTTCAATGTCTGCTGACTAATCTTTGTCTTACCAGGCAGTTTAAGAGGCATGAGAGCCCCCCACCCCACCACACAATCCCCACGTCATTGTTTGGAGACTTCTTATGTTGCTGTAACTGAACCGCTATTCCTGATTATCAACAGCCAGTTTCTCAAAGCAAATATCCTTCGGTTAAACAAAGTCAAGCAAGTTATTTGTTTTATATGCAATGTGGAGTCAGTTTTACAGGAACCAACTGCTCTCTAAAACCCTGAGGATAAACCAGTTCACTCCCACCATCATTTAGAAAGACTCAGACACACTTCATGGTGCCAGTGCTTTGTTTAGGAATTCCCAAGTTCCATTCTGGGTGGCATTTTTTGTTGGGTAGAATACCTTGCTTCTCTAGAAAATTATAATACTTATATCTATAGGATCAAAAACAACTGCTATTTTTTTTTTCTTTTTGCCAATAGTGGGAAGCCAAAAGGGATTTCCTTCATTCTATTAAAATCTGACATAGATAATAGATAATATATTCTTAACAAGTTTTGTGGTATTTTTTTTCCAGGTCTGATTTAGCTCTTGACACATCCTCTCTCTGCCCCCCGCCAATGTTCCTCATGTGTCACGCTGCCTTCATAAAAATGTACTTGGAGATATTCTTCTGTCTCTATGTTGTTGAATTGTGGAAATAGTAAAGAGAAATCATCACCATCCCTGTTTGGTGACAAGTACTAAGAAAAAAATGGAGCATATCCCCAGGGCCTCCTGGGCTCATAAAATAAAAGTATTCTTTAAAGTTGTGATGGCCAGAAGTGATTTCCTCGAGGAATTTAGCCTTTGGCTAAAATTTGTTTCTCTTATATTTGTTTGTTTCTTTTAATATATTTGGCACAGGGTCTCACTATGCAGCTCGGACTGGGAGTTATCCTCCTGTTTTCAGCATGCACCACCACACCTGGCCTCAGGGGCCAGCTCAGTTCTTCTAAGGGTGAGGCTGGCAGGGCATGTGGCCTTGGGGATCGAACCCTGGTCCCTACGCTTGCCTAAGCAGGCGCTTAGTCTGCTGAGCTATCCCGCGGGCCCGTTCAGCTAATTTTTGAAAAAAGGGATATAATGGAGGTGAGAGGAAAAAAAAAAGTTATTTTTCCATTAATTCAATCAATTCTTATCCTGTGCCAAGCACTGTAGAAGATTCTGGGGTTACTGCAGTGGAAAAAAAAAAAAAGAATCTTCTAGGAAACTTGTATTCTAAGGAAGGGAAATGCGGCTGCAAGAGTAGGGGAGCACATCAGTGACGCAGGGAACGGAATAAATTAACAGGTTACGTTCAGGCAGTGATGGAAATGAACCAGAGTTCTACAGACCACGGAAGAGGGACTCCTTCCTACTTGGAAGTCTCTCTCAGGCAGGAAGCAGCTAGAAAGATCGAGGACAGAGCATGCCAGGCAGAGGCAAGGACAATGCCAAAGTCCCGGGGCTGAACGGTGCTTGGCACAGATGGGAAGCTGGTCTTTCCAGTAGCTAAGGCCCAGGCACACAGCAGTAGAGCAGGTCGGAGCAGGGGAAAGCCTTTGGGAAGGTACATGACGTGTGCTACATGGTTGAGAGTTCGTTCTGGCTACTTTCTGGAAAGGGATTAGAAGGGGACAAGAGCAGAAGGGAAATCGATGTGAACAATGCTGTTGTTGTCCAGGGATAGCCGGAGTTTTGACTTCTTATGCTGCGTTAAGCAAAAGGTAAGCATTTGACCTGAGTTATCTCATTTAATTTTCAAAACAGCCCTAGCAGGTGGACAACAACATTAATCCAAGTTTACAGATAAGATAAAGTGCTTACACGGGTTAACTGGTTTGCCCAGAGTCCCACATCGTGCAAGTGTTACCCAGGGAAGCCAACCCGGACCTGCCTTGATCCCAAGCATGTGCTCATCGCCAAGTCTCAGGGCCACCTACTCTGTGTTTCTCCACTCCACCTGGAGCGCCAGCCAACTGCAGGACTGACTCGTTTCTACTGTTTCTCTGGGCTCTGGACAAGCCGACTGCTAAGAAAAGCAGATGGAGGGAGGAATCTGTTTAGTTTTCCACTGAAGCTCCTGCTGGTGTCCCATCTGCTCTATCTAGCACCCCTCCCCCAACACACACACACACACACACACACACACAGAGCCCTAGATAGAAATAGGTGAGGCATGGATTCTAAGCCCCGACAAAAACATCACTTGCGTTGTAACACCTTGCCCCCTCTCCATGCAGAAATAGCAGATGGCCCCTGCTCCCAGGATAAGCCTGTGTGGCTTGTCCAAACACCTTAATGAACATGAAGAGATGATCCCCGCAGCAGCCAACTTTCTCTAGGACTCCAAAATCACATCTGTGCTTTCCAAACCCAAAGGAAATTAATCAACAAGATAAATCCATAGTGTCAGCTAAATCTGTTTTACGGATGTTTTACACACAGAGAGCAACTCTCAAATGGCTTTTAAAATAAATATCTTGCTTCTAAAAATAATCACTTTGCTCTAAATGTCTTAAACACTTGTTTATAACACTCAAGCCTGCAGGGAGTACATCCGTGGGCATTCTGCTTCTTGTCAAGGGGCCCGGCTTCATACTGGATTCTACCTGCTTCTGCCTGTATCTTTTGTGGCTGGGAGGGGTGCTGTAGTCCTGCTCACAAGAGGAGAAGCCATCAACAGCCTTTGGAAGGGTCAGAGAAACTCTTCTTGATTACTCTGAAAAAGTAAGACTCTGCCTCACCCTGGTTCTCTGCTTTCCCTTCCAGGGACAGCTGCAGGATGGTAGCCTTCTCCTCCACCTTGGATTTCAACAGATAAGGATCCATCAAGGTTATAAGTATCAATCTATTGGGGAATATGCACACAAACCCAGTTGTAGCCACAGTGCCCACTAATAAATGCACATATGTCCTTGGGGTCGCTCTAAATTATAACCTGGGAAGTCACAGCAAAGGCCTTCCTTTCCTTTCTCCTTGTCTCTTCTCACACCAGTCCATCTGCCTATTGACCAACCCTATGTGAAGACCCTTCTTGTGTCCATCAGGTGGGCTGCCTTCCCACAGCCCTGATAGCCCTGATGTTCACCTGTTCCTTGGAAGGTTCGATGATAGGCAAGACCTATTGTCACAATAGCTGCAGTTATTTAAGAAATCTAAATGCAATAGTGAAGTGGCCAGGAGTGAAGACCACACAAATGATTACTCTTTAGAAAATATAGTTTCCCTAGAATAGGCTGGTGTTCTCAAGAAACTGGAGCAGAAATGGTAATAGGAGGGGATGATTAGGAGAACCAGAAACCGAGTACTCCTCTTAGTTGCCAAGGAGAATTTTATCTTAAAATCAGTACAGTATCTAAAATCTAATGTTGGAATCTAAAGTCACAACCAGTTGAGTTAGATCAGTAAAGATTATATGTTCCAAGAGATATTTCTAACCATCAGCTGACTAACTGGTTCATTCACTTCTGTGCATGTTTGCTTAATGTTATTCTTAGTGGAAGAATACCCAACAGTGTGCAGGAGCCAACCTGTACAAGTCTGTGCAAATCTCATCCCACTTTGTAATTAATGACATCTTGTTAGTAGCTTAACATTGACACTAGTGAGAGTATTTATACCATGGAAACTGGAAAACATTGCAAATTGGGGTTGATTGTTTCTTCCCGCCAAGAGCTTATAATTAAATATTTAAGGATAAGGTCATAGTCCAGTGAGATATTCATGAAAATGAGCTACAACAGTACAAAGTGGGAAGTGTGGTAATGAAGAATATATGCTTGAATACTTTGGAAGCCTCAAAGAGGCTGTCCAGGAGTGAGCCAAGGACTTTAGGATCAAGAAAGAATATGCAGTTGTAAACAAGGGTGCACATGCATCGCTGTGGTATGATGTTTTCAATTCTTGTGGAAAAATACCCAGGAGGGGAACAGCTGGGTTGAATGGGACCTCCATTCTTAGTTTTTTGAGGAATCTCTGCACTGATTTCCATGGTGGTTGTACTAGTCTGCACTCCCACCAACAGTGGAAAAGCGTTCCTTTTTCCCCTTATAGCTAAATCTTGGAAAGAATCCAAATGCCCATCAACTGAGGCATGGATAAAAAAAGATGTGGTATTTTTACACAATGGAGTACTACTTAGCTATAAAGAAAGATAAACCTAAGTCTTTTATAAGTAAATGGATGCCACTAGAGACCATAGTCGTAAATGAGATAAATCAGACCTGCATGTGTAAACATCATATTGTCTACCTAATGGGAGAACCTGAAAGAGTAAATAAAGTTCAAAAGGTACAATAGATATAGTAAAAGGGAAAGAAACTGCTCAAAAGGAATGAACAGTTGAGATGAGGGAAGAGAAAAAAGAAATAAAAGAAGGAAGGAAGAAGAAAAAGAATCCCTGGGATGACTGGAGATAGTTTCTATTGGTGAAGGGGGAAGTGAATGCTTAAAGTCTATATTTTGACAAATTTTACCAGCATATATCTGGTAATCTCAGTAACTACTTTGAAGACAACAATGTGCCATATAACAACCACTATTGAATACCTATCATCTTGGTTTTTCTGAAATTCTGTATTGTTTCTAATGTTTTGTCTATCATTTTTTAATTCTCTTTAAAATAAAAAAAAAGAATATGCAAATGAATTCAAGTGATGAGCATCAGGCGACCTTTGGAACACGTCAGTAGCCTGTCCAGACTCAGGAGATAGATAAAGAATATAACAGAGACAGAGTCGTGCCTTCCACACAATCCCCTCAGCTGTGTGCATGTTTATTTCAACAATGTAGCAACTGTTCATTGTTGTCTGTTACTCGTCTCTGGAACAAAATTCAGGACACACAAAATGAGGGAAAGACAGGCCTATGTAGCTCACAGTCAGTGAAGGTTTCAGTCCATACTCAGCTGGCTCCAAGGCAGCGTGGCGCATGGCAGAGAGCAGCCATACATAGTGGCAGCAAAGAGCAAGAGAGCAAAAGTGAGGAGCAGCAGCAGCAGAGGCAACAGGGAGCAAGTCTATCTCTCTTATGCTGCATTCAAGCTATCGGCCCCAGGCTGGGATTAGGACTCACACCCATAATCCCAGTGGATCATGAGTTAATCACAAACTCTAGAAGTCCAGCCCATGACTGCATGAGACTTTGGGGGAACAGGTAGACACAAACCATAACAGTTGTGTATCTATCTCTCCTCAGCTTTAAGCTCCTCTAGAGAGCAGAAAGTGCATTTTATTGCATCTGCTATGAATATCTACAACAGGAACTAAAACATGGTAGCTACCCGATTAATACTGACTTTGTTGCATGGATATTCTGAATGAATGAATGTGACTGTAAATGGTCAAAAGTGTACCTAGAGACACTGGTAGGCATCCGCTTTTAAACAGAGAGGTAAAACGGTTAGGCTTATGAATTTATTTTATTACTTTTTAGAATTATTTATTTCTTTATTTGGTACAAGGTCTCACTACAAGCTTGGACTCAGTGATCTTCCTGTTTCAGCCTCCCCAGCACTGGGCTTGCAGGTGTGCACCACCACACCCACACCCAGTTTCAGAGCTGGCATAGCATGTCTGGTGTTCCAGGGCTAACACGGTACTGGGGATCGAACCCAAGTCCTTGATGCAGGCAGGTGCTTAGACCACTGGGCTATCTCCCCAGCCTGAAGCTTATCATTTTAAATAGACATTCAGCTTACAGCTGGGAGATCGGACTGAAGCAGGGAAGATCAGAACAAAGGCGAGCCAAGAACGCTGCCAGCACTGACTTGCCCTCACTATTACACTCGGCACATAGTGGACACCTACTGTGGGCCAGGTACAGTGCCAGGGACAATGAACACAAAGACAGAGAGAATTAATAGGTAAGTGTCTTGGTTCTACAGCCAGGCCTGAGCTCAAAACCTTAGTGAAACACTTCCCAGCTGTGTGACCTTGGGCAAATTCCCTTGTCTCTCATGCCTCAGTTTCCCTTATCTATAAAATGAGACTATGGAATATTGTGTCGGACACAGCTTGTACAGATTTGGGCCTCATCTTGTCCCAATTTTGTATACAACAACATCAGGTTGATTGTATAAAACTAGCTATAATGGAAGTATTAAACCATGGAAACTAGCAAATACTACAAATAAGGGCTATTTTTTCCCCTTCCAAGAGGCTGTAACTCTTTGTATGTGAGTACTACTTGAGAGAATAAACCCCTGGATTTTATGACTTCAAAGGAATCAAGGCAATGTCTCCCAGTCCCTGTCTTGATAATCATGCTTATACCTTGAGATATGAAATGAAATTTGGGCAAGGAGCCCGGAGTTCATCCACTCAAGGCCATGCCATATCAGTCTTGTTTTACTCACTCTCAGAGATGTAAGTGAGCAACAGGGCATTGTACCCAAGAGAAACTCCACCTAATGACCTGGAATCCTGGGAATCTCCTTGCACAGTTAGTCTTACATTGACCTAGGAAGAATTCAGTCAGTTCTTCCCAGCAGAGGTAACGTGACCCATCACTGGAAGCAATGACTAAATTGGAATATTCTTTGGACTTTTCACATGGTATGATTCACTTGGAACTTATGTGGCTGATAAAAAAGATAAAATGAAAAATACCCTTTATTCAAATAGAGTAAGTAGGGCAAGCACATTGTGTTACAAATGGAAGCTCCCACGTGGGTTTTCTGTAACTACCAAAGATGCAAAATTCTAGAAAAGCCTATGAAACTTCAGCTGCTTGACTCTGAGAACAGTAGAAGACATCAAGAGCCTATGTATCCCTAACCAAGAACTAGTCAGGGCAGGGGACTTCCTTTCCTTTCCTGTTCAGCTACCTGATGGCAAGTTAGGGAGTTTCAAGGCACATGTTTATTTAGATTCCAACTAGATGCATACTTAACAAATTTGCTCATTCATTCATTCATTCATTCAGCTTCCAATGAATGTTTAGCAAGTGTCATGGCAAGGTACAGAGGATAGAATAATAAGCAACATTCATCTTACCTTCAAGGTAGAGCAAGGGAACACAGACAAACTAGCAGTTCCAGTGTACCAGTCAAGGGGAAAAGCCTGACTCAAGGGAACTCTTAGGAGAAGGATTTCTTTTTTATCATTTGCCCTCTTCATAAAAGGGCTTGAACCTAGGTCCTTCACACTGTTACATCCCCAATGCTTTTTATTTAGTTTTAATTTGGAGACAGTTCTCTTAGCTGTCTTCCTGTATAGTCTCAAACTGCAATCCCCCTGCTTCGGCTTCCTAGAGTGCTATAATTAGAGTTGAACCACCATACTTACCTAGGAGGGGCTTTTAAGCTGATGGTGGGGACAAACATGGATTGCAGTACTTGCAGAGAAGATAGAGAAAGATAAAGGGACTTACATTAATCTTATACAGAATTAGGATAATTTGTACCTAAGAACAATTCCTCAGAATGCTAAAATGAAGCAAATCTTAAAATTTAGTATAATATGGCTCTGCTTTCACCTTTCTCAATAATACAATTTGGAAAAATATAGAGAACTATAGTGAAAAAAAAACTGCCCAAGAACAAAGGCAGCTAAAAGGAGGTGAGAAAGACAAAATATAGTATGAAAATGTCAGAAGCTAATATGGAATAACTGGATTAATTGCTCTCAAAGACAAGAAGAAAATGACTAGGTTAAGAATACAAATTTGCATTGACTTTTCTAATGATGCAAATATACAGAAACTTTGTGGATGAATAGGAGATAAAGGCATAGGTCTTTTAGATTTCTCATCATACAGAAGTACTAGAAAGACAAAGAAACTAACACAGTATAGAAATTGGACTATAGAATTATTGAATATAGAAATAGGATGGTAAGTATAGGAATGTGTTGGTGTCTTACTGATACCTGGGAGAAAATGGCAAGAGGACTTAGAGAATAAAGACAAGAGATAATAGCTGAGGTCAGGTGGTGGACCAGGCCTGATTGGCAAGGGACCCCACAACAACAGTAGCATCCTTCATTTTTACCTTTGCAAAGTTGCAAGACACAAGGTTGCCTAGAGACTAATAGCGCACAAAGTCCAAGCAGAATGTTTTCCTCAAGACTGAGGTAGCTTGACTGCTTTAGGCAATGAGGCCTCATCCTGCCCTCCCACGTATGATCAATTTCCAGCTTTAGTGCCCCCCAACAGTAGTGTCCATTCTCCTCTGTGCACAGGTCAAACCTTGATGATATGAGACACATGCTTAAGAAGAATACTGACAGAGTATTCAGTGGAGAAGGTGAGCCATTTAAGAGACGGCCAATGGAAAAGAAGAATATTTAGTGAATTGAGGGAATACATCATGTACTATACTATGCTAAGAGTTTTACCCATCTTATTGTGTCAATCAGATAGGTACTCTATCAAATATTATCACACCCATTTATCAGAGCAAGCAGTCCTATAAAGCAAAGTATTGACCAAGAAGTTGTGGGCAACATGGATGGGATTTCAGGGACTCAAGTGTTTTCTAATACAACATATGTGTTCCTAAATGATCTTACTTTCTGTAAATTCTTACAAAATGATAGAAGGATGTGCAGTTGGAGAGTATCACTAAAAGTTCATAAAAACACTAAACTTTTTGACAGAAATTTAAATAACATGTCAAATAATTACCAATGTTTAAGTACCTCAGAAAAGTGGAGGCATTCACCTTTTATGAGAGAGATATACTGGCTGCAAAGATTGCAGTTGATGAATTATGAAGGTGAAGGAAGGGGGGCAGGGAACTGAGATTATGATAACCACTGTAAGTTAATTACAATTTATCTGATAAAGCAGGATCAGAGGTATCCCTCTTGGGTTCAAGGACGTGCCTCTAACTGAATAGGAGAGGCTTTTGTTAGCAGGAAAGAAGGTGGACGTGTCTGCCAACAGCATCTGCCAGGCATAACTGTGAAACACCACGAATCCAATTTTCTTCAGCATTCTTATTATTAAAATTCCATATACAATATTTGAATGGCAATAGAATACCCATCTCTGAAAAAAACTAAACAAAGAAGGGGGGATATAAATGAAGGACCCTTTTGTAGTGAAATATTATATATATATATATACATATATATATATCTGTATATACAAATTAGGATTGTTATACAGCTACTTTCTCTTAGTTCAATAAAAGGAAAGATTTGTATTAATAGTGTTTAGACAAGATATGTCTGCATCTTGTACTATGAATAACTACTATGAAGACAACTATATGCAATGTATTAATTATTGTAACCGTCCTACTGATCTGTTTTGAAATGTCTCATTGCTATTTCTTTCTCAATAAAATTAATTTTAAAAAATAATGAAAGGGCTTGAGAAATGGCTCAGTGGAAGAGCTCTTTTCTGGAACTGCCAAAGCCCTAGGTTTGATTCCTAACACCATACTAAATAAATAGATAGTTAAATAAATAAATAAAATAAACAACAAAAAATTCCATACAAATGTCTCTTTTATTGCTTTTTGACAAATTCAAGTATCATTCAGGATAACTAATGTATGATTAGTGATTGGCTCAGTATATTTGTAGAGCTTCCCTTAAGGTATTTGTACAGCTTCTTGTTGAATAATCTGAAATTTCAAAGGAAAATTCAAGGAAGAAAGGGAAATGATATATCTTTTATATCATCTAACCTCTATTTTGATGGAATAATTGCAGTGTCTTCACTGGTAGATGATTAAGCTCACATTTCGTCTTTAAAATTAGTGATTTGAAAAATAAGTTAACCAAGACCCTGTGACCTTCCAGAGAGCCTGGGAATCCATTTTTCCAGTAGTTTTAAAACTTTATAGCTATACCTCCTTCTTAAACCCAGCCTTGCAACATAATATTTAAGCAATTACGCTCCATTTGATTTCCCTTCAATAACACATATCAATGTTAATATAAAAAAGAATAAATAAAATATCAGAAAAGAAATAAAATATAATTGACTGCATTTAACCAATACTAGCTTTAACCATCATCCTAGTTATTTTTTTCATGGTTGAGACAAAATACCCAACACCCAAAATTGAAGGGGGAAAGGCTTATCATAGCTCACAAGTTTTAAAGGTTCCAGTTGCTATTTGGCTGGCTCCTAGGCAGGGAAGCATAGCAGAGAGATACTGTAGAGGAGAAATACTTCATGGCAGGCAGAAGACAACAAGCAACAAAAGTATCAAAGCAGCAAGCAGTGACAGCAGCTCATTTTCTGTCCTTTCTGCTCTATCCAGACTACACACTCTTAGGGCAGGTACCACTCAACCCAGGGTGGGCCTTCGCTTTATCCATACTGAGAACTGCACCAAACCAATCACTTGAATAATTTCGTAGCACACATTCTTCATTCCAGCATCACACACTTTAGATCCATCCACCTCTGAAAAGCCCCACCTACGACCACATGAGGGCTTGGGAGGAGATGTCTAGACCCAAGCCAAATCAACTGTGAAAATAAATTTGGGAAACAGAAGCTGAAGACATTGTTTTGAGTGGTAGAGAAACACATCAAATGATCTCAGTGATTTTATTTATTTTATTTTATATTAAAGAAAGGAAAAAAAGAAAAATAAGCAATAAAACAAGATTGTAGGAGAATAACAATGGTTGGTGTATTGCATACTATTATCTTCAAAGTAGTTGCTCATATTACAAGATATAGGCATGAAAAAATTGATCAAGTAATATGGGCATATACCTTTCCTTTCAGTAAGCTAATAACAATTAGTAGTATAACCATTTTAACTATCTTTTATACATGTATTTTTTCTTTTGCTTTTTCCTTCCTTCTTTTCTCCTCTCCTCCACTCAGTTGTCTTTCCTTTCAGGCAGTTTCTTCCCACTTCACGATACATATTATATATTTTGGGTC
>NW_004524623.1:6879793-6882840 GCF_000260255.1 Octodon degus | reverse complement strand
AGAGACAGAGACTGAGACAGATTATCTTGATTCCCAACTCTACCCAAAACAAAAGTATCAAAAAGGGGAACTTCAGACCAGTATTCTCTTGAACATCCAGATCATACACCCAGATGCAAAATCCACAACAAAGTTTTAATCGGTGAATCCAGGGGGGGAAAAGTGTGCAGGTCATATATTAATATATATTAATTCTGATATGCAAGATTTATTTGAGGTTTACTCCGTAAATTTGATGCAGCTCAATATTCAAAATTAAGTAAAATAGTTCATCATATTAATAGGTAGGACAAAAAAGACATATAATTACATCAATAAGTACAGAAAAAAATTGATAAAATTCAATATCTATTTATTGTAAAAATTCTCATCAAACTAGGAGCCCCACATTGAAGGAATGAAGGACACTGCAAACCTTTATAACTTATATCATACTTAATGATTTAAGAAATTGAGTTCCTCTTTAACACCAGAAACAAGGCAAGAATATCTTCTCTTACTACTTCTCAATTCAGTATTGTACTCAATTCAGTAAGCTTTCAGGAAAAAGAGTCAAAAAAAAAGAACAGCATTTGGAAAGAAAGAGAAAATGTCTCATTTTGCAGGTAACATAATTATCAACATAGAAAAACCTAAGAAATACATTTTTTTTTCAAAAACCTTTAGAATTAACATATAATTAATATTACAACACAAACCCCCCAAGCAAAAAATTGATATTTGTATATACTGGCAAAAAATTGGAACACAAAAATGTCTTTAAATGTCATGTACAATGGCTCAAAGAAAAAAATGTGAAATTCCTGGTTATAAATCAAACAGTATTTTGATTAGATAGCTCAGCAGACTAAAGCACCTGCTTAGGAAGGGGCAGGGACTGGGGTTTGATCCCTGGCATGCCAAGCTGGCCCTGCCCCCTGGACGCTGAGATGGCAATTGAGACTGGGCATGGTAGCCCCCCTGTAATCCCAGTGCTTGGGAGGCTGACAACAGGGGTCTGAGCTGTGTTGTGAAACCTTGCAGACCCTGTACTAAATACATAAAAAAAGTACAGATTATATGTTGTATATTGAAAACTATAAAACACTGACATAAGAAATATAAAATGGAGACATATATTGTGTTCATGGATTGGAAGATTAACTTTTCTTAGGATGTCAGTTCTCCCCAAGTAGATTTTCAGACTAATACAATTTTAATTAAAGTCTAGCAGGATTTCTAGATATAAAAAAGATGATTTTAATATTTCCTCATAAAAGAAGTTTGAAAATAAGACAAATTTTGAGAACTTACACTATATTAAGATTTGTGACAAAGGTGCAGTAGTAAAGATGGTATGTATTGACAAAATCATAGGCACATAGGAGAGTGGAATGGAACAGAAATTCTAGGAATGAGACCTCACAAATATGGCCAAGTCATTTCTTTAATCACCCATGAATTCAATGGATAAAGGCTCTAAAGTAATAATTTTAGGGGACATCCATATACAAATAAATTAGTTGGGCATATCTCAAAATTCATTCAGAAATTAATTGCAAATGGATCACAAGTAGACCTATGGGTGGAACTCGAGCCATGCGTGGTGGTGCCGCCTCCTACCCAGCACTGGGAGGCCTGAGGCAGGGAGAGCGCCATGAGCTCGAGACCAGCGTGAGCAGCATAGTGAGTTCAAAACCAGCTTGCAATATCTGACTCTGTCTCCAGTAAGAAAAAGAGGAAAACTCTTAGGGCACACAAAATTTCTTTGGAACTTGGATTAGGCTGAATTATATTTCTTAAGGATTGTTGCGGTTTGTGTCTAGGTGTCCTCCCAAAGCCTCATGCAGTTATAGGACATCTTCTGGAGTTTGTGATTAGTTATTGTGGGTGTGGATGCTGCACCTGCCCTGGGGCAGGTAATTTGCCTTACAGTGTAAGGAGGGCTGAGAGGCCAGCTAACCGTCTGAGCTGTTGCCACTCCCTTTGCTCTTGCTCTTTGCTGTCACCATGAAAGGTCACTCTCTGCTATATGCCACTCTGCCTTGGAGCCAACGGAATATGTACAGAAACCTCCAGTAACTGTGAGTTAAATACACCTTTCCTTCCTTCATTTTGGGTGTTGAGTATTTGTCCCAGCAATGAAATTAATACAAAAAGTTTAAGTTTTATTGTATGTAAGTTAAAAATAAAAAAGAAATCTTGCATAGCTGTATTAGGACCAAAAATAAGAGTAGATACCAATGAAAGAGAAAACAGAAGAACAACTAGGACTATAATTCTAACCCAGTTCTTTGAAAAAGTTAGAAATTTTATAAACTTCCTCCAGATTGATCAAGAAAAAACGAGAGAGACAAACTACTGATACACAGGACAATATAAAGATCGTCGCTATAGATCTTAATGGCATTATATATGATAAGGAAATGTGAATAATTTTATGCCACTAATTTGACAACCTAGATGAAATGGACAAATTTACTAAAAGATATGGAGTATAACCTAAATAGCCCCATATTTATTCAAGCTATTGAATTTTTGCCATGACACAAGTTGTCGAGAGAAGGCACTTTTCACAAAGAAAGTTCCAGGTTCATGTAGCCTTGCTGGTGAAATGTACCAAGGATTTATAGAAGAAATAATATCAACTACATCTAAATTCTTTGGAAAATAGAATAGGCCAAAACACTTCCTATCTCATTCAATTACCACTTAAGTTTGAAACCATTGATGTCCTTTCATTACTTACAAGACCCCCACATCGAAGTCATTGCCCAAAAACTCTTCCAGTAGACTTGTGTCCAGTGCTGGGTTCTCCAGAGTACCACTGGTTCCTTGGGCTGAAAAGGCAAATTGAAATTCTTTAGAAGCAAGAAGACTTCAAGAGAAGTTGATAGCTTATACTCCAGAATTTCTAAGCAACTAAGTAGCACAAGGCATGTGTTGAGAATATGGTCTTTCTTCCATTTAAATATTTCCTTCAGTCAGGTCTTTAACCACTTTTTTTTTTTTTTCGGACCTGGAGATTGAACTCAGGTCCTTACACTTGCCAGGGAAGCGCTTATTCC
>NW_004524623.1:6873463-6876121 GCF_000260255.1 Octodon degus | reverse complement strand
TTTAATTTTAGGTATTTTCTTCCCACTTCACAGTATCTATTATACATTTTGAGTCTTGTTTACTCTTTCAGCTTCTTACCCTAGGGAGACAATACAATGTTTATACATGCAAGACTGATTTACTTCACTTACAAGTATGGACTCAAGTCACATCTATTTTCCTATAAATGTCTCATGTTTACTCTTCTTTATAGCTGAGGAGTACTCCATTTATAAAAATGCCACATCTTTTTTATCCATCCCTTAGTTGGTGGACATTTGGGCTGTTTCCAAGATCTGGCTCTGACAAACTGTGCTCTTGTAAACATGGGTGCACATATATCACTGTGGTATAATGTTTTTAATTCTTCTGGGCAAATATCCAGAAGGGAACTAGATGAGTTAATTTGGACCTATAACCCTAGTTTTTTGAGGAATCTCCACACTGATTTCTGAAGTGGTTTAACCAGTTTACATTGCCACCAACAATGGAAATTAGTTCCTCATTCCCCACAGCCCCTCCAGCATTAGCTGTTGGTTGATTTCTTGATGATAACCATTTTTACTGTGGTGAGATGAAATTTCATTGTTTTAATTTTCATCTCTTGAATGGCCAATGATATTGAATAATATTTCATATATTTATTTGCTGTTTGTATTTCTTCATCTGATAAGTGCATATTTGTCTCAAATACCCATTTTTTAATTGGGTCTTTGAATGTTAGGGGGTTTTCCAGTTCTTTTCAATTCCTTATATATTCTAGACATAAGTCCTTTGTCCCAGGGACACTTGGCTAAATTTTTCCCCCACTCTGTATGTTGCTTTTGCACTCTATTTGTGATTTCTTTTGATGTACAAGAGCATTTTAATGGGATGAGATCCCAGTTGTTGATTCTTTGATGTGTTTCCCATGCAGTTTGGGTTTTGTTCAGAAAGTCTCTGCCTACATCTTGGTCTTCAAGATTTCTACTTTCTTTTAACCTATTTTTCCTCCAGTAGATTTAGTGTTTCTGTTTTAATATTTAGATCTTTTATCCATTTTTATTCTATTTTAGTGTATGGTGATAGACATCAGTCTAGTTTTAGTCTTCAGCATATCGAGATCCAATTTTTCTAGCACCATTTATTAAAGAGGTTATCTTTCGTTCCAGTGAACATGTTTGGCTCCTTTCTCAAAGGTAAGTGGCTGAGTGCGTTTGTAGTTGTGTCCTCATTTTCTAATCTGTTCTGTTGGATCTCAGGTCTATTTTGTTGCCAATACCGTGCTGATTTTATCATAGTAGCATTGGCATATAATTTCACGTCAGGGATTGTGATGCTTCCTTCCTTGTCTTTGTTGCCCAGGATTGACCTTGCTATTCTAGGTCTCTTCTAGTTCTAGGTGAATTTTAAGAATGTTTTCTCTATTTTTGTGAGGTATGCTAATAATATTTTGATCAGGATTGCATTCAATCTATATAACAAATTTGGGAGTATGGCCATGAACAAGGGGTAGTTTTCCATTTTCTGATAGCCTCTTTGATATCCCTTTTTGAAGAACAGTGATTTCTAATGTATAAATATTTTACTTCCTTTGTTAGATTGATTCTGAAGTTTTTCTTTTTCTTTTTCTTTTCTTTCTTTTTTTTTTGATGCTATTCTGAAGGGGTGTGGTTTCTCTCATTTTTCTCTCAAAGAGTTTATTGTTTGAGTACAAGAATTCTACTGATTTTTGAGTATTGACTTTTTATACAGTCATGCAACTGAGTTTGGTTATTAACTCTAGGAATCTTTTGGTGGAGTTTGGGGCTGTTATATGGAGAGTATCATGTCATCTGTGAATAATGATAATTTCGCTTCTTTCTTTCCTATCCTTATTCCTTTTATTTCTCTTTCTTATCTAATTGCTCTGGCTAATGTTTCCAGGACCATGTTGAAACAGATTGGCAATAGTGGGCATCTTTGTCTTGTTCCTGATTTTAAAGTGGAAGTTTTCAGTTTTTATCCATTTAGTATGATGTTGGCTGTTGGTTTGTCAAAGATAGTTTGGTAAAGCAGATGGAGGCAAAATCATTTATTCTAATTTTCTGTAGTTTTTAATCATGAATGAGTGCTGGGCTTTATCAAAAGTTTTTTCTGCATCTATTGAGATAATCATGTAATTGTAGTCTCTGGCTCTGTTGATGTGTTGTATTACATTTACTGATTTGCATATGTTGAACCATCCTCCATTACTGGAATAAATCCCAACTGGTCATGGTGTATAATCTTCTTCATAATTTGTTGAATTCTGTTTGCTAGTATCTTATTGAGGATTTTTTTCATCTATGTTCATAAGGGAGATTGGACTGTAGTGCCCTTTTTGTCTGGGTCGTTCTCTGGTTTTGGTATCAGTGTAATAATTGACTTCAGGAATTCATTAAAGTTAGTGTCCTCGAGAGACGACCTGGGGCCTCGGGATCCTGAACAGACCCAGAGCGCAGGCCTGGCGAGTGAGAGAGATGACCTGGGCCCTCGGATCCCGAATAGGCCCAGAGCGCAGGCCTGGCGAGTGAGTGAGATGACCTGGGGCCTCGGGATCCTGAAAAGACCCAGAGCGCAGGCCTGGCAAGTGAGAGAGATGACCTGGGCTGCAGGATCCTGAACAGACCCAGAGCGCAGGGATTGTGATGCCTGGCAAAGTAAGATGACCTGGGGCC
>NW_004524623.1:6853682-6854893 GCF_000260255.1 Octodon degus | reverse complement strand
GCCTGGCTTGGGTCTGGCTGCTGTGCTCAGTTCCTTCCTGTTGCTACTCTTAGATGTGAACCTGTTGTGTCCCTCTGTCAAGATGTTCTGCTCCTGGACTAGCTGGGTGGTTCTGTCCCCTACACTCTCTGCAGGGATAGCAGCTGCAGGGTTTCACCCCAGGCCTGTATGCCAGGCCTGAGCTGAGTCTGGAGGGGACAAGGTGGAGTAGAGGGGAGAGGCAGCTCTCCCACACACTCACTGGGCCTGGACTAGGACTGGATCTGGGGTTTCCCAGAATGTGACAGCAATTCTTACTCTGTGGGCAGGCTATGGGGGGTACTATGGAGTTATGGGGGGCATCCAAGAGAGTGAAAGAGGGTGTCACACACACTGTGCCTGTGCTGGGACCAGAGGTCCTGCCAGCGCAGTGTAACCAGAAGCTCTCCCACATATTCACTGGGCCTGGGCTAGGAATGGTTCTGGGGCTTCCCAGAATGCGGCATGAATTCCTACTCAGTGAGTGGGGTAGGGAGGTGCTGTGGAGTGGTGTGTGGTGTGCCAAGGGGGTGGAAGAGGGTCTCACCCACCCTGCGCCTGGGCTGGGACCAGTAGGTCCTGCAGGCATAGGGTTGCCGGAAGCTCTCCCACACACTCACCAGGCCTGGTTTAGGACTGGGTCTCTATCTCAACTTTTTAAGGCTCAGTTTTTTAATATGCAAAATGCTTTCTTTTCAGAATATGCAAGAAACCAATGATAATGGAAATATAGGCTCATAAAACATCATATTCTGTGCACAAGTGTAATACAAATGAAAAAATGAGAAAGAAACTTTGCAGATGTTTAAGAATGAACTGGCAAAATAAGAAACATAAAAACTGGTGGATGCCCAAGTGTTTTTTTTTTTTTCAAGTATTTCTATTAAAAAGCAGAAAGGGAAAGAAAAGTTGAAAACACTGCTTCACAGACTCAACTTTCTCATCACCACATAAGGCTGTTTCAGGTTTCACACAGAAGCCGACCTCTTTCTCCAGGGAAGGCAAGATTTTTCTCTTTGTCGTACCCTCACACAGATAATTAAAGGAAATAGTAGTTCAAATGCTCTTAGGTCACCACACTCTAAATGTATGATTAATAGATTCATTCTTTTCATGACCTAGAATCAGCATACTCACACTTACAGACAAAACTTATTCTTTTATCTTCCTAAATAAAAGTGATTCCAAAGGAC
>NW_004524623.1:6851813-6853582 GCF_000260255.1 Octodon degus | reverse complement strand
TTTAAAATAAAATAACTGATGTCAAAAAAAATAATAAAGTTAGTGTCCTCTGCACTTGTTCTGGATAGGCACTGGGTTTCCCCATATGTTTCTGTATTTGATTCTTTACTTCAGATGCTATGAATTCAGAGATTTCTTTTTTATTTCAGGAATTAATTCTGCTCTGAGTTCCCCTATACCTTTCTGCTGTTGTTTCTTTACTTCCAATGCTGTTAATTCAATCATTTCAGTTGAACTAGTGTCCTCTGCACTTGTTATGGGTGGGCTTGAGGCCTGAGATTGCATTTTGCTCCTTGTCTTTGTCATTTCATATAGCACTGACCTCTGACCTTTGGTGTACAGCTTTGGTGCAGTTATAACCTTAGCACCTACTGAAATTCAGGTGCAGAGCTATTAAGTTTGAGTTTATCCAGTTATGGCTGGCCTGGGTCTAGTTGTGTTCAGCTCCTTCCTGCTGCAGCCCTTGGAAGTGAACCTGTTGTGCTCCTCTGGCACAACAGTGAACCTGTGGTGCCCCTCTGTTGTGCCCCCTGCCCAGCGGGCACAACAGGGGAGCACAGAAGCTCTCCCACATGCTCGCCGGGCCTGGGATGGGCTGGATCTGGGGGTCCTGAGTGCCTCACAGAAATTCTCACTCAGCAGGCTTGGGGGCAGGGGCTCTGAAGGGTTGCACGGGTCCCAGGGTGTGGTAGAGGGTCTTACTCACATGGTGTGCCTGAGTTTTGGTCCAGAGAGGTCCCACGGGTCGGAATTCATTAAACTGTTTGAGAATTATTGGCATTAAATCATCTCAAAATTTCTTGTTTCAAATTTCATTCAGCAGTGACTCCATCAGGAACTGGAATTTTTTTTGTTGGTAAGTTTTAAATTACATTTTGAATCTCATTAACTAATATTGAATTATCAAGAATTTTTACATCTTATTGATCCTGCTTTAGTAATTCATATCATCTAGGAATCTGCCCATTTCTTCTGTACTTTCTATCCTATGAGAGTAAAGATTCTTTTTTATTTTATGTATTTAGTACAAGGTCTACAGGGTCTACAGAGTCTCACTACATAGAGTGGATTCATAGTGAGCCTCCTGTTTACAGCCTCTCAAGTGCTGGGATTACATGTGCACGCCACCACGCCCAGTCTCAATTGAGGTCTCAGTGTGTTCCAGGGGCAGGGCTGATACAGCACACTGGGGCCTCAGCCTGTGCATCTGCCTAAGAAGGCACTTTAATACACTGAGCTATTTGGCCAGCCCTGAGAGTAAAGTTTTAGAAGTAGGGTTTTTTTTTCTGTATTTTAGGGAAGGATCTACAGGGTGTTCAGGGTCTCACTACTAGATCGGACTCAGTGATTCTCCTGTTTACAGCCTCCCAAGCACTTGGATTACAGGTGCGCACCACCATGCCCAGTCTCAATTGTGATCTCAGTGTGCCCCCGGGGTGGGGTCAGCATGGAAGGCCCAGGGATCAAACCCCTAACCCCTGCATCTGCTTGCAGGCGCTTTAATCAGCTGAGCTATTTGGCTGGCCCTTGAAGTAGGTATTGATGATCTTCCAAATCCAGATCTGTAATGAATTCACCCCATCCTTCCTCAGTGCATGAATTTGGTCTTGTCTTTCCTTTTTTGATAAGGTTGGCTAAGGCTTTATCAATTTTATTTATTTATTTATTTATTTCAAAGAACAAAGTCTTTGATTCATTAATTCTTTGTATTTTTTCTCTTGGTCTCTACTGTGTTAATTTCTACTCTGATCATTTTAATTTCCTACCTT
>NW_004524623.1:6838730-6842356 GCF_000260255.1 Octodon degus | reverse complement strand
AATAAAAAATTTAAAAAAAAATAGATTTTTAATACATTTTAAGTATTCTTTCTACCTTTTCCAGCATGTAAAACATTTGATGTGGGTTATCAGTAGATTTGTTTCAAAGCAACAAGCTTCCTTAATTCCACCATAGAAAAAACAAACTCACTGTCTCCATTTTTTCCTGCATCTACAGAATCCTACTATCTATGTAAAATACACATGGGGATAAGTGACACTAAAATTTCCAACAATTTATTTTAATCTGCTTTGGTACTATTTTAAAACAAATGAATAGAGAACTGGTCATGTAAGTTAAAACCTTTTCATGGAGAAGAACTTTGAGTGGCCTGCAGGATGCAGGAAGGCTGCCATCTGTGGATCCAGCTAGAGCAGGCACAGAGCTTTCCTGGAGCCATTTCAGAACTTTCGCAGACTCTGGGAAGCCTGCAGGACTTTATCTGGGTGATTACTGGGAGCTTCAAAAATACTAAATCACAGAAGCAAAAGGAAATCTGAATCCTCTAGCCCACCCAGAACAAATCCAGGAGACAAAGACATACACAAGGGCTTGGAAATCACACACCTGAAATCTCTGAAATGATAGAAACTGAAGTAAAGAAACAAGTCCATCAGGCTATGGAAGAAATAAGAGCAGAAATAATCTCTCAGGTCCAAAAAAAAAAAAAAAGGACAACAATCATGAAAGAATTGCTCAGCACAGCTAAAGAAGCCATAGACAGAAAAATAGAGAAGAATTTTTAAAAGAAGATGGAAACAGTGAATGAACAATACAATAAAAAATTAAAATGCATGAAACAGATTTAAAGATATCCAGGATATTAAGAACTCCATTGAAAACTGGAAAAATCCCTTGAATGAACTAAAGATAGACTGTCAGACCTCAAAGACAGCGTTGCAGCTAATGAATGTGAAATAAAAGATCTCTTAAAACTAACAAGGAATCAGGAAATAACAATTCAGCAGCTACAAGACGATGTGAAGAAAAATAATATAAGAATAATAGGTGTCAATGAAGCAGCAGGAGACAGCACAGATGACATAAAAAGACTATCTGCAGAAGTACTAGCAGAAGAGAACCTGACATACAGATGAGTGACACATATAGAACTTCGCACAGCCATAATCACAATAAATCTACACCTACACACATAATAATCAAGATCTGATAAATTCAGCAAAAGAATAGAATATTAAAAGCTGCTAGAGAGAAGAAACATCACCTACAATGGGTTTCTGCCCATTCAGTATGATGTTGGCTGTTGGTTTGTCATACATGGATTTTATCAGATTGAGATATAGACCATCTAGTCTAATTCTCTGTAGGGCTTTTATCATGAATGAGTGTTGGACTTTGTCAAAAGCTTTTTCTGCATCTATTGAGATGATCATTTTGTTTTTGTTCTTGGTTCTATTGATGTGGTGTATTACATATATGGATTTGCATATGTTGAACCATCCCTGCATTCCTGGAGCGAATCACAGTTGATCATGATGTATAATCTTCTTGATGATTTGCTGCATTCTGTTTGATAATATTTTACTGAGATCTTTTGCATCTATATTCATTAGAGAGATTGGCTTGTAGTTCTTTTTTAATTGGATTTTTCTCTGATTTTGGAATCAGAGAAATACTTGCCTCCAGGAATGACTTTGGGAGAATTGCTTCCCTTTCAATTACATTGAAGAGTTTGAGAAAAGTTGGCACAAAATCTTCTCTAAATTTCTTGTAGAATTTTGCTGGGAATCCATCTGGACCTGGTATTTTCTTTGTTGGTAGATTTTTTTTCTTTAATGACATTTTTAACTTTGTTTCTCATTATTGTGTTATTCAGTTTGTATATGTTCTTGACTCTGCTTTAGCATTTCATATATATCTAGGAAATTGTCTATTTCCTCTGTGTTTTCCATCCTGTGAGAGTAAAGATTTTGGAAGTCTGTATTGATGATCTTTTGAATTTCTGTAGATTCTGTAGTAATTTTGCCCTTTTCATTCTTTAATGCATGAATTTGTGTTTTTCCTTTCCTTTTTTTGATTAGGTTGGCTAGGGGTTTATCAATTTTATTTATTCTTTCAAGTAACAAACTGATTCATTTATTCTTTGTATTGTTTTCTTTGTCTCAAATGCATTAATTTCCACTTATTATAATTAATTAATATAGCCAACTGTCCCTCAGAGAAAGGCCTTCTTATCTAGAACATACAAAGAGTTTTTAAAAAATCAGGACCCCCAAACACAAAGACTCAATCCAAAAATGGTCATCTGAGATGAATATATACTTCTCAGAGGAAGAAATACAAATGGCAAGTAAATATTTGAAAAAAAAATGTTCAACATCATAAGTCATTCAGGAAATGCAGGTTAAAACAACACTGAGATTCCATCTCACCCCAGAAAAAAGGGCTAACATCAAGAAGTCAGCCAATAACAAATTCTGGAGGGGCTGTGGGGAAAAGGAGCCCTTCTGCACTGTTGGTGGGAGTGCAGACTGGTATGACCGCTATGGAAATCAGTGTGGAGATTCCTTCAAAAGCCAGGGTTGGAGATCCCATTCAATCCAGCTATTCCCCTCCTTGGTATTTTTCCAGAAGAACTGAAAACTTCATACCACAGTGATATATGTGCACCCATATTTATAGCAGAGCAATTTGTCATAGATAAATTTGGAAACAATTCAGATGCCCATCAACTGAAGAATGAATAAGAAAGATGTGGCAGTTTTACACAATGGAGCTATAGAATAGGAAAATTTGAGTTGTTTGTCAGTAAATAGGTGTAACGGGGGAACATACTCTTAAGTGAAATAAATCAGACCTGCATGTGCAAACATTGTATTGTCTTCTTAGTGTGAGAACCTCAAAGAGAAAAATGGAATCTAAAGGATATAATAGACACTGATAAAAGAGAATGAACTTATTCAAAATGGAAGAGTTACTGAGTTGAGGAGAAGGACAGGAGAGGGAGTGGGGTAAAGAGATTTATCTATGTATGTAAGCAGGATGGTTTGGACAATTGTACTGTTCATTTCTGCTGGTCTATGGAAAGAAGCAGTTAATGCTTTAATTTGTTTTGTCTCCTATTTTCAATTGTTTCTCCTTTTTTGTCTTCTTAATTTCTTATGCATTTCTTTTTTTATTCTTTCTTCTTCCAATTTTACATGCATATATCTGGTAATATGAATAACTGATTGGAAGACAACACTATGTATTACAACAAATACTACGAAATTCATATTACTTTGTTAAGTGAAAAGCTGTTATCACTTGTAATTTTTTTCTATTTTAATTGTAATTCGTGCTCTCTTTAGAAAAATTTTTCAAAATTAAAAAAAAAAAACTTTTTCATGTAATGTACTGATACACCCATGTTTATTGCAACAAAATTTATAATAGCTATACTTGGGAAACAGTGTATATGCCTATCAACAGATGGATGGGTAAGACAGATGTGGTATTTATACACAATGGAGTACTACATTTCCATCAAGAAAGACAAACTTGCAGCATTTATTTATTTTTTTTTATTTTCAAAGTTTTATTGATAAACATATAGCAATGAGACAGTTTCAAATCAAATCGAAAGTACAGTTTCAACAAATAATACACTGCATATATTCTTCTT
>NW_004524623.1:6834990-6838630 GCF_000260255.1 Octodon degus | reverse complement strand
CCTTTATGATATATATAGCTTTATTGATAATACTGAGGTTTCCCTAGAGGATGTCTGTTCTTCAGTGGATGTCTTCTAGATGAAGGTGTTTTCTTATAGGTATCCCAAAACCTTACCCTCCCAATGTGTAAAAGATGCAAAATTACTATTTGACTCAGTTCCTAATCCTTTAGTACTGGGCTTTTGTGATAATTATGGCCTCATACACAGTGTTGTCATATAGGGGAGAAAAACTGTTTATAACATGTATCTGTTTAGACATTCTGGTTAAAGTAGTATAGTTAGTAATAACAATAGCTTCAAGTACATCTTAGCTACTGATAAACTATGGTAATCATTAATGTTATCTCCAATCACAGGAGCAAACTCTAAAATTATACAAAAAAATCAAACATATACTGTGTACTTGTATACAGTGATTTTCCCATTAGTCAGGTGATTTTACCCTTCTGTGGGGGAGGGAGTTAAAATGGGTAGGAGATGGGCTAAAGTGATGAATGAAGTCGAATATAGTAGCATCAAGCCTGGAGATCAGAGGATGATCACCCTAGCTTGTGGAGACTGCAGGATACAGGAGGGAAGAATGAAATAGTATATGAAGGTGTCATCAGAAAGGGCAGAGACAATGGTTACTCATCTGACAGTTCAAATTCAAGGAGTTGAAGAAAGAGTTGAGGAAAGAGTAAAAGAAGATCTATAGAAAAAAATGATTGAAAGTAAGAGACCTAACCACTGAAAAAAAGAAGGAAGAAAGAGAATGAAAAAGAAGAAGAAAAAAGACCAGAGAAAAATAAAAGGAAAGGGAGGGCCAGCCAAATAGCTCAGCAGACTAAGGCGCCTGCTTAGGCACAGCACACTGGCCAGGGTTCGATCCTCACTGGCCTTGCCCCCAGGGCACACTGAAACAGTCACTGAGACTGGGCGTGATGGCATGGGCCTATAATCCCAGAATTTGGGAGGCTGAAAACAGGAGAATCACTACAAGTCTGATCTATGTAGTGAGACCCTGTAGCCCCTGTACCCTGTAGATCCTGTACTAAAAACAAACCAAAAAAGAAAAAAGAAAAAACCCCAAATACAAAAATAACCATATTCAGGGACAGAATACACAAAAAGACAAGATGTCATCCAATGCAAGGAGTAGAGTTCAGTGGTACAAGCACCTTGCTGGTAGATGGAAGGTCCTGAGTTCAAATTAGGGTACACACACACACACACACACACACACACACAAAGATGACATCCAACAGGACAAGAAATTATTAGCCAAGCAGACCAACAAGGGAGAATTAAGGTAGTAAAATACCTGTGGAGTTGACAATTATGTGCTAGTGTCCAAGGTTAATCCCAGAAATGTGCTGGGTATGGAGCTGATCTTGGCCTCTGGATGTGGGGGCTGGGACTGGATTTCTGATGGTGGAAGTCTCTAGAGTCCAATTGTTGGCTTATCACTGTTGCTTCTGACACTTTCACATTGCTGGTCTCACTAATTACTTCACTCTCTATGGTGTGTATGTGCCCTGGATGCCTGGGACCCAGCTGTTGTCCTGGTTCTCAGGACTTGGGGTTCTCATCAGTCTACTCAACAAAGGTGTGTGTCCTTACACTCCTCTCACAGGCCTGCTGTCCCTGAGATAATGGAGGAAGCATAGAGTGTGAACTCAGTTTTTTCTAGCAGACCCTGTTGTCCCAGAGAGCCTAACTGATTTTATATTTAAAGCTTTGGAATATTATTACTACTCTGGTTTGGACTATTACAAAATTTCATATACTAATAGTGGGTGGCATTAAAGGCTACTAGTGTCAAAAGCAGTCTGCCACTGGAGCTGATGTCTGATGATGGTGGCAAACGAGAATGGGGAGAACAACAGCATTTCCAGGAAACACCACCTCCACGAACAGGGAAGAGTTCCTAAGGCCCCTGGTAGCTTCTTTCTGAAGACAGCAAGGAGGGTTGTTAACAGTAAAGTAGTTGTTAGTGCCTGGTATTCAGTTAATAACTCAAGCTATTAACTCCAAAAGAGGCAGTTATGGGTATTCAAACCTTAGAGCCATTAATATTTAAAGAGCTACACTTTGCCAACTTGTGATTTCTATATGAATTGGGAAAGAACCTTCAGTCAGTTGGTAACATCTTTATAGCCTGCAGGAGAACTACAACTTTCAGAGAGCTCTGAAAAAGACAGTAAACAATAGTGACAATTGTCAGTGGGCTTGAGAAAGAGCCCATGTCAGATTTCCAACTTACATGTGGCTAAGAATTCACACTAGTTAGTGACAAAAGCAAAAGACTAAGTGAAGGCTGAAAAGACAGATAATTTCAGACAATTGACAGTTGTGTTGGTAACTCACTACTACTATGGACTAGTAGACTATATTGGGTTATTTTGCTAAATTCAAGTACCTACAAGATTTGGACTGGCATCAAGGACCAAGATTTTTCCAAATACAGCTTCTCTAACAGCAATGGAACACCCATCTCTGACAAAACAAAATAAAAAACAGAAATATAAATAAAGGACCATTTTGTAGTGGAAAAAAATATATGTATATACAAGATAGGATAGATATACAGCTACTTTCTCTTAGTTCATTGAGAAGAAAGATTTGTATTAATATTGTTTAGACAAGATATCATGTCTACATCTTGTCCTCTGAATAACTACTATGAAGACAACAATATACAATGTATTAATTATTGTAACTGTCCTACTAACCTGTTTTGAAACTGTTTCATTGTTATTTTATCTTTTTGTCTCATTAAAAAGAATTAAAAAGTATTAAAAAAGAAAAGACAGATATTCCCTCTATTGGCAGATGATGTGGGATTAGGCAATTGGTGAATAGTTTGTAAGAGATTAAGATGGACAAGAGCCCAGTGAAAGAGAAGGGATATGAGGAGTGGAGGTCTTACCAAAGACTGACTATGCTTAACTATTTTTTTTCTGGCATCTAACCTTAGAATATAGAATTTCATGAGATAATGCATGTCATTTTCCTTTAAACAGTGGAATGTAGATGGAAAGTGCTAAATTTGGAATAAGACAAAGGTTCTCTCAACCCTGGAACTTATCGACATGATTTTAGATATATCTCAACTTTTTTTCCCATAATTTTATTGAGAAACAAATAGCAATGGAACAGTTTCAAACCAAATTGGTAGGACAGTTTCAATAATTAACACATTTCATACATTCTTCCTAGTGGTTAATTGCTATACAAAATGTAGACTTGATATCCTATTTACAAACACCATTAGAACAAATCACTCTATTCATTATGAGAATGTAACTATATATCTATCCTAACCACTTTGAATACACAGATACAAAATGGACATTCATCTATATCCCCTTTTTTGTTCTATTATTTGAATATTATAGGTGTGTAAACTCAGAAAAATATTCTAAAAGAGTTCAGAGGTCCATATTAGTATTGGGTCTTCCACTTCACAGGCAATGTCAGAAATTGTTGACCTCAGTCCCCTACAGCCAACATAACACCATGGGTTTACTTCATATACTTTGTTTTTATACTTTGCTGCTGGATGCTTAAGACCAAGGTAAAGTAGGACATATACAACAAGAGGTGTAGCCTTTGCGTCTGATAAGGTCAGTGAAATCCCCTCAGGATTTATCCT
>NW_004524623.1:6820936-6822560 GCF_000260255.1 Octodon degus | reverse complement strand
TGAGAGAGTGTCTTCTCCCCATGTGACTCTCCTTAGGCACACTCTACGTCATCGATCACTTTCCTCTTTGGCCTCATAATCTTCTTGATCAGAAAATTTGGGACACTACCGAGGTACATGAGGAGCATTTGTAGATGAACAGACGCAACTTGAAAGTATAATGTCAAGTGAAATAAATCAGACACATAACCTCAAATATTATGGTTTCTCTCATATGAGGAATGCCTTATGTACAAGTAAAAAGAAAAGTAGAACAGAAATGAATAAGTAGGGAGAAGTTCAAATACTTCCCCAAATTACCTATTGGATTGTTTCAAAAAATATTTTAATATATGTGCTAATTTGTTTCATTTATACTACTAGTTTATCTAACTCCAATGGAAAAAAAAACCTTTAATAATTAGCATAGATATACTGCTACTTTCTCTCAGTTAAATGAGAAGAAAGTTTTGAACTAATAGTGCTTAAACTAGATATCATGTCTACATTTTGTACTATGAATAGCTACTACAAAGACAACAATATGCAATGTATTAACTATTGTAACTGTCCTGCTAACCTGTTTTGAAACTGTCTTATTGCTAGTTCTTTCTCGATAAAATTAATAAAACAAATTTTAAAAAAGAAAAGAAAATTTTCGGTTTCTTATGTTTTCTCCTTTGTAAGAATCTTTCTTGGACTGTGTCTTGTACTGTAACTATGCTGAAGATAATGATATAAAGTGTATGAACTATTGCTATTCTCTTACAATTTTCTTATGAAATTTTGTTTTATTTTTTCATAAAATAAAAAAAAACAAGTGGTACTGAAATTCCTCATAAAATGTTAAATAGTGAGTCATTCTTCTAATTTATTTTTTTGGATTACCAGACATTATCTAGTGATTATCCATGGGCAAAAACAACAGAATTCAAAGGCTTGATCCCATTTAAACTATCATAGAATGTAATTAATTTAGAACCTTTCAAAGCATGCTTCCCCAAACCCTGCCCAGGCACAGCTGAATGACCCATTTATAATCAGTGGATACCAAGGTCAGCAAATAGTATTTTCCCATATGAATTTAACTCCATCTCAGCCTTGCCCTCAAGAGTAATGACAAATAAAAGGACTGGTTGTTTGACAGAACATTACAGGACATAAATAAAATGAAAAAAAAAATCTCTAAAATGAATTCTCACTCTCTCAGCTTCAAAACCTCATAGATTTACTGTAGAGTTAGTACCAAATGCTTTAGAATATCAGCAAAGAGCAATCATACCAACAAACTCCTTTAGATTTGACTCTATCCCTATATGAGGAATGCCAAACAAGTCTTAGGAATCTGGTATTAAGTATCACTGTTCTGTTCTTTCTGAAAAATGTTGATTTCAAGACAAACATGGGAAAGTCAAATCTTTTGCAATGAAGGAAATACTCAGTACTTCATCCCTTGTTGCTTGGCAACTAAGGGCTATAAATGGATTTTATGATTATAAAGTTTCTGGAATTAATGTGAACATGTAAAAATCATAATGACTCACTGGAGACAAGAGTATTTCTTTGGAAAAGAAATGTATGTACCTCTGTACTTATGGATCTCTTGCTCTTTCTTGTTTTACTTTTTTTTTTTTTTTTTTTTTTT
>NW_004524623.1:6819403-6820836 GCF_000260255.1 Octodon degus | reverse complement strand
AAAAATCTTCTGGAGATTCTCAGGATCATTGCCTTGCCCATCTTCTACATATAACTGTATGGCTTGACATTGTCATGTTTTCTAGCTCTTCTCCTTTCCCTCTCTTGATTAGTAAGTCCTCGAGATACTGCTTTCCTTTTACTTGTATTATATCTTTCTATTTGTATTTCTTCTTTTGAGTTCTTATAGTAGGAAAACTATGAGATATTTACACATGTGTGTCTGGTTATTTCACTTATGAGTATATCTTCAAGTGGCATACACTTCAATATAAAGTCTTTGAGTTTATCATTCTTTATAGCTGATTAATATTCCATTGTGTAAAAATACCACATCTTTTTCAACCATTGCTCAGGTGATGGGCATCTTGGTTGTTTCCAAGATTTGGCTATCACAAATTGTGCTGCTATAAACATAGGCACAAATATATTCCTATGATATGATGTTTGCAGATCCTCTGGGAAAATTCCCAGTAGAGGAATAGCTGGTTGAAATGCGATATCCAGTCCAACTTTTCTAAGGAATTTCCACACTGATTTCCATAATGGTTGCACCAGTCTACATTCCCACCAGCAGTGAAGAAGGGTTTCTTTTTCCCCACAGCTTCTCCAACATTTGTTGTTGGGTGATTTCTTTATGATAGCCATTCTTTCTGGAGTAAGATGATATCTCAATGTTGTTTTAATTTGCATTTTGCGGATGGCTAGTGATGTGGAGCATTTTTTCATATATTTATTCACTTTAACTTCATCCTCTGAGAAGTGTGTGTTCCTCTCGGATGCCCATTTCTGGATTGGGCCTTGAAATTTTGGGGCCCTAGTGTTTTTTAGTTCTTTATAAATTCTAGAGAGCTGACCTTTGTCTGAGTACTTATTTGTCATGATTTTTTCCAAATTTGTGGGTTGCCTTTTCACTTTGTGGGTAATTTCTTTTGACATGAAAGAACTTCTCAGTAAGAGAAGGTCCCAGTTGTTAATTCTTTCAATGATTTCCCGTGCAATTTGGTTTCTGTTCATGAAGTCTTTGCCTACCCCTATGTCTTCAAGAGTTCCTACCACTTTCTCTTCCAGGAGATTTAGTATCTCTGCTTTAATGTTTAGATCCTTAATCCATTTTGACCTTAGTTTAGTGCATGGTGATAGACCTGGGTCAAGTTTGAGTTTTCAGCATGTAGAGAGCCAGTTTTTCCAGCACCATTTGTTAAAGAGACTTTCTTTCTTCCAGTGAGTATGTTTGGCCCCTTTGTCAAAGATAAGGTGGCTGAGTGTGTTCATAGGGGCTTCAGCGTCTTCTAATCTATCCCATTGATCCTCAGGTCTATTTTGTTGCCAGTACCATGCTGATTTTATCACAGTAGGCTTGTAGTATAATTTCCAGTCAGGAATTGTAATGCCTCCTGCCTTGTCTTTATTGCCCAGGATTGCCTTTGCTAT
>NW_004524623.1:6808251-6810525 GCF_000260255.1 Octodon degus | reverse complement strand
CCCTGAAAGTCTAAAAAGTTAAGTAATTAGCATAAGGTCACACAACTGAGAAGCACAAGATTAGGTTTGTGTGCATGAAGCCAGATTTGCGTGAATGAAGGCTTAAGGAATTAGCTAACACACTGTGGGAATTCCTTGCATACGTGCTTCTTGGCTCCCAATACTGAAAGCCATTGATAGCTTTAATGCTGTGGGAGTAACATCAATTCCGATGACCAAGTCATATGTTGTTCTCCTTAGCACAAAGTACTTACTCTTGCAATGCATGATATTTATTTCTTATATTACTAATATCAGAATATCAAACATAGAGGTTTGATCTTGCTGAACTTTTTGTCCTAAATCTAAAGTACAAGATTAGAAGTTAATATTGTCTAGCACACTTCCATGAAAGGCATCTACCTAAATCCCTCTCTAAGATTTTGTTATACACCAATGTTACAGATCAATAATTGGTTTCTTCCATCTTTGCATTCTTATTAGTGGCCTCATTTTTTTAGTTTTTGTAGCTGCTTGTTCTGTATACACAAATCATTGCCTTTTACCACAAATGCCTCAGCTTATGGTGCTGGAGCTGAGCTTTGCCAAAAAATGCCAGATGGTAATAGGGTACCAACCGCTCACAGTCCAGAATAATTTTCTATCAAAGTTATCAAAAAAGATACTTGGTTATTTTACCAGGAGCCACAAGTTCTCTAGCTATCTTGCAACCTATTTAAAAGAAATTATGTCCCATGCACATTATCTGACCACAGTGCAATGAAACTGGAAATAAATGACAAAAGAAACCAGATAAAAGAAATTATGCACAATGGCTAGGTATACAGATCTTCAGAGTCAGACTTCTGTGTTAATCCAAGTTCTGACACAAAATAGTGGTGTTACCCTAGACAAGATATAAAACATCTCTGGATTTCTAGTTGCTCCTCTATAAAATGGGGACATCTGATCTACCAGTTTACTGAGCAATTTTGAATTAATACAACTGAAGGTCTTAACACATTGTCTAACACAAAGTCAAGTATTTTCTAAATGGTAGTGGTTTTCTCACTGCTCAGAGTCCACTTCAGGGAGCATCTTTGTAAGGACAAATGTTTTTCATAATTATAGAACACTAATCATACTACTTTATTGGGTAAGAACTATGTGTTGTGCATATAGTAAAGTACTGCACTCACATCGTCTTACTTAATCCTCAACCCTAGCCTACGAAGTGTTGCCCCATTTGATGGGTGAGGAAACAGTCTCAGAAGAGCCTACTTATTTGCCAAGGCAAAACCTTAGGTATACAACATACACAGGCAAACTAGGAACAAGCCTTGCTCTGACTACTACATTACTCATCACCATATAGGCAAGCTGGCATCAGAAGCTCAGGATTAATGTGCAGGATTTAGAAACATTTCCAATTTACAGAGCTGATGTCAGTGGCCTGTGAGATACAGCCCTTAGAAAGTCTGTAATCAGACAACCTGCACTAGCATCCGCACGACCCTAGCTCTATTACCTTAACAGTGTTTTCTAGCCCCGGGATCTCTATTTTCACACATGACTACAGCTTTCACTCCTCTGATTGCTAAGATCTAATGACTTCCAAGTACCAATCCAGATTCTCAGCTCAGCTCAACTCAGGACTCTGAGTTTCAGCGGGACTCTCTTCTCTGTGCACTTCAGTTTCCAACCATTTCCATCCCCATTTTGCATCTCCACTGTATTTTCACTAAGCACTACACCTCCTCTGTTACCTACCTGCCAAGAAAGAATTCCTTTATAGAGACATAGAAATACTGTGATAGAGGAAAATTGATACTATAAGTAACAGAGAAATTCCAAGAATATACATAAAATAAAGAGCTGTGATTTCAATACCAGGGTTTAGACCAGGACTGATACATGTGAAGAAGGTTGAGGTTGGAGCTTAGCTTATATCTTGCCTAACATAAACAAATCCTTAGGTTCAATCTTTAGTACCCTAAAAAATATATTATTTTGGCTTGTATCTAGATGTCCCCTCACAACCTCATGCAGTCGCAAGTGGGGCTTTTCAGAGGTGGCTAAATGTAGGGTGTGTGATGCTGGCATTCAGGATGTGATGCTGGGATTGATTCATGATGCACTCGTAGGATTAAGGGTGTCCCACCCTGGGGGTGAGTGCTACCTTCACTGAGCAGGTAGCCTGGCTAGAATATAAGGGACAGAAAAAAGTCTACGGTTGTTGCCTGCCACTTTTGCCGTCTTCTGCATACCACAAACTATTTGTCTTCTGTGATGCCT
>NW_004524623.1:6806836-6807796 GCF_000260255.1 Octodon degus | reverse complement strand
TCTGAGTTTCCAAGAGATTAAATAATGCTCCCAAGATCACACCACTAACAAGGGGCAGATGCAGAGATAAAATGCTGGTCCTAATGCGCAGGCACAGAATGCAGCAACATGGTGGCCTCCGTGGATCTGGAGTTGAAGAAGGCCTTCACCAAGCTTCAAGCCAAAATTATTGACACTCAACAGAAGGTGAAGCTTGCAGACATTCAGATTGAATAACTGAACAGAACAAAAAAGCATGCACATCTTATAGATACAGAGATTATGACTTTGGTAGATGAGACTAACATGTGTGAAGGTATAGGAAGAATGTTCATTCTTCAAGCCATGGAGGTAATTCATAATCAGCTGGAGAAACAGAAAATAGCAGAAGAAAAAATTAAAGAACTGGAGCAGAAAAAGTCCTACCTGGAGTGGAGTGTTAAGGAAGCTGAAGACAACATCCGGGAGATACTGATGGCATGAAGGGCACAGTGAGTCTCTAAGGGACATTCTCCCTTTGGACCCCTCTCATCTGCATAGGGTGGCAGCCTCCCTCTATCCAGATGGACATTTTATCTAGTTGGGCCAGCAATCAACCCTGCACTTTTTGTATTGCCCTGAGCCACTTGCAGGTTCCACCCTGTACATTCCCCCAGCTTTACCTGCCCTACATACTCCTTCTATCCTGCAGTGATACATGAATTCCCAGGAGAAGGAAGAGAGGAGCCAGGGCAGATAGATATGTTCTACCTGACCCTGCAACTAGGTATGCTAGTCAGGTCAATAAAAGATTTCTAGACCCAGTCCTAGCCCAGGTCCGGTGAGTGCGTGGAGAGCTTCCTGCTACCCTGCGCCGGCGGGACCAGTCCCAGCCCAGGCGCAGAGTGGGCCAGACCCTCTCCCAGCCCTTTGGGCCACCCCCCACCATTCCGCAGTGCCTCCCCCACCCTGCCCGCCGAGTAGGATTTTCTGCCGAGTTCC
>NW_004524623.1:6799481-6803303 GCF_000260255.1 Octodon degus | reverse complement strand
CAGTGTATTATTTGTTGAAACTGTACTTTCGATTTGATTTGAAACTGTCTCATTGCTATCTGTTTATCAATAAAACTTTGGAAAAAAAATAAAAGATTTCTGTCACACTCAAAAATAAATAAATAAATAAATAAATAAAATGCTGGTCCTATGGCAACTCTTCATAACTATACCAAACTATCTCTCACAGATAAATATGGGGGAGAGCCCAGGCATGAGCCTCCTTGGAATGTTACGTGGGGACCATTATTCCAAGCCGAGGTAATTAAGATTCAACAGAAAAATTGCTTGTGAAAAATTCTGTGTGAATCAGTAGCAATGTGGAAGGTGGTCAGCTCAGGGTGAGAAATTAGAAGGCTCTTACAAGAGACAGATGTCAAACAAAGAAGGTTAGATTCGCAGATGAAAGGCATTGTATTTCCTGAGATTTAAGTAATGAGATTTGCTACACACTTTTTGACTGTGTTCAGAATGAGTCATCAAACATTACACCCCTATTTCTAATTTAAGAGGCATTATGATTTGAAGGTGTCCCCTCCAACATTCAGGTATAAGCAGTGTGACAGTCTCAAGAAGTGTGTAGGCCTTGACCAAACAATGGCCATGACTCATCCACATGGCTGACACTGACAAAGGTTCTACAATCTGAGGTACAGGACCTCAGCATAAATCCTGAGGGGATTTCACTGACTTATCAGACCCAAAAGCTACAACTCTTGTTGCATACGTCTTGCTTTACCTTGGTCTTAACCATCCAGCAGAAAAGTATAAGAAGTAAAGCCATGCTGTTATGTTGAGCTGTAGGGGACTCAGGTCAACAATTTCTGACACTGCCAGTCAAGTGGAAGACCCAACACTATTATGGATTACTGGACTCTTTTAGAATATTTTGCAGAGTTAACACATCTATAATATTCAAATAACAGAATTTAAAAAAGGGGGGGATGAATGTCCATTTTGTATCTGTGTATTCAAAATGGTTAGCATATGTAGTTACATTCTCTTAATGAATAGAGAGATTTGTTCTAATGGTGTTTGTAAATAGGATATCATGTCCGCGTCTTGTACAGCAATTAACCACTAGGAAGAATGTATGCAATGTGTTAATTATTGAAACTGCCCTACCAATTTGGTTTGAAACTGTCTCATTGCTATTTGTTTCTCAATAAAATTATGGGGAAAAGAAAAAAAAAAGAAGTGTGTAGGCCTTGAGCGCACCTTCCTCCTGAGCAAGGCCCTTGGCCAGTTTGCGCAGTTGCCCTGCTACATTCTGCCACAAAAGGAGGATACCGCGGGAAGACTCTTACCACTTAGCAGATGTCAGGATCTTGCGCTTAGCTACCCAGCCTTCAGAACTGATAGATCAATTTGTTCTTTGTTACCAATCTTGAGAAGTCTGTTATAGCAGTACAAAATAGACCAAACAGCAGGCTTGTTGTAGTGAAGGACATACAGAAGACAGTGAAGACTGGAATCAGGAAGGGGAGTGACAGCGAGTTCTGGGTTGAACGTGTTGCCTCAGGGAAGCTGATGGACACCCAAGCCGACACGTGTGCATTTAACTGTCCACACAGGTGTGGAACTTAGCGAAAGGGCTTTGGGGATGCTGATCCATGGGAAGGTGCCGGGAAGCTGGTGGAGCTCAAAGAGAAGCATCTCAGAACCAGGTCTTTGGAGTAGCTGAGGAGGAAAGTGAATGACTGATTTCAGAAGAGCAAGAAGAAAGGAAGTTGGGAGGAGAACAAAGCAAGGAGGAGTGAGCTCCTGTAAGTTAATAATAGATGACAGTCATAAAGGTGAACCCTGGGAGCCTGAGATTTTGAATGTGATCTAACAATGAGAAGAAGTTTCAAAAGAATAAACTGAAGTAGAGGCAGGATCAGAGGGGCTCTTAACAGACCCATCACCAGCTCCACCCTTGCAAGCATTGTTTCCAATACCTCTGGCCTGGGATTTTCAGCAACAGTCCCTGGGAACAGAGGGACTCCAGGGCAAAGATCTAATCACCTTTTCCTGGGAGGTTAACTTGTTCATGAGAAGTTGCCTGGTTTTCTATTTCAAGGATAAAACCCAGGGCAGATTTCCAACAATTCACTCTTCTTGATGTCGATGCTGCTGCTGCTGTTGTTAGAATGTTATTTTGGTGTAAATAGTATGGATATCATCACACTCCAGAACAAAAGAGAAAGCAGAAACTTTTTGCCACTGTCCATAATCAAACTGTTACATCACCTTTCCCATAATTTCACAATTTTAGTCAAATCTATAAGCTTCTAGACTCAAATTGTTAAAATATCTCTCAGTCCAGAATCTCCTACCTGATTCCAAACATACACTGTCCTTCATGGGGGCTGTTCCAGGTTTGGCTTTATGAGGAAAGGACAGGTAACAGAAATAGCCAGTAGCCTGGGAAAACTGTAGTGATTCCTAAATTCATCTAGGTTATGGACCGTGCCAAGGATATAAGCAAAGCTGTAGAAGTTTTCTTATAATTATGACCATTCATAAATATATATTTCTACCCAACTCAGAGGGCTCAATCTCCCCCAATCAACCCCCATAATCTTTTCTGTAAATCTATATATTGTATTTATCAAGTACAATAAATGTAACAAAATATTTTATGCATATGAAATTCAAAAGACCATTTTAAATGAACAGAAGATGGCTCCCTCCATCCTTGTCACTGTATAACTGGTGTATTGTACTGTACCTCAGCTCTACCATATTGCCTGCTCATTCTTTTCTATCCAACATTGTTCACAGACTGGTGCATATTACAGTGAGAATGCTGATGAAAACATGAGATGCGAAAGTGGTTGAAAGATTATAGGTCATGCTAGACAGCAAAGAAAACTGTGACCAAGAAAAACACTAAATAAAAATACATCAAGAATGTGACATAAGGGCTGGAGAGTTAGGTAGGTGGTCTAAGCTTCTGCCTGGCAAGTGCAAGTTTCAATTCCCAGTACCACATGCCATCCCAGCCACCAAAACTGGGCATGGTGGCACATGCCTATAATCCCAGTGCTAGGGAGGCTGAGACAGGAGGATCATTGCCCTTACCAAAGAAAGAAAGAAAGAAAGAAAGAAAGAAAGAAAGAAAGAAAAGAAAGAAAGAAAGAATTTGATATAGATGATATAGATAAAGATTTGGATATAGAGATAGATAGTTAAAACTCCACTGCACAACTTTCCATCAGTGTTTACAGAGTAGTCAACCTCCAGAATCTTGTCCCAGGTTAGGGACTCAGAAAATAGAACATTTTCTAAGCCAAAACCTGCAACTTAATATTAGGCAGTGGCAGCAACGTAAATTGGCGGACTGATTTTTTTTTTTAATCTTCTCAGTGAGTACCTTTGCAATAGTAACCAAAGATATAATTTTTTAAAAATATCGTCCATGTCCACAGTTTTTTTTAAATCAACAATCGTACATTCTAAGCAAATTTACCCAAAGGAAGTAACTAAAGATTTAGAGGAAAATTTCTTCACATTTTTGTAACAGGCAACCACCCCAACAGAGCAAAGAGACAACCTATAGTTGAGAAAAAATGTATTCCAGCTGTTCTTCAGTTAAAAGATTATTATCGTGACTTCCGGGAACCCCCAGACCCAGTCCTAGCCCAGGTCCGGTGAGTGTGTGGAGAGCTTTCTGCTACCCTGTGCCAGCGGGACCAGTCCCAGCCCAGGCGCAGCGTGGGCCGGACCCTCTCCGACCCCCTCGGGCTGCCCCCACCACTCCGCCGCAACTCCCCAACCCCTCCCACACAGTAGGAATTTCTGCCCGAGTTCCGGGACGCCCACACCCAGTCCTAGCCC
>NW_004524623.1:6782431-6799381 GCF_000260255.1 Octodon degus | reverse complement strand
AAATAAATAAATAAATGATTTTAAAAATGTTTTTTAAAAATATCAGTAATAAAAAAGATGGTGGTGGCCGGGGAGATGGCTCAGTAGAATAAGTACTTCCCTGGCAAGCACAAGGACCTGAGTTCAATTCCTCATTCTGCCAAAAAAAAAAAAAAGGATGGTGGTGACTCACTGAATCCACACAGCCTTGAAAGCTCTTTGAATATGAGATTCCATAGAGGTGTTAGTGGCATTAGGTCATTTGCCCTTTGCTTCTCTATAGAAGCTCAGGTTCTGTTGGGACAGAAAGAAGAGGACAAGACAACAGTGGTGATCTGAGACAGTGGGGGTTCCCAAAAGTGAAAGAAAAAAGAGGAACTGAGAGCCTGGCCCAATGGTAGGGCTACTCCATCCACAAAGCCGACCTGCCCACGGCCAGCTGAGCAGTGGATTCCTCCTGGCTTTTGGACTACAGTCAGCTGCTCAGAGCTTGTGTTCTCTCAGGAATCCAGGAACATCAGCAAGTCCAAGCAGATTTCACACTTTGGAGAACCGATATTCAGAAGCCACTGAAGACATTTGTCATTTATCTCTGGTAGTAATGAAATATGGGACTTACTCTAATTGACTCATTCCTTCGCTTTGCCTCAGTTGCTTCTGTTCTGTTCACTGGACCATTCTGCTGGCCCACAGGTTCCTCCCACTATTCGAATTTGCTGGGTACTCCAACCCAGTTAGAATTCACTAACTGCAGAGAGCAATAGTTTTTGTGCTGTTCATTCATTGATTCAGTCAGTCTGTCAGTCAGTCAGTCAGTCAGTCAGTCAGTCAGTCAGTCAGTATTACCAAATCCCTGCCATCTGAGATACTTTTTCCAAGCTACATTCCTTTCCTATTTTACAGCTCTGCCTCACCTCCCTTGAGGGCTTCTAGATGAATCCTCCTGAGGATGGTCATTTTCCTCACAGCTTTTCTGCTCCAGGGGCTTCAGAACTTTCTCCATTTGCCCAAACACTGGGTACCTCCATGTGCTCCTATATAACTCTAGAGCAGCAGATGTTTTGCCTGTCTTCTTTTCCTGTTTCACTGCCGTCTTTTGATAAGAGCTGACTGAAGAACATAAATTTAAGGTAGAAAGACAGGGACAGAACATGCACAGAACCGGTTTGATACCAGCTTCCTTCTTTCTCGTAGCTCTCAGGGCCTGGTGGGTAGCTCCTGCCTTCCTGCAGATCCTGGTTCTGAGAGCTATCACACAGCCTTCAGCAAGAGCACTGGAGTTCCAGTCAGACAGTTTATTACAAAAATGAACATCATCATGAACTTTCACAGGCAAAGCCATTTAATTCAAGATGACAGTGTCTATCTCAATGCGCTTTAACACAAAAAGTGCTTATGAGGAAAAATGCATTATTTGGATTTTGATTTCTTAGAATAAAGTCCAAGGAAATGAAGAAAAATAGCTTTCAGGTATGGAATAATTTGCCAAAACTTTTGCCTTGCTAGGTTTGATTTTTTTTTTTCAGAACCAGGGATTGAACTCAGGCCCTTACGCTTGCCAGGGAAGTGCTTATTCTACTGAGCCATCTCTCTGGCCCCTTGATTTTTTTTTTTATGTGACTTTGTATTTAATTAGAAATAGTCTGAACTCCTCACAACTTCCGAACTCCTCACAACTCTTCAGATCAGGACTTCTTAACTCTTCTTATACCACAGCCCATTTGATAGAGTAGGACATGGACCTCTTCTGGGAGTAATGTTTTTAAATGCATGAAATAAAATATTTAAAACAAAACATAAAGCATTGTAAGCAGGGTATGGTGGCACACACCTGTATTCCCAGCACTCAGGAGCCTGAGGCAAGAGGATCACCACAAGTATGAGGTCAGCTTAAGCTACATAGTGATTTCAAGATCAGCCTAAACTACCTAACAAGACCCCGTTCCAAACAAAAATTGTAAAAGAAATACATTACAGCCATCAAAATGCTAAAAGTTGAATTTGTGATATGAATACACATTTATTAACATAATGAATATGATCAGCCAATGTCTGGCCTAAACAATTAGTGAAAAATTATACTATGTTAAAAAAGAAAAAAGAAAAAGAAATAGTAGGGCCAGCGAGATAGCTCAGTGGACTAAGCTCCTGTGTAGGCAAGTGCAGGAACTAGGTTCGATCCCCAGTACCCCGTGGCGCACCAGCCTCACCCCCTGGCACACTGAGCTGGTCACCAAGTCCAGGCGTGGTAGTGCACTCCTGTAATCCCAGAGCTGGGGAGGCTGAAAACAGGAGGATCACCACTAGTCCAAGCTATGTAGTGACACCCTGTACCAAATACATAAATTAAAGAAAAATAGAAATAGTGACATATCAATGGGAACATGGCATGCAACAACTGGCCTTCTTTGCCGTATATCTAGCTTTACTGTCCTCATTTTATGGTGATCTGAAAAAAGGTTCAGGGAAAAGAAATTATTAAAATCTAAGGTAAAGGTTTCAGAGCTCTTCCTACCATCATACAGAGAAGGAGACAGTTTGGGGCTTACTCTGTGTTTGCTGAACAGTGGAGAGAATTTGAAAAATTGGTAATTAGGTCTTCTTCAGCTCTGGAAAAAAAAAAATTGAAGTAGGTTTTTTGCATTACCACAATGAATTGGTGATTTTTTTAAAAAGCACAAATGCTATGGTACCTGGATGCATGTTACTATGGCTCAAAGCACAGCTCCAGATGACGTAAAACCAGGCAAGGGCAAGGAAACCATCTCAGTTTGCCTGGCGCGAGGGTGGGCAACACTGATTTGGGCACTGTCTCAGGGCAAACATGATGGGATCAGTTCTAGGACTGAGGAACACAGTAATTTTCTTGGTCCTATATTCCTTTTTGCAATGTCTTCCAGAATTCAAACCACAGAAACTACCACATTGTGCGGATTGGTTCTAATAGTGACCTAGAATCTCGCTATTTCTTTGGTAAAATCTATTTCTCTCTAATGTTCAACATTGTGTGTAGTGTTTGACCAATTCTATTCAACCTGTAGATGTCTGTTATTTGTCAGTTGCTTTTAAATTTGCAAAGTGCCAAGAGCACTTCCTTGGTGTGCTGTTTGCTGTCCCCTGGCCCATCTGTTCTCCAAGCACCCTTGGAGTTTCTCATCTTCTCTCCCTCAAAACATCTTGAAAGGTGTAAAAACTATAGCTGGGTTTCCCTCTGCACAGACTTCTGAGCACAGACGCCACAGTGACGCCTCTCCCCATGGCGCAGCAGAACAGTGTCAGAGAGGACAGCTTTCCAGCAATATCTGCAACAGAGCTGTCAGTAGAATAGTGCCTCAGTGCCATGGGAGCAGATGTCCTGCCATTGTAGGTTTTGAAAAGGAAGGTGTAACCATGTCCACAGTATGTGGTGCCCTTGGGGAGAGAAATATTCAACTTCAAGAACAAATCATTGTTCTACTACACATTTTCAAGGGTTATGGACAAAAAAACAGAAAGATGAGGATACAATAGGGAAGGATGTGCTCCTTTGCTATTGGTTTTTGTATTTATTGATAATAAGTAAGAATGTTTAAGTCTTACATTTTTCTTATGCTATATTCAATAAGTTTAGAGATGAGGCAAATCTGACATTTCTTGAAACATAAGCAATTTAAAAAATAAAATCCAGCACAGGACCCTGACAGGTAATAATAACAAATATCCTCACATCTTTATTCTTTTAACAACCAAGATATAGATGGAAATCTTATATTTCTACAGTCTCTCCATACCATTGACTTGGAATGAAGCAAATAAACCTATACTTCCGGTTTCAGGAAAGTTATCAAAGTATGATAGCGCTTCTACTAAGACAAAGTTTAAGCAAACACTGGAAAGGCAAAATCGAGATAGGAAGCAGTGACATTTCTCAGAAACAAAAGCTTCATGTTGGAAGCTTGGGCTCTTACCTTCAAAGAACTGCTGCAGGGCCTCGTTTTCACCAACTACGTCCATGGTGTTCTGCTGCTAGTAATATTTCCTCTTAAAACAAAGGTTATCGGACATCAGGAAGTAAGTGCTGTCCTCTTGTCTCAAAGGCTACGAGTGCTCTTGAAAAATCATTTTCTTTTTATTGGAGCAAAGCATATCTTTAGCCATCCATGTGTCCCCAGAAATATGGTTCAGTTCTCAAATATGATTATAGAACCAGCAGGATATGCAACTTTAATAGAAAAAAAACTATGAAGAGGGAAGCGGCAGCAAATTCATCTCTCTTAATGCAGGCAACTGTTCCTACTTTGCCTTATGTCTTTGTTTTAAGAACCTTTGTCCTTAGTGACACATGCAATTACATAAATGGGCAATAAATACATAGTCTTATCTCTTATGTGTCCTTTTACATCAATGTATTTCTATCTCCACCTTTATCAACCAGATCAATTGGGCCACTACCAAGAAAAGATACTTTCTTTACTCTAGAAAAAGGAGCAAATCAATATAATCATTTTTACAAATATAGCAAGTAATTTTAAAAGGCTTTGACAATGAAGTTAGAATTTTTTTCAGCATTTCTGAATTTATAGCAAAAACTTACATTTCTCAGTACATACCAACCCTTTCTCCCGAGCTTATATATACGCCAAGTATCCAAAGTCTCTCTTACAAACAAAAAAACAACTGCTTTGTTAATTTAATAACTCCTACAACTGAATACGTATTTCATTGCCAGTGGATTTTGCTCCAAAATATACAGTTTGACTCAACTAAATTATTTTCACTGCTTAACTATAATTTGTTTAATAATAGCCTAATAAGAACACAATTAGGAAACTCAACTATCCTTCTAGTCTCTTCCTTTTCCCTTTATTTTGAAAAAAATTATGAATCTACACAATTGAAAGGATAATATCAATGCATACCCATATATTATCTAAATTTACTATTTTGACACTTTTGTTTTTTCTCTCTTCATCTATAAACATTCTATTTTTTCTCCACATCACTTGAAAATAAGTTGCTGACATCTTGATATGTCATCCCTAAATAACTCAGGGTAGATCCCCTAAAATTGAGGCCATTCTCCTACACAACACTATCATAGATGTAACATGTGACATATAAATATAATATGGTTTAATACTAGCAACTCATATAAAATTTCCAAAACCATCTTTTGTAGCATTTTGTTTTCTGATCAAATATCCAATGTTCATATCTGCACTGCCTTTGGTTATATCTTTTTAAAATATATAACATTCTCCTCATCAATTTTGATTAGTTTTGTTTTTCATTTTTCATTTAACTCTCTTTAATAGTCCATGCCAACTGTGTTATGATTTGTACCTAGATGTCCCCCCGCCAAGGCCTCATGTGGTGAAAGATGGAGCTTTTTGCTAGATTTAGGATGGGTAATACTGCAATTAAAGATAGGTCATTATTCAAAACTAAGCAAAAAAAAGGAGATACAAATGAAGGACCATTTTGTATCTGTATACACAAAATAGTCAGGATAGATATGCAGATACTTTCTCTTAATTCAATGAGAAGAAAGATTTGTACTAATAGTGTCTGGACAGGATATCATGTCTGCATCTTGCACTATGGATAACCACTACGAAGACAAAAATATGCAATGTATTAATTATTGTTACTGTCCTACTGACCTGTTTTGAAACTGCCTCATTGCTATTTGTTTCTCAATAAAGTTAATTAAAAAAATAAAAAGGCATGTCATTACTAAATTGGTATACTGAATGGTTTAGCATAGTTCCAGGTATTCAAAGTGGGTGTGGGTGGCACTACCCAGAAGCCTGGTAGCCTACCTGGAGAGGAAAAAAAAGGTCAAGGCAGGCTTGCTGCTGCAGCTTCTGCTGTTTTGCTGCATTCTGCTCACTGCTCTCTGACTCCTGCCTGCCCTGCCACACTATGAACAGTTTCTGCTCTGCAATGTCCCCTGGCCTTGCTGCCCTGCCTTGGAGCCAGCAATTATGGGCTGAAACCTCCACAAACTCTGAGCTCAGTAAACCTTTCTTCCTTTGGTTGGGCATTTTGTCAGCAATGAGAAAAGTAATGAAGATACCCTGCAGAGAGAATGTTTCTCTTTCTCAATTTCTCTGTTGCTTTATTATTAGAATCAGTATAGATTATATAGTATAGTTTCAAATATATATATTTTTAAATCTCACACATATATAAAAGTTTCTTTAGAATAAGTTTATTTTATTTGGAGGAACAAGAAGGCTTAGCAACCTCTTTTAAAGGTCACATTGGGCTCTAGATCTATGAGAATTTAGCAAGTTGCTTAACATATCAAGTTGTTTAAAAGGATGAATTTTCAATTTTTTTTTTCAATTAGAGATGTATGTAGCTGTCTGCTGATTACAAAAAGATGGGTAAATAATTGTCCTTGCCCTCCATAAGCCCAAATCTACAGTGGGGACAGAAAACAAGTAACTATAACCCAAGGTAAACTGATAGGATCTTGGAAAAACATCCTGAGAAGACAGAAGAAGGGAGGATTAATTTCATGTCAGAGGGTCTGGCAAGGTGCCCTAAAGAGTTGGGATTTGAAAGGACTTACACAATGTGGCTTTAAATGTAGAGGCCATAGCTTGGAAGGGAGAGAGGTGCAAGGACTGTGTGCCTGGTACAGTGTGAGGAGGTTAGAAAGTGCTGAGGAAAGTGGGAGATTTGAAACATCACCTGAGCCCACACATATTAATTATAAACATATCTATTGGTAGTTTCTACGTGGGTGGGTGCAAAGCATGAATATAATTGTATCTAATTCAAGAAGTTAGCTATATTAGTGTTCTGGTATCAGCGAGACAGCTCAGCCCCATAAGCGCTTACCTGGCAAGTGCAAGGTCCTGAGTTCAATCCCCAGTATCAATAAATAAATTAATTCATTAAATTAAATAAAAATAATCATGTATTAGTGTTCTGGCTGTGCAGGTTAGACCAGTTATGGCGCTACTGCAAGAATCCAGGTGAGCAGTTATTACAGAAGGCTGAAGTGCAACAACATACACCCAAGAATTGACTACTGATTTTATATGGGGTGCAAGGACAAAGTTAGAGTGAATTTTTGAAAGATTTATGTCTTCAGATGAAATATGAATTAATATGCTAATGCGCAGTTTCTGTCTAAATGTAAACTCCAAAGGAAACATGCGGCCAAGCTTCCTGGAGGCCACCGGGAGGAAGTTAGCACACTAAACTCATTGTGAATTCTGCATCCTATCCAACAGACCACCCCTGAGATTTCACATACTCAGAAGCAAAGTAATGAGTGATAGGAAATGTCAGAGAAAAAGAGATTAGATTCAATGTAATGAGCTAAGAAGCTAAAGCTAGAATTGGAATCCCAACTAAAATATTTCTATGTCCTGACAGATGAGTAAAATGGATCAAAATAAGTAAATACTAATCATACAGGCATGTTGATAACTGACAATTAGCCCCTAGCCATGGTGTTGAAGACAATCTGGCAGGAAGGCCCAGAGCAAAGCAGAGAGCACATGCCCTGCTGCCAGGTGTGGCCACCCAACGGGTAGAGCCACTCAACTTCACAAGAGATGTCATTCAAGAATTTGGGTTCCATGTCATCAAATGGACAATTTCAAAACAAAGCTGAAGTGCAGACTTCAATTTTAAGTCTTCTCATTAATAAAAGTTGAAAACAGATTTAAAACAAAATGAACAACAGAAAAAGAAACCAAAACATTGTCCAGAAAAAAGTAGCACACATGGGCCAGGGAGATAGCTCAGTGGCATAAGCGTCTGCCTGGCAAATGTAAGGTCCTGAGTTCAATCCCCAGGACCAAAAAGAATATATATATATATATATATATATATATATATATATATATATAGTGAAAACACTAAGTCTGTTGCATTCAGGATGCCACCTCGGGGTCAGAAACTTACATATAAACAACAGCAGGCTGGATAAACTAAAGATCTGAGGAAATAAAAAAGGACTTAGAAGGCAGTTGGTATAAGAACTAGGGCATGGTGGCACACTCCTGTAATCCCAATGCTTGGGAAATAGAGGCAGGGGGAGCAGTGTGAGTTGGAGGTCAGCCTGGGATACAAAGTGAGTACATGGCCAGCACAAACTTCATAATGAGACTTTGTCTCAAAAAGACAAAAAAGAAAAAAAAAAAAAAAAGAACTGGGAAATATATCTGTATTAATTAGAATCCAGAGCAACTGGTTGCAGGTAGAATTCACCTGGTTGGCAAATGCAATTTAAATAGAAATTCCTTCCTTTTGGTGTATTTCCTACCTTTTCCTGATTATGACCTTTATATGGCAAACACCCCTTTTGTTTTTAAGTTTGGGACATACATAATATCTTTTCTATTTATATTAATGCATGTCTGCAGCACACGCTGCTTACATTCCCTGAGTGGAATTGATACATGTATATAACACATCTTAATTCCTTTCTACTTTACCTTGCCCTCCTCTCCCCCATCTCTTAATCCCCTTCCCATCTGAGAAAGATCCCCATCCCCCTACTACCTTTTATCATCTATTCTGCTCCATATTTATGGTGTGGTTTTCTCATGTAAGAGAAATCATGTGCTATTTAAGCTTAAGTGTCTGATTTATTTCACTTACCATTATGGTCTCAAGGTACACTCATTTTCCTACAAATGACTCAAGTTTATCTCTCTTTATGACAGAGTAAAGTACTCCACTGTGTGTAAATACCACATTTTCCTTATCCATTCATCTGTTGATGGACGTATAGGCTGCTTGCAGATTTAGCTATTATGAATTGTGCTGCTATAAACACGGGCACACATGTATCACTGTAATCTGATGTGTTTAACCCTTTGGAGAAGATACTTACAAAGAGCATAACTGGTTCAAATGGCACTTCTAGCGATAGTTGTGTGAGAAACTTTGTGAATATTTTAAAACCTTGAATAATCCAAATAATAGGTAATAAAATTAAAGCAGTAATTAAAACCCTACCAACTAAGACAAGCCTGGGTCCAGATAAGAGTCATTGCTGAATTCTACAAAAACTTCAGAGAAGATCTAATACCAACACTTTTTTTTTTTTTTTCAGTACCAGGGATCAAACTCAGGGCATTGCACTTTCCAGGCAGGTATTTGTGACACTGAGCTATCTCCCCAGCCCTTAATACCAACACTAATTGACAAAATTAAAAGGGAAGGGAAATGTCCAAAGTCATTACTGATTCCAAAACCAAATCAGTCAACAAACCTATCTCTTCAATGAATACAGATGTAAAAATCTTCAACAAGATACTGACAACAGGATTTAAGAAATCCTCAAAAGTAGTGAGGTTAAGCTTAACAGCCTAGGTTGTATATAGTAACAATAAGCTTGTCTTCTGGATGGTTAACAACCTAATTTTGCAGATCAAAATTAGTGAAAAAGGAGGGCCGCAAGGAAAGCCAACATTTTGGCCCTAGCCTTCTAAGGTCAATTAAGACTCAGGACGTAGGAGAACTTGTACTGTAACATCATGCAACTCGGTAGTGTCCCAAATTTTCTGATCAAGGAGATTATAGGGCCAAAGAGGAAGGTGATCAATGACTTAGAGTGTGCCTAAGGAGAGTCACATGGAGAGAAAACATTCTCTCAGGCTTTCATAGAGAGCGCATTGGCCAAGCAATGGCCGTGACTCATCCACATGGCTGACACTGACAAATGTTCTACAATCTGAGGTACAGGATCTCAGGATAAATCCTGAGGGGGTTTCACTGCTCTTATCAGACCCAAAAGCTACAACTCTTGTTGCATAGGTCCTGCTTTACCTTGGTCTTAACCATCCAGCCGAAAAGTATGAAGACGAAATATAGGAAATAAAGTCATGCTGTTATGTTAAGCTGTAGGGGACTCAGATCAACAATTTCTGACATTGCCAGTCAAGCAGAAGACCCAGTACTATTATGGACTACTGAACTCTTTTAGAATATTTTGCTCAGTTTAAACACCTATATTTAAATGGTGGAACTTAACAAAAAAAGGGGATACAGATGAATGTCCATTTTGTATCTGTGTATTCAAAGTGGTTAGGATAGATATATAGTTACATTCTCTTAATGAATAGAGGGATTTGTTCTAATGGTATTTGTAAATAGGATATCAAGTCTGCATCTTGTACAGCAATTAACCACTAGGAAGAATGTATGCAATGTGTTAATTATTGAAACTATCCTACCAATTTGTTTTGAAACTATCTCATTGCTCTTTGTTTCTCAGTAAAATTACGGAAAAAAAAGAAAAAGAAAAAGAAATCCTCAAAAGGATCATATATCCTGACCAAGTAGGCTTCATTACAGCCATGCAAGGATGGTTGAATCTACATGTCACTACATGTAACATATCACAGGAACAGAAGCAAAGACAAAGACCACATGATCATCTTAATAGATGCAGAAAAAAACTTTTTACAAAATCCAACATCTTTTCATGGCAAAAACACTGAAGAAAATATGTATATTTTTTTTTTATCTCAATCTGATAAAAGCCCTCTATGATAAACCTACTGCCAACATCATATTAAATGAGAAAAAACTGAAAACACTTCCTCTAAAATCAGAAATAAGGCAAAGATGTTCACTTTCATAACTACTGTTCAACAAAGTTTTGAAACAGCAAGAGTAATCAGGCAAGGGGGAAAAATGATATGGAAGTTACCCTTATTTGTAGATGACACGATTATCTATATAGAAAACTCCAAAAATTCCACCAAGACTCCTAGAATTAATAGCCAAATTCAGCGAGTGGTATACAACAATTTAGCCTCTCTAAGATTTTGAATTCAGGCCCTGGTGGAAAATAACAACTTGGAGAAGAAAAAAAGAAAGAAAGAAGTATCCCTGGGAACCAGGAAAGAACCAACAGGAAAATTAAAACCAAAAGAGAAATTAAAGACAGCACAGAACACAGAATAGGGAAGGGACAACATGCACTGTTTTCCCAGATCCCAGCTTGTGGCCCTTGAGACCACATCTATATATAAAATGCAAGTGGGGTACTCTAGAGGGCGTTCAGGAGAAATGCAGCAGGTGAACACACTGGAAGATGCTGTGAGCATCTACAGCTAGAAAATGGCTCCAGTCCAATTGCCCATGATATCCCTGGGATAGAGAGCATATTTGGACGCCAGTCCAGCAAGGGCCTGACTGAACCCAAGACTCAGAAAACCATGGGGTGGCTTCAAATCAGGGCTCCCAGTATTACATTCCCAGTGACTGGCTAAGAGACAGCCACAAGAGATGGCCGTGGTCAGGCTAGCAAGAGACCACTTGAATGCTTTAAGCTAAAGGATACAGGCCCCTCCCCCACCCCAAGGCCAGCTTCAGCCTGAATTGCTCTGGATTCATAAGGCTCAGAATCGGCGCCCTTACACTAATCCTAACGCCTGTGGGAGCCTGCACTCAGCATGTATCTGGGGTTTGACTGCTTTCTTTACTGCATGAGCAGGACACATCTTTACTTAGACACTGCCATGAAATTGAAGGTCCTGAGAGAAAACCACACATCTGAAGTCACAGAAGTTTGTTGTTTTTGTGAATATGTATGCTATTTTTAGTTTTGCCTTCTCTTATTTTTCTTCTTCACCAGTTTATTGGGGTTTGTGGAATTTTCTTCTGTCCTCTCTGAAGTTTTTGTAGAATTCAGCAATGAATCTATCTGGACCCAGGCTTTTCTTAGTTGGTAGGGTTTTAATTACTGCTTTAATTTTATTACCTATTATTTGGATTATTCAAGGTTTTAAAATATTCACAAAGCTTCTCACACAACTATTGCTACAAGTGCCATTTGAGCCAGTTATGCTCTTTGTTTAATATCCCATTTGCCTTGGATGGAAATACTGTAGTTCATTTGCTTGATATTAACCAGTTCACGTAATTGTCAGTTTTCTTTAATTTCATATGTGACCCACTATATTTTTAATTTTATTGAAGAAACCTGGGGCCGGGGAGATGGCCAAAAGGCCAGGGAGATGGCTCAGTAAAATAAGCACTTGCTTGGCAAGTACAAGGGCCTGAGTTCAATCCCTGTTTCCACAAAAAAAAAAAAAAAAAAAAAAAACCTCAAAACTTCAAAACAATAGAGTATCTAAAACAACAGAATAACAATAGTCAATACACTGCATGTTGTTGTCTTCAAAGTAGAGTACAAGACATGGGCATAAAAATTCTGTGTATGTCTTATTTTTTAAGATATTTAGTACTGGGCCTACAGGTCTCACTACATAGATCAGACTCGTAGTGATCCTGTTTTCAGCCTCCCAAGTGCTGGGATTACAGGCGCACGCCACCACGCCATCTCAATCACTGTCTCAGCGCGTCCCAGGGATGGGACAGGCATGGCACACCAGGGATCAAACCCTGGTCACGGCACTCTGCCTAAGCAGGCATTTTAGTCTGCTGAGCTATCTGGCCAGCCCTCTCCAGATGCTATTAGCACCAACCTTTCTTTTCAATGAACTGAGAGAAATTAGAAGCATAATTATCTTGTACGTTTTTCCTTTTCTCTTCCTTTCCTTCCCCTTCACCCTAGTTCTTCTTTCCTTTTGAACAATTTCTGCCTACTTCACAATATCGTGCATTTTGGACCTCATGTATTCTAACACCAAGGAAACAATACAATGTTTACACATGTGAGCCTGATTTATTTTACTTGTAAGTATGGTTTCAAGTTGCATCCCTTTATCCTTCATGTCTGAGTAGTACTCCATTGTACAAAAAGACCATTTTTTATCCATTTCCCAGTTGATGGGCATTTGAGTTTTTCAAGATCTATTACAAACAGTGCTGCCATGAACATGTGTTCACATATATCACTATGATATGTTTTATTCTTCCAGGAATACAGCCGGAGGGGGAATACTTGAGTCAAATGGGACCTGTAGTCCTAGTCTTTTGAGGGGTCTCCACACTGATTTTCACAGTGGTTATGCCCGTCTACACTGCCACCAACAGTGGAGAAGTGTTCCTTTTCCCATAGCACCTCCAGCATTTGTTACTGGTTGATTCTTGATGACAGCCACTTTCTGGGGTGAGAAGGGATCTGTGTTTTAACTTGCATCTTTTGAATGACCAGTGATGTTAAACACTTTTTCATATAATTACTTGCTGTGTGTTTCATCTGGGAAGTGTGTATTCACCTCAGGTGCCCAGTTTTGGACTGGGTCTTCAGGTTTAGGGGCACCGATATTCTAAAATTCTCCACATTTTCTAGATATAAGTACTTTGCCTAAGGAACAACTAAAAAATTTTCCCCATCTATGGCTTGTCTTTTTTCTCTGATTTCATTGTACAAAAGCTTTTTAATAAGGTGAGAGCCTTGTCTACTCTGAAGTATTTCCTGTGGGATCTGGGTCAGAATGCATCAAGAAATCAACCAATAACAAATGCTGGAGGTGCTATGGGGAAAAGGAACACTTCTCCACTGTTGGTGGCAGTGTAGAGTGGCACAGCCACCATGTATGGTGATGGACCACTGATTACTGACATGTTAAATTCCATGTTTATGCGCAGTCCCTGTAGCGTCTTTTGCCAATGATTTCTAGTTTTATTGAGCTATCATCTGATACTATGCATAGAGTAATTTGAATACTTTTGCATTTACTGAAGCATGTTTTGTGGGCTAGCGTGTGGTTTATTTTGGAGAAAGTCCCATGTGCTACTGAGCAAGTGTATTCTGTTGGTCTTGGATGGAACACTCTGTTGACATCTATTAAATCCGTTTGTTCAAAGGTTGGGTCTGACTCTTTTCATTTCTTCGTTGATTTTTGTGTCTAGTTCATTTGTCATTTGTTACAGTGTGAGCACTGAGGTCCCCCTGTTCACGAGCAAATTTCATCAACACTTTCCAAAATATACTCAAAGTTCATTCACTTCCCTCCATTTCTACTACCACACAGCAGAGCCATTACAGTCTTTCACTCGGGCTCCTGCAGTAGTCTCTTGTCTGATGTCCTCTGCATCCATTAATCACTGTCTTCCTATAATCACTAACTGAGCAGCCAAAGAAAGTATCACTTCAAACCAAAAATCAAATAATATCACTTAAAACTTCTAGTGGCTTCCCATCACATTTAGAAGAAAATCCAAATGCAGCCAAACATTTTGACTGAATTTTCACTATAATCGTTAATACAGAAATTTAAAAAATCAGCAAATATATATTCACACTGCTCTGCATTCTTGTCAATTTAAATATTATGGCTCACAGAAAAGACTTCATGGGGGCCGAAGAGATGGCTCAGTGGAATAAGCGCTTCCCTGGCAAGCGCAGGGCCTGAGTTCAATCCCCGGTTCCGCCAAAAAAGAAAAAAGAAAAGACTTCATGTAGAAAAAAACCTACACAGTATACCTTTGAAAGCAAAAGCATTTGAATAAAGAGCTTCAGACTCCAGATGCATAAAGCAAAAACACACTGAACTCATTTAGAGCCAAAGTTGTCTTGTGGATTGGTAGATGGTCCCAAGCTCTTTTAAGAAGATTCAATGTTTAGACACCAAGTCTTTACTCCTAGTGTAGGTCCTCAAAGGCTGTGTCTGAGAGTCCCTGGAGAAATTTGGTTCAGGCTTTATCAAGGAAAAAAGGGAGAAATGGGTCCCTGCCGGATGTGGGAGACCACCACACTGCTCCCAAGAAGGAAAGCCCTAGCCACAACCTGATCCTAATCCAGATCCACCATCTTCACCATACTGACCGAGACATGTACAGCTGCTAGATGGAAACAAATGTTCTGGGCAGTAGAGGTGCCAGCCTTGCCCACATCAAAACTATCTATGCGTTGCTACTGGGATGCCTCCATGCCTGCTATAGCTACACAGTCTCTTTTCCCTATGCACTCTGCCCAGACCGCACCCACCTCTGATTGAGCTTTTGGAGGCCTTTCATTCCAGATACAGAACATATTCTTTGTTTTGCATCCCTGCGCCATACTGCTGGGTGGGTTGGACTGCCAGCCTCATCAGTGCTCTCGGTAACTGTAAGTTTTTAGACTGATACCCTCAACAGGGGTTTCGGCAGCCTGACGTTTTCTGGGAACCAAAAACAAGAACGCAAGTGTCCTGAGTGACCCTCAATTCAGAGCTCTTCGTTAAGCCAGACAATCTCCCTAACTCTAACCTTCAGATAAAAACCTGCCAAAGCCCTTTTGAGGATAATCTTGACAAATTCTCTCTAGATGTACTCTCCTGAGCACAAAAATTAACCACTCTGCTAATCCTTGCTTTCCTTTTACCTTGCAATTCCTGTTGTCCTTTCCTCTTTGGATACCGTCTTTCCTCCCTTCCTCTTTTCCTTTGCTCTCCTCTCCTTCCCTGCACTTCCCCCACCCCCAAGTGAATGGAGTCTTAGGAATGCATTTCGGTCTCCGAAATAACCCTACTATATCCTTCTGGCCCTTTGGCTAATTACTCCCAAACTTAACTCCTGACCTAACCTTATCATTGAATTCACAGTTTTCAATTTGTCCTACCATATATGTTCCCAGCTCAATAAATTACAGAACCTCAAATCAAAAACCTAAGATCCAGACCTGACTTCCTGGCACCCAATTCACCATCTTTTGTTCTTTGGGATGCAGATACATGCAGCTGGGTAATCATAGTCCCTGGTTCATAACACCAATAAACCATTCGTGACTCTTTCATAGTACAGTATTTACCTTTCATGATAAATGAAATCCATACTCACCACCCAACTCAGGGACCTTATGGGTGACTTAGACATTTGTTGCTCACTCTCTCTCTACCTCTCCCACATCCAGGGTAATCATCTGAATGTTACCATATTGTTTTTTTAAAAAATTCATGTACAGTTATTCAGTTTTCTTTTTTCTAAGAAAAAATATTAGGCCATGTGTAGTTCTCTGAGTTTTGTTATTAACTATCGTTCTGTAACTGGCCACTCCTCTTGCCACCATGTGATTGCACATTAAGCGCACACATAATAACCTCCTACAGCTGAGATTTGGAGTTTTTCCCAGAACATTCTTACGTATGCATTCTGGGGTGCTTCTGCAAATATTTCTCTTGCATATATAACTACAAAGGTACACATAAGGAACTCCTCACAGAATTGAGACAGGAAAAAATATATAATCCCCAAACATAGTTAAAATTATATAATCAACACACAGTGACTTAGAGGCACAGATTTATCAACAGGGAAACATTTAAGATTTAAGATTTAAAAAAAAAGAAAAAGAAATGCTATACCATTTTGGTAGGAAATACCTGAAAGCTGAAAGGCTAGTCTCTAAAAATATGAACAGTAGTTTTCTCTTGATGAAAAGAATGCTTTCTCATTTCTTTTTGTTCTTCTATACTTACCCTATCTCCATCACAAGCCTCTTTACCTTTAGAAATAATTTTAATAATTTCTTCACACAACTCAGTTCTTATGGTCACTTTACACTTCAAATGTACTATTCTTTTGACCCACACCCTTTCAAATCTTTTTGAATACACAAGCTCCTTATTTGCCTTAACATATCTCCCATACTCAAGATTATGCTCAACATGCATAAATCCTGAGCACTTGGATCATGATACATTAAAAATGCATCTCTGGAATAAAATGTGACTACCTTCTATCTCTGATATTTAAAAAAAAATAAAGTAAAAAGTATTATTTAAATTACAAAGGGTAAAATGATAAAATATGGTAGTTTGTAAACTTTTAGTAAGAGTCCTTCTTCAAGTAAAAGAATTTGAAGCTCAATATATACAGAAGATAAGAGTTGAGTCTTGCCCAATAATAATTTTTCTTATTTTCTGAATATTGCTTAATCTTAATTTTTGTTCTAAGATTTATACTGTATCTTTGACTTACAATTTATTTAAAAGACATTGTATGATATCTTCTCCTAGTATTAGAAACTTTAAAAAGTGTATTTCCATTTTCTGTTGACTTTATATTACTTCTTCCCTGTCTTTTATACACACATACACACACATATATGGAAAAAAAAAT
>NW_004524623.1:6761845-6781747 GCF_000260255.1 Octodon degus | reverse complement strand
CTAAATTAGAGGAAGCAGGAGGTAGGTTTTTTGCAGATGGAAATGGAATCTAGAGATAGAGAAGGGAAGGAGGGGAAAATAAAAATGTGGTATGTACATGTACCAACTCCCCATGATGAATGTATTCATTATGTATCAAAAACATGTATTAATAAAAAAATAAAATCTTATAAAGCAAAAAAAAATAATAATAATTTTTCTTGCCTCAGTTTGGTATACATGTGAAAACTACTTAATATATCCTGTTGAATCTAAGGGGTCATATTAGAACTAGAAGAGAAAAGCATTCAATCTAACATAAACCATTTATTTATGTATTTATTTATTGGGTTTTGCATCTATAAATTATAATCACTAATACCCCTGTAATTCTTCATATTACAGTGTGTCCAACTAAAGAATAAGCAAACACAGCATAGGTCGGTTGAAAAGAAATCACAGTACTTCTCAGTGTAATTTTCAAAAAGAGGGAAAAGTCTTGGACCCATTTCTTGGAAATAAATGTTGAGTAACCATAAAAACATTCAGCCAATTTCCAGTTGTTCAGGAGGTTGTGTGTGGTCCCACGCAGTGCATTAGAGTTCTTCTTTGAAATAACCCAGCTTTGCCAGTGACATCTCTTTTCTCAACTGCATAACTTCCCAAAACATCTGATCAACTACACAGAGAAAAGAAATATGTAAATCATAACTTAGCGTCTGAACTATTTTTAATGTTTCACTTAAAATTATAAACATGCCAAAATGACAAATTGGGCATTCCCAATTGTACTACTGACTACATTACCCTTCAATATTTCACATAAACTTTTTATTACTTATGGGCATCCTAGTTTTATTAATAAGCAATACTTATCACTTTTGTCACAATAAATGCTAGATACATAAAAGACAATCACTATAGCCCCAGGAGAAGTAGACATGTCATCCCTGAGGAAGCACTGGTGCTGCTCCACTCCAAGGTGAGCATGCCCAGTGCTCCACCATTCAGTTACCGTCCAGCAAGTGCATCTTCTTGCTCCAGTGTGTTATATTTGGCAATTTTACTGTTCATTAACACTAATAGGAAGTGCAATAGGAAAAAACCAAAAAGATAATCCAGAAAAATCAGTAAAATTCTTTGTAATAACACGTAAAGGTTCTGTATATGGCTCAAATTAGAAATAAAAATAAATATAAAGGATATTCCATAACTTGCTTTCCTTTGCTAAATTCTGGGGTCATACCAAATTGACCTCTTAGTGGTTCTCAACCAGGAAACTTCCCCATCCCTAAGGTATATCTGGCAATAACTGGATCCACTTTTTATTGTCACATTTGAGGGTTGCTACAGACATCTAGTGAGTAAAGGTTAAAGATGCTATTAAATATCCTACAATATACAATACACCCCTTCAGAGCAAATAATTATCCAGCTCAAAATGTCAATACAGGTTGAAATCCTTATCCAAAATGTTTGGGACCAAGAGCATCTTGAATTTTGGATTTTTTTTTCTTCAGATTTTGGAGTATAAAGGTCTTAGATAAGAGACTTCAATGAAACTCATTTATGTCTCCAATGCACCTTATACAAAAATATGATGAATGTTTAGCTTCTTTGCTTAAATTGTTAACCAAAACATGGACTTCCATTCAACCCTCTCAAAGACACTGCCTCAATTTGAACATACTTATCCCACTGTTCTTATCCCTTCTGGAAGCTGTTCTGGAAGTTCTCGTCTGTGTCTTCATATTACAGAGGTTAACTCGATGCCTTGACTCAAGTCTAAATGTTTACTCGTCGTGGTCATTTGACTTCAGGGAAGAGCCCCAAGTGGCACTGCATCTCATGTTTTGAAGAGCCTTTCTTTTAAATGGCACTTGATACCAGCATTTACTGAATTTTTATTATACCTTAAAAAGACTCACAAGTGAAGACTTCCAGAATTGCTTCAGAAAGTAGGAAGAACCATGAGATAAGTGCATTCAAAGCAAGAAGTATTTTTAAGAAAAGCAATGGCAATGTACCCTTCAATGTAATAATTTTTACATGTTACTATATATTTTGATCATCCCTTGTACATATATCCTGAATACTGTTAGAGCATATGTGTGCTGACTACAACTCATCACAAAACTACAACTTATCACAGAAAGTCAGGTACAGAATTTTCCTCATTTGGCACCAGGTCAGCAATGAGAGCCTCATATTTTTCTGGTTGAGGGATATTCAAGCTATAGCAAAGTCAAGAAATCCTGCCTTACATTCAGTTGTCCTCAATTCTTTTTTGCCACAAGACACAAATAAAAGATCTTAGATTTTCAAATACCTATTTATGTAGTACCAACTGTATAAAGTTTAAGAGTGACAGAAACCAGAGACGATACTACTCTATCAAAATCACTCAAGTCACCTTCTTTCTACTTTGATAAAGTAAACTGTCTTTCAGATATCCTTGTAGATCTTTTAACAAAGACAAAAAAAATTCTTCACACTTTAACATAAATTATGTATTCTCCAGTTTAAATAACATTATCTACCAACAACAGGTGATCAAAAAGATTTTAATTTCAAGTTATAAAAGTAATATAAAGCTTAAAAATTACTTCAATGTTACACAGGCTCTTGAAACTCACCCATAAGTAGTTAGGGTTCATCCCTCTTCTTGTATTAAAATTCAATTAAATTTCTAATTAATGACTTTCTTTAAAAAAATTTATCTATTTATGTATATGGTACAAGGACTCGCTACACAGACTCATAGTGATTCTGCCTTCTCAGAATCCCCAGAGCTGGGATTACAGGCATGTGCCACCATGCCAGATCACAGTGGCCAGCTCAATGTGCCCGGGGGTGGGGCTGGAGTGGCATGTGGTAACAGGAATCGAACCCCAGTCCCTGCACTTGCCTAAGCAGGCACTTAGACCTCTGGGCCATCTTTCAGCCCTAGTGACTTTTTAAAAAATACACCGGAGCTCGAGAATGATTAATTTTTTTTAAGAATGATTAATTTTTGACAGTCTAATTTTTCCATCTAATTTATGTAACTGAACGGTAGTAGGCATCTACTAGGCTTTAAGTATAAGAATATTCTCAGTGCCTAAAAAATATAAACAAAGAAATTTCTCATAACTACAAAACTGACACAGACTTGTTCCTAATCTAGCATCTGCTATTTCAGTTTTAAAACACGCTCAAGAAATGCAGCCTTGGAGCTGTTAGGTCATAATCAGTTTTCATGCTTGATATTAAAGTTCTTGGGTTATAAAACCATCAGCAATCGTGGAAAATTATATTAACAATATTAAACATTTGCATGGTTGGCTTAGGTACATACAACATCTGCACATTTCTGTGGACTCAAAACATGGTACTGTATTCAAAACAATTATTTCATGACCACTTTATTAATTCACATATGAAATACAGGGAAAATTAGTAGCTTGTCCACAGTTCTTATCAATTAAGATAAATCGATTACTTCCAGAGCTAGCTCATTTTCATCTAGTAAAGAATAAATTCAATAAGCTCTGTACTCTTCTTACATTTACCATTCAGTTCAGCATATATCACTTACTAGTTAAAGTGCTCCTGCTTAAATTTAAAAAAGAAGCAAATTTTAAAATTATTAAATGCTTTAACTAACATGCATCAACTGTATAAAGCAGTAAGTTTCACTGTGATATTTCCATATTTTTAAGAGGTTAACTATTCCCAAATCATCACACACGATTAGAATTATAAAGGATATTCAATATAAACGTAGAAACAATAAAGTTTGAGCATTATTTGTCCTTATACTTCTTGCTACCTCTTCATATATTTATGATGAATAAACAACACTTACCATCTTGCTGTTTCACAAGTCCTTGCTGAATATATCGAATGTATGTAAAAAAATTACACACAGACGTGATCTAGAACAAAAGTACAAAAATGTCATGACCAGTTGAATGTCTTATATCAATATAACCTTTATTAAAACTCATGGTAAATCACTTACCCGGTATCTGCAAAAAGGAGAAATATAATAATAGTTGCTGGAGTCTCCTAGTTTAATTCTGTGTTTGCAGGATTTACTCTGGCCAGTGAGAGCACATTTTCTGTAAAAATAATGATTAAATTTTAATTTTTAAAAATTAAAAGGCATTGTGCCCCTATGCTCACTACAAGATGTATATCCAATTCAGAAGTAAATATTTGAGAACTTAGTAGGAACCAGGCACTGTTTTGGATACCTGACTAGAGTAACGAGAAGTAAAATTCCCTGCCCTCATAGGATTACATAATACTTTAACACTAACTATGGTTCTAGACACAGAAAGTAGATGTTCTAAACAGATTTCCTATCAAACAGTGAAGCTGCACGAGAATGATCAGCTGCAGGAGAGCACTCAGCTTTCCACAGGACTTGTAACTTCTCTGGAGCAAAGAACCTAATGATGACTGTTTATGTCTCAAAACCTGTTACTGATAGCTGCAGAGTAACAGCTTCTACATAGGGTACTTTCTTTGCTTGGCTGGTTGGTTTACAGGCACTTAGTGTGGAAAACAGGGAGAAGTACAAAGGAATAAGCCATTTTACAAACACACTGATCCTAGCATTTACATAAAGACTACACTACACTTCACGCCATTCTTTCTATTTGTGTACCACAAAGTCTGGCATTTGGTATGAGAACTTTCTGGCTGAGGGTTAGGCCGTAAGGCTCTTCAAGACAAGGACTTTTATCTTACACATCTTAAAATGCCTACCATCAGGCATATGCCTGGGACACAGCAGACATTAGGCAACCATTTAAGTGAGGAGCCACCTGCCACTCTGCTGCTCCAAGAGATGTGGCTGCTTGTCCAGCAGGCTGGCCTTGTAGCACGCTGGCTAGCACCATTATAAGCCAGGAATTGGCTGGACATAACTACCACTCTTTTGCAATGAAAACTCAGCACGGTTCTCATTATAACAGAGGGCCAGTGGCATTTTATATGACATTTTGAATTATACAATAAAGAGATATTACATGAACATCAAATTTCAGCTATACCTACAAGAAATATGTCACCATAATTAAGAAAACATATGGAGTATGAACTATTTGGATAATTTGCAAATCACAAATTGATTCTTACCCTTTCAAAGAGATTTTGACTCATTATCCCTTCACTAGTATTGCTTATTTATTGCTTTATTTGTAACAATATCTTCAAGAACTATTAGGCTGGGGAGGATAAACTAAGGTTCAATTTTCGGATGTCCTTAACATTTCCAAAAGTATAATTTACTCAAGAGGAAAAAGTAACATTCAACTGGTTAAAATTAATTGATGTGTTACTCTTTTGGAAACATATATATATATACTTATATGTGTCTTTTCTAATTTTGAAAGGGCTCTGCTAAAGTAGCTTTAAGCATCAACTTTTACAATAAACACTTTCTTAAATGATCTCATTTCTAAAACCACGTGGAAACCAGTCATAGAATGTACTTTTGTTTTGAGTCAGGATTGAATGCTGTTTCTGACTGCACTCCAATATTTTGCTCTGTATTTTTGTATGTGATATCTTAGTTTATCTTTTAGCTCTAGTCTCAATATTTTAAAACTGCTTGCCATTTTCATATAAGGATGTTAACATATCTAAATCTAGACCCCTAATCCTTCCACCACCACAGCCATTCTGAATAATTTCCAAAGTTACTTCGAATCATTATTCCAGAGATCCACCTGTACCATCTTTCTCTTTGACACAGCCCAAAACCCTAATCTAATTTTTCTTTCTGGAGACTGTCATATCCTCCTTTCTCTTCCATACATTTGCCACCCTCTGAACACACTCCACTTTCCTATTTCTAAGCCATCAGTCATACCACACATTTTTCTTTTGTTCATTTTTTGTAGATAGGGTACAGAACCCAGAGGTTCTACCACATCCTCAGGACTTTTTTTACATCCTCAGGCCTAAGCTACATCCTCAGGCCTTTTTTATTTTTTTATTTTGAGATAAGATCTCACTAAATTGTCTAGGCTGGGTTTTTGTTTTGTTCTGCTTCCTATTTTTTGAGACAGGATGTCACTATGTAGTTCAGCCTGGCTTTGAACTATGTAGCCAAGGATGGCCTCCAACTCGTGGCAATCCTGCCTCAGCCTCCTGACTGCTGGATTACAGGTATGGGCCACCATGCCCAGTTTAAATTTTCCAGGCTGCATTCAAATTTGTGATTCTCCTATCATAGCCTGGGATCACAGGCATGAGATACCATATCTGGCCCACCTGTACTTTATCCAAATTTCACCCCCATTTCAAAAATTCAGACCAAATCCCTCTCCTTCTAAGAAGAGTCCTTGATCACAGCTGGAATAGTACTGTCTTCAAAATCCCTGTAGTCCAGTGCCATTTATTTATTTAGTCCCTATCTTCAAAATATAATCCCATGAGCTTGGCCAGGGCCATGCTTCACATTTCATTTTTTTAAAAAAAGACTTCCTTTAGTTTTTTCCACATAATATACATTACAAGTAGCATGGGCTCTGGCTTCCAACCTAATCACAATATCCTTAAACTAATGTTATTCTCTAAATCTAGCCTAGGGCCAGCTCAGTGGACTAAGCACCTGCTTAGGCAAGCGCAGGGACTGGGGTTTGATCCCTGGCACCACATGCTGTGCCGGCCCCAGCCCCCAGGCACACTGAGCCAGCCACTGAGACCAGACATGATGGCACATGCTTGTAATCCCAACACTGGGGAGGCTGAAAGCAGGAGGATCACTACAAGTCTGAGGTACGTAGTGAGACCCTGTAACAACCAAATACATTAAAAACAAAACAAAACAAAATTCAGGTATAGAATTTAAGAAAGTAAATCCCTTCCTTAAAGTTCAGAATTGTGAACTGTGTTGAGGACTGCACTTCTACAATAGGCTCTAACAAAGATGTGGTAGTTAACCTCAGTCTTGTTGTCTTCTGGTTTCAAAACAACCCTGACAACAATCAATTGCCTTCTATGACTTTCTCAGTCTTTCCAGTCTCCACACTCAGCTGCTTCTTAATCACTACACAGCTTCCTCAAAAGCTTTCCAAACCATTTGTTAAAAACAAAGCCAAGGCACAATTATTCCTTGGTTTTAAGCAAAACATTTTCTTTGCCTAAGGTTTTCGATACTATTCATTTCAGTCTTCCCTCCCTATAAGGCAGAATAAAAAAGCCTTGCCTGCAGTGAAATATGGCAGTCTTACTTAAGATCTGTATTCTCAAATACCAGTCACATATAAAAGACAGAACTGATTGTTTGCCAAAAATAGAATTTTTTATAATAACTATATGAAAGGTAAGAATTAATCAAGACTTTTTTGGCATCAAGACTTTTTGCCAAGCTTGGTAAGAGTTGGTGTAACTCACTACCTCTCCAAACTAACTTTTATGGCAACTCTCAGAAATAAGTATTTTATATATACCCAGTACACACAGCTACACACATACATAAAAAAATAAAAAAATTCTGTGATGTTTCTAATATTGGCCTCCCCGGATCCCTATAAAATTCATACACACATACCTAAGTCATATACACATACTTTCTATATTAAACTTAAATGCTGTATCCCTGGGAATTTGTCTTTGGGCTGCATAGACTGTAAACAGAAATCTGAGAAGAAATTAAAACACATTTAAAACCAAACAAAAAAATCACTAAAAAAATGCAACATACAAATTTTAAATTTCATCTTCACAGTCACAGAAGAGAAAACCTACTTTGGTCCTCCACATTCAACGGCAGAAGCTTTCACAAATCGAATGGGCTGTAATCCCACTGGCTCAATGCTTAGAGTATTGTTTTCTACAGCCTCCAGAACAGCTGAAGCCAACTTCAAAAAGAAAAGTATTACATCACTATGCTTGCACAAAAATGTCAAAACTATATTCAATAGTGACCTTATTTCATAAGTTATTCTCACCAAAGTTTCACTAACTCAGTCTTAGCCAGTGAAAGGAATCATAGCCTTGATTTCTTTCATAATGCAAACACTGTTATGAAAGGCAATTCAGTTATAGAGAAGTAACTTTTCCCATTTACCTAGCAGAGAACTAAAGGTGTTAATTCTGATCTCTCTAATCCTTACCCACAGTTACCATTCACTGAAATATTACCTCAAAATAAGTTATGCGATAAATAGTAAGTATAGCTATATACTTTCTCAATTTGTTTTTATGTGTACAAAAGTCTACAAAAAATACGTAAGATATAAAGTATTATGTCTCCAGAGTAACACTTGATAAACAGCAGATCAGAAAGGCAAATTCCTCCACTCTGATTAAGACCGGCCTACCACAAACCAACTACATAGCCATCATAATGACATATATTCATATCAAAAATGTTATACTATTTATCTTCAGTTATCCTTACAAGTAATGTTATAATTAAATCCTCAAAAGATTTAACAGAAGATTCTTAGGATTAAATTTCTTAAACATTAATCAACAGGATACGTGAAGAAAAATCTTTCACATGTAAGGACAAAACAGATGAATGTACATGTACGTAACGTCCTGTACTTCTAAAGTTTTTGTATCTCCTTAATTTTTCCTTTTAATAATCCCATGACATAACCAAAGAAGGCATTATCACTCTTGTCCTAAAGATGAAGAAACTAATATGGTTTTCCATCATGTATAAAATAAACCCAACAAAAACCTTTACAAACTTTCCTTTCACTGTCCCCAGGACTGTAGGTCCTAGGCCCTGCTCTCCTGCCCACGAGATTTATGCCTCACTCCAATGCAATGCACATTTCAGTACGAAGGAGCCATGTTCAGATAAGAAAAACTATTCAATAACTGAATGCCAACAATTACAATCCTAATGGATGAAATGGCAAAAACACGGAATTTATAATAACATATTTGATATAAGGGCTATTAAAATACGTAACATGACTTTAAAAAGTATAAAAACAACTGTAACACATTCCTATTAAAATGAAAAAAAATTACCTCGCTTTTTGAGAATGTTAAACATGGAAAGATGTCTTCCTGATAAATTTTGTCTAAGAAAGGGCATGTTCTGTCCATTGTGGGCTCATCCTTCCAAGATCTGAATTCATTATACAGAGATAAATCAGCCTAACAAACAAAAAGAAAACATGAAAAGAAGTTTTAAAAACCATAAGCATAAAACCACTTTACAAAACCAAAACTAATATAAATAGTAATAAAAGACAATGCTCTTCATTTAAATAAATTGAGCTGTTCCTAATTATTGTATGAAAATAGTTTTTCTTCTAAAAACCTGGCTGGCCCTTTTAAAACAGGTGCACACTGCTGTGAATATGAAAACTGGTGAAGTCTTCTCTAAAAATAATTAAAAGGCAATTTGGAGACAAGTCAATTTAAGGTCTTAAACAAACTGAACCTAAGCTGTGAATCTAGTTTGCGGTTAAAATTACACCAACTGTGTTATTATTTCAGTGCAGTCCTAAAAGAATTTTCAAAATGTTTACTGTATAAACAAACAAAAAAAACCAAAATAAAGCACAGTATTAAATTCTCATCTAGTCTAATAAATTGGCCATTATACTTCCAGCACTTTGATTTCCAGTATCTACCATATATCAGTGAATTATCACTTCTCTAGCTGTTCCTACTTGTTCTCCTTTTCCCTGTGATAAATGTTTCCCAATCGTTCTTTCCTGGGGATCCTTCCATTCACTTAGCCTCACTCACTCCATACCACCTGGGGGACCACAAAGCTACACACACATTACCCAACAAAACAGTACTCTCGTCACACAGCTCTACACCACTGTATCCAGCTACAATGGGTGTCCTATGAACAACACACTGACTAAGCCTGCGACCACCTTCTGGGCTAGCTCAGTCACAGGTACATGTAGTTTACATGAAAGTAACAAGGAACTGAGTGTATCCATTTTCCTATAGATTTTGAGATGTATAAAAGCAATCTCAATGTGAATTTTTTCTTCCCAATTCATAAATTCCTTGAATCAAAGCTAAAGGCAAAAGGACAAAGAATATTAGCAGATAAACAATAACATTTTCATTTTTTTTTTCCTTTAGTAAGGAAAATGGACATAAATCCCAAAGCAGCCAACTGGAATTCTAAAAACAGACTCTAGTTTAAAGGCATTTCTTAAAAGCTAACTCTTAAAAAAAATATGAGCACAACTTTATAAACTGCTCAAATCTCTACAAGACATTTATTATGACCCTATTCTAAAAGGTAAGGAAGCAAGGACTTAGATAATTTGCCCAAGGCTCTACAGCAGAGAGTCCAAATTCAATCTATGTGGCTTAATCCCAAAGCCATGCATTGCATATACCTGTGGCTGCATGCATGCACTTTACATGTTTACAGAACACATGTTGTTAATGTCATGATTGAGTGTCTCGTCATGTATTCTATAAAAAGACAAGAACTTTCTTTTCTTTTAGGCTGTTGTATTTGTTCTAAGAATTATGTAAGTCAAATTTTTACATCTACTATATCTAATAAAATTTTGACATAAAACATCAGAAGGTTGAGATACACCTAGGAAGCAAGAAGTTATTATTTTGAAGTTATATGATGTCTATTGATATCTTAAACAATTTCAAAATCTAAAAATGAACTTTAGAAAGGTTCCATAGAAAAACAAATTTTTAAGTTTGAAAAACACAAAATTATACACCTACTGAGAAACTAGCAAAAATACAAGTTTAATGAGCAATTAAAGTTGCTAGTTAAAGAAATCAAAATGTTTTTAAATTTTCTTAAATATGTCACAGGAATCAATGAGAATTTTATTTATTTATTTATTTTTGGCAGAACTGGGGATTGAACTCAGGCCCTTGCACTTGCCAGGGAAGCGCTTATTCTACTGAGCCATCTCTCTGGCCTCAATGAAAATTTTAGATTTGTACAGATTCCATGAAGCATTGAACTTCTCTCTAATTAGCATTCAAGAGATGCAAAGTAAAACAATGAAATTTAATCTCATTCCAGAAAGAATAGCTGTTATCAAGAAATCAACCAGAGAAATGCTGGAGGGTCTGTGGGGAAAAAGGAACCCTTCTCCATTGTTGGTGGCAGTGCAGGCTGGTGCAGCCACTGTGGAAATCAGTGTGGAGCTTCCTCAACGAGGGACTACAAGTCCCATTTGACCTCACTATTCCCCTTCTTGATACCTTCCCAAATGAATTAAAAGTATCAGATCACAGCAATATATGCACACATCTATGTTTATAGCAGCACAATTTGTAATAGCTAAATCTTGGAAAAAGCCCAAATGCCCATCAACTGATGAATGGATAAAGACAGTGTGGATTTTATACAATGGAATACTACTCTGCCATAAAAGAATAAGCCTGAGACATTTCTAGCTAAATGGATGCACCTTGAGGCCATGCTCTTAAGTGAAATAGACTGGACACACATGTGTAAATACCAGATTGTTTCCCCGGTGAGAAACCAAAAGCGTAAATAAGAACCAAAATGTACTACAGGGGCCACAGAGCAATGTGATCGATGACATAAGAGTGTGCCTAAGGAGAGTCACATGGAGAGAAAACATTCTCTCAGGCTTTCAGAGAGCAAACTGGTCAAGCATGGCCATGACTCATCCACATGGCTGACACTGACAAAGGATCTACAAGCTGCAGTACAGGGTTTCAGGCTAAATCCTAAGGGGATACAACTGACCTTGTTAGTCAGTCATAGAAAAGCTACATTTCTTGTTATTTAGGTCTTGCTTTATCTTGGTCTTAACAATCCAACAGAAAAGTATAAAAATGAGGTATAGAAAGTAAAGCCATATTAATATACTGAGCTGTAAAGGGCTCAAGTCAACAATGTCTGACATTGCTAGTCCTATGGATAACCCACTACTATTATGGACTACTGGACTATATTGGATTATTTTGCTGAATTCACACATCTACAATATTTAAATGGCAATGGAATACCCATCTCTAACAAAACTAAACAAAAAAAGGGGATACAGATGAAGGAACATTTTGTATCTATATATGCAAAACAGGATAGATATACAGCTACTTTCTCTTAATTCAATGAGAAGAAAGATTTGTACTAATAGTATTTGGACAGGATATCATGTCTGCATGTTGTACTATGAATAACCACTAAGAAGATAACAATATGCATTGTATTAATTATTGAAACTGTCCTATTAATCGGTTTTGAAACTGTCTCATTGATATGTTTCTCAATAAAATAAAAAAATCAATATGTCATTTTATCCATTATTAAAAAAATGTATTATAGGGGTCGGGGGGATGGCTCAGTGGAATAAGCGCTTCCCTGGCAAGCGCAAGGGCCTGAGTTCAATCCCTGATTCCACCAAAAAAAAAAAAAAAAAAAAACGTATTATAGATATTGTGAGACAAGAAGAAAATACTTAAATGGGAAGGCAGAGAGGAAGAGGGTTTAAAGGAGAATGGGGAAGGAAAAAAAGCATCAAGTTACAACATCCCAAAATGTACCAGTAAATTTAATAAAAAAATGAATTTCTAGAATTTCATGTTGAAAATATAAAATATATATTATTGAATAAATACAATCACCTTCTTCAAGATTAATGATGGTCTTTAACTTAATGTAAAATCCTACTTTTAAAGAAAAAATTGAGGAGTGGTGCTGCATGAATTACTGATCAGTCTCACTGGAAAGGAATCATGTGCAATGACAAAATTTAAGCTACTTTATCGTTACCTCCTTGTTACTCAAGACATTTAAAGCACATAATATCTCAGTTACACTTTATGTCTTTAAAAATGACAAGGTGTTATTTCTATTTTTGTTGCTTAACTGTCTGAATTAATGCTAGGACTTCCTGTTATCAATATAAAATTCTGCTTCTCTCAGAATTTAAATAAAAAGCAATATACTAATCTTAAACAAAAACCACCTTATTTTCATATTTTTATCTTCATATTTTATTATAGATTCTAATAATAATGCATTTGGACTAACCGAGTCATTAAAGCCACCAGTCCTTTACATAAGACATAGTTTGTTCCCTAAATAAAAAATTGAGATTAAGAAACTTACCAGGTTTCCAGCAGGTACTCCAAGGTCAGGCAGGTAGAGAATGGAAGTGAAGAATCCCTGAAAGCAGCCAGCTCTAGATAAAGCCTCCCCCATCTTAATACTGCACATTTTGTACTAAAAATTTTTCTGGCAAAAATCATAACTGACACCTCAGTGATGAGAATTAACAAGTACCAACAGAGTCAGAGGGGACAGTCCTTGACGAGTTACCTCTTTGCAGTCTTTTACAATTGGCTGTATCACACTGAGGTCCTGATGACTGCCACCCATAGCACTGCTTGTACTTTTATTTCTTGTATGCCCCCTTTTAAAAGGTGTCTTTCCACCTGGCAGAGGCTCTTGAGTAGGTGATGTTGGAGAACTGGACAATACGAGGGTCTTCAATGCAGCCACTTCAGCTTGAAGTACATCAATCTTGAAATGAAATCAACATAGTTAAACACACTAAACAGTTTTATGATAGATCAACTTATTTGCTAGTGATTTGGGCAAAACACTTTCAAAGACGGGTAAGAAGTTTAATTTCTATTCCTGCAGACTAATAAAAAGAAAAAGCATTCAAGTATTTTGATGTTTCCACGTGGCTCAGATTCAGCTGCTGGTCATGTCAAATGAAATTTTGTATTCATCAAAATATAATATGATTATAGCACACTTCTAAAATAATAAAATATACTAATACTTAGGTATTTTCAGTGAACCAGAAAATAAATATGAACTTTAAAATGATTTTAAAATCCTTTTGATAGTGCAAGGGATTCATGAGGCTTTAAAATTTTTGATTCTAACACACATGAATACCAATGTTTACTGTTACTTTGTATTAGCTGTGATGCAGTAGCTATTTTCTTTATATTTTTCTGTAGTATCCAAGCCAAAAAAAAGTACAAAATCCAACAGATGTTAAAATATCTTTAACACAATCATCTTTATCTATGATTCATTATTAACTAGTAAAAAACTTACTTTCCCTTGTGCTTCTTTCAGCTGTTTTTCTGCAGTTGCCTGCTTGACATTTGCTTCTCTCACCATCTTATGAGCCTCCTGAAAAAGTTAATCCCATATTTTGGAAACAAAATATTTATCATTTGTTTTCAAAACTCTTTCACCAAGTGTCCATGATTGAAGCAAAAAGGTACTGCCAAAATTTAGACTGAAACCAAGAATTCAACTAAGAAATGGCAGCTGACATTGGCAAGACAAACTACCAGGAACCCAGAATAAGGATGCTCTAGTGCCCATGACCACTGAGGCAGTCGACAGAGGCGTGGGCAGACTGCAAAAGTGATGAAAGAGAACACAATGGCCCACACATCAAAGCTAACTCCTTTGCATGTTCATATTATTAGACATGACAAAGATATCACAAAAAGGACAAACAAATTTTAACACAATAATGTAGTTTATAGGATGTATAGACAACTGTCCAAGAAAAACATTCACAAAAATAGTATTACATAAAGTTGGTACAAAACAATAAATCAGAGTTTACCCTTTAATAAAGTCTTAATTTTTAATACCACACATATAAAATGCTAGATATTTTCTTTTTATTCATACAAAATCCACTCATCAAACATGGATTTGTGACATTTCTTTGTGTGTACCATTCGAGATGCTGATAATACACTTGGAAAGAGAAAAGATTCCAGCTGTCACAGAACTTTTCTCACATTCTAATAATCAAATACACCAAGGTTAAGCATTCTGGATTTGGGAAAAGCACAACACATCTTGTATTTTTAAAAAGGTTACACTGTTGTTTGGAATAATTTCTATAAGGAATTAAGGATGGGTTGAGACACTATGGAATTACATAATTCTGTGGTATGGAACAATTTATATTTAGAACTTTTAGTTCAGAGGTATCTTGAATGGACGGCAGAGAGGAGAGAGGTCAAAGATATTTTAATTGGTACAGTTCGACAACTGTACCCTCACAAAGGTAAGTGGGGTCCCAAGTGGAAAAAGGGAGCGAGAGGGAGCCAGACTGAGGCAGGAGCAGTATCAAAAAAGATGATGGAGGGAATTCCACAATCAGCAAAAACATCAAAAGGCTCATTTGTTTTAGTGTTTGAAAATTAATCTACCATTCCCTCCCTCCAACACTAAAAATGATGTAAGTATAATCTATACCAGGAGTCTGCAAATTTTTCTGTAAAGCATGAAATAATATTTTTGGACTTGAAGGCCAAATACAGTTCCTATTCCAACCACCCAACACTGATTTTGCAACTCAAGAGCAGCTACAGGCAACACAGAAACAAGTGAATGTGCTCAGCAAGTGAAGGGTCTCAGCACACTTCATGCAACCGGAAGGCTGCATTTCATCTTTCTTCTCCACGTGTCCATCACCACATACAGCTGTGCTCACTGCTGTTTCTGGGGTGGTAATGGAAACGCTTCAGATCTACCTTCTCGGGGAATTTCACGCACACAACAGTCACCGGACTGTACCTTAGATCTTCAAAATTTCTTTCTGCTTAACCGGAATTTTGTTCCATTTGACCACATTTCCATTTCTCCCATCTATCAAGCCCTGGTGAACACCAATCTACTCTGTGTTTCTGAGTTCAACCAGTTTAGATTTCACATATAAGTGAGAGCAGACAGCATTTTTCTGTATCTGGATTGTTTCACTTATCATAATGTCGCCTAGGTTCATCCACGTTGTCTCAAATTTTAGGATTTCCTTTTGAAGGCTGAATAATATTCCAATTTTATACATAAATTTTTTTATCCATTAATGGATACTGTTTTCATAGCCTGGATAATGAGAAATTGTACATAACATGAAGTAGAGATATTAAGATACCAATTTTCTCTCCTTTAGACATGCACTCAAATGGGACTGATACTTCTATTTTTAAGTTTTTGAGTTGGAACCTCCATACTGTATTCTAGAATGGTAGTACTAATATCTGTTGCCACCACCAGTTTCCTAGGGTTCTTTGCATCCTTGCCAATACCTGCTAGCCTTTATATTCTGGTAATAGTTTAACAGGTATGAGGTAGCTGGAGTTTTGATTCTTATTTACCTCATGATGAGTGACTTTGAGTACCTTTTCACGTACCTATTGGCTACTTGTATGTCTTCTTAGAAGACATTCTTTACATATTTAGGATATTTTTAACCCCATAATAGGTACAGGATTTGTAAGTATTTTTTCATTCAGTAGGGTGTGTTCTCAACTTTTTGATACTACTTAGTGGCTTCTCAGCTTGATGCATTCCACTTATCTATCTTTACCTATGCTTTTGGTGTCATCTTCAAAAAGTCATTGTTCAGACCACTGACAAGAAGCATCCCCCTTGTTCATGCTAGTTGTTTCTGTAGTCTCAGGCCTCATATTTAAGTCTTTAACACATTCCTGCCAGCTTCAGTCACTGGTGGTACAAGCATTATTGTCCCAGTGGGCTGCGTGTACCACCTGATGAGATCACCCTGTACCACCCAATGGGACAGTCATGCAGGAACCACCAGTGGTTCAAACCAGAGGGAACAAACACATGCAAATCAGAGCCATCCAGGAATGAGACATACTAATTATAACTACATCCTAAAGGTTTATCAATTTCAGACTTCTGTTTTATGGTTTCAGATAAGAGTCCAGCTTAATTATCTGCATGTGGATATCCAGATTTCCCGGCACCATTTATTGAAAACTATCCTTTCAATAATGGATAAATCCCTTGTGAAGATGAGCTAATCATAAACTCAATTGTGGGCTCTTTATTCTGTTCTAGCTATACCCTTTTATCAATGCCACATTGTTTTGATGATCATCACTTTATCATACACTTTGATCTCGGGAAGTGTGATATACCCAGATTTATTTTTCTTGTTCCAGACTGTTTTAATTTCAGTTCTTCATGGTTTACAGCATTATTTTTCTCCTAACTGGAACAAGATACTCGACAACCACAACTTAAAGCAGCAAAGGTTTAATGTGCACGTGGTTTTGGGGTTTCAGTCTGTGGCAGGCTGGCTCCGAGTTAGAACAGCATGGTGAAAGCACATGGAGTAGGAAATCTCCTGACGTCATGCCAGCCAGGCTGCACAGAGTGAAATGAGGAGCTGAAGGAGAAATATTTGTTCTCACAGGAACAGCACGTGAGGTATGGTTTACATTCCCAGTGTGTAATCCTTCTGCCAAAAATACCACCCATGTACTTATAGAATGCTTCATCCACTGGCATGGTATCCCACACAGCACTGCTTCTGACCGAGGAACACACTTTATGGTCAAGGAAGAGCAACAGCAGACTCATTTTCACAAAATTCACTGGTCTTACCATGTTCACGCACCCAGAAGCAGCTAGACAGAACAGTAGAATGGGCTTCTGAAGACGTAATCACAGCTCCATCTACATGGCAATACACTGTAGAGCTGGGGAAACGTTCTGCAGAAGGCTGTATCCTCTCAATCTGCATCCAATATATGTAACTGTTGCTCTCATAGCCAGGAGTTACCGGTCAAGAATTAAGATGCGGAAATGGGAATGGTACTACTCACCAATTACACCAACTAACTCACTAGCAACAATGTTCCTTTCTACTCCCATCACCTTATCCTACAGCCTGAAGGGAGCTCTGTGCTCCAAATACAGTCCTCCTTACCTCCATTATGGAGCAGGAGTTCAATTTCTCCTTTGTAGTCTGGATCAATCTTTCCCCACCAACACCTTAGTTCCCTTTTTAGCTTGTTGACCAAAAGGCATGAGAAGCCCAAAGTGACCAGAGATTAAACTTTAGCTTCTACTTCTCTGAACTCACTGTTATGTATCCAGACAGAAGCTTGTTCCCTTCTGGAACTAGGACTTCTAAGCCATTGTCAATATTACCATGCCATTCAATGAAGATCAACAGGAAACACAACCACCCAACGTAGACAGGCTGACAAATGGCTCAGAATTTTCATGAATTAAGGTATGGGACACCCAACCAGTTAAAGAACCAAGATCTACTAAGGTGCTTGCTGCAGATCAAGGGAATATAATAGGTAGATGTTAGTTATAAGCACCAGTTATGACTGCATGACCAGTCACAAAAATGGGGATTGTAACTGTCACGAGTTTTTTTGTTGTTGTTGGTACTTTTCTGCATATATACATATATAAAGCAGATACACTTGTTTTCTTTGTAAGATGCTCATTGACAACATCAGTACTTATAGTTACATCTTACATCTACACTGTAATATTTAAGTTATGGAATATCAGAAGAAAAACTACCTTCTAGTATGGAGAATTAGTGTATTTCTGCTTGTATGCAGACAGTAATATCAGTCATAATTATGAAATTTGCTATTTTATTTGGAGATTAAGCATGGTTTAAAGAACTGTCTGGATGTGAAACTGACAAAGGATAGACTACGAGGAGTAATCATAGTATGCAAAGTGAATGGATTAAGAAACTTCTTGCAGATTAGTGGACCTTAATTCTGGGTTTGTCTGTTGATGACTGACATGTAGACAAGCAAAAAGAGGGGAGGAACCCCCCTGGATATTTGTGTCCCCAACCAACAGGCTTTAAAAAAAAGGCGGAAAGAACTGTCCCCATTTTGGCACAGCTCCAGTTGTGTCATCATTTCTGAACATAGGTCTCCAGTTTCTTCAGCCTTTCAGCACAAATTGGACCAGCAACTGCACGGTGAGTTCAGGTCTACAATTTTTGACTGGGGCTGCACCTTGATCACTCTTGTTCTGTGGTTTCCATTTTCTTGTGCTGAACAATTTGTGGATCATCTAGCTCTCCAGCACACAGGTGACCACTGTGATTCCTTCACCTCTAATCCCACAGCCAGCCACTGTGGACACTGCCGCCTCTGATCACACAAGTCTACCTAACAGAGCTCCATGAATGAATGAATGAACAATGAATGAAAGAAAATGTGCTTGTGTTCTCTAGAAAGCCCCAACTAATACTGCTTCCAAACACATAATTCCAGTGACACATCTTGTCCAGCTGATGAATCAGTCCACTGGTGAGTACAAAGCTCCCATAATACACTGCTTCTAAAAGCTCCACTGCTCAATACGTGAGACAGTAGGGGATATTTGAGATCCAGGTGTAACATGGTTCCATATTAATTTTAGAATTTTTCTATTATTGTAAAATTTCACTGGAATTTTCAAAGTGACTGCACTCCATCTATTGAACACTTTCAGTTGTATGGACATTTTAACAAGATTAATTCTAACCCATGAATATGGGTTATCTTTTCACATATCTGTGTTTTAAGTCTCTTTATCAGTGAATAATTTCAACATACAAATCTTTCACCTCTTTGGTTAAGTTTATTCCTAAGTATTTGATTATTTTTGCTATTTCTGTAAAATGAGACTGCTTTCAATTTCTTTTCAGTGTAGAAATATCAACTGACTTATAACTTTGTTGCTGAATCTTTGATTTTCTATACACATGATGCTGTGATCCGTGAATAGTTCATCTTACTTCTTGCTTTTTTCTTGTCTAATTTCTCTTGCTAGGACTTCCAGTACTGTGTTAAGTACAAGTGAAGAACAGGTATCCTTGTCCTGCACCAGATCTTAGGGAAAAAAACTTTGTTTTCCCCCATTGACTGTAATATTGGCTATGAGTTTTTCATATGCTGTGTGGAATGACATTCCTTCACTATCTATTTTACCAAGCAATTTTAACATAAACAGATACTGAATTTTATAAAATGTTTTCCTTTATTGAAATGATGTGGGCTGGGGAGATGGCTCAGTAGAATAAGCGCTTCCCTGGCAAGCGCAAGGGCCTGAGTTCAAACTCTGGTTCCACAAAAAAAAAAAAGAAAGAAGGAATCAGAAGTAAGGTCTAGAAGGGGCCGGGGAGATGGCTCAGTAGGATAAGC
>NW_004524623.1:6724565-6761745 GCF_000260255.1 Octodon degus | reverse complement strand
GAAGGAAGGAAGGAAGGAAGGAAGGAAGGAGACTTATCTATTAACGTAGTGTATCACACCAATTGTTTTATTGAGATATATGTCTTTCTATTAGTATAGTATATTACACTGATTTCTGTACCAAATTCATTGGGAATATTGACCTGTAGTTTTTTTCTTTTCTTTGGTTGCTTTGTTGTCCTCTATATTAGGGTGATACTGGTCTCACAGAATATATATTACTTCATTTTATGGAAAGATAAGATTAGATAAGACATACAGACAATGTTATTCAGTTCGATGTTTCTACCTCTTTCACTTTTAACCTTGAGTATTCTTATATCAAAAATGAGTTTCCCATAAATAGCATAGTTAGGCTTTTGCTATTTATCAATTCAAGAATAAGGACTATAGTTCACTTACATTTTAAAAAGTTATTGTGAAGTAAGGATTCACTCTTGCTATCTTATTAAATTTTTCAGTTGTGTAGTTCTCTTGTTCTGCTCTTCAACTGATTCTCTTGATTAGTTTTGCAATAATATACATTGATCTTAAGTGGTTTGTGGTTAGTATAATTCAAATAAAGGGGATGTAGTCTTCTGGGTTTTAAAAAATAATGTTAATGGGACCAAGGATATAGCTCAGCAGAATAAGCACCTGCCTGGCAAGCACAAGGTCCTGAGGTCAATTCCCGGTACCAGAACAATAATAATAATAACAACAACAACAATGGTGATGATGTTAAAATGCAACATCTTCAACGTCTTCTAATTTGTAAAATTATTTGCTAATTTAGTATTAGAACACACTATAATTCAATAGAGGATTTTCTGGAAAAATCTTTACACAACTCTCAATTGAACTGAAATCTGATACACAACTAACCACAGAAAAAGATGTTCTTATTACATAGGGATCAGCAGGTCTGTATTAGCAGTATTACATCTAATTGTTTTGTTGCCCCCAACCTTATTTTTTATTAGTACATGTCTGTAGTACATCATGTTTACATTCCTTATGTGGAGCTAGTCCTGTACATCTCAATTTCTTTCTTCATTCCTTTCCACCGTCCCCTTCCAACTGCCATCTCTTAACCCCACTTCCCATCTGAGAAAGATCTCTCTCCCTACTTCTTGCTGTCTACTTTTTATTTTGCTCTTTAGTTATAATATTTAAATGATACTTAAACTTGTACATCTGATTTATTTCACTTAATGTTACAGCCTCAAGGTGTATCCATTTTCCTATAAATGATTCAAGTTGATCCTTCTTTGTGGAAGAGCAGTGTGCAGCATCCACAGTGTGCAGCAGTGCCACACTTTCTGTATCCACTCATCTGTTGATGGCCATATGGGCTGCTTGGAAGACTGAGCTATTGCACACTGTGCTGCTACAAACATGCATGCAGCCCTGCAGTGTGACTTTAACTTTTTCAGGAGAATATCTAAAGGAGGAACAGCTGGGTCAAGTGAAATTTCTAGTTTTACTTTGTGAGGAATCTCTATACTGATTTCCACAGTGACCATACTAGTTTAGATTCCCACCAACAGGGTAAAAGGGTTCCTTTCTTCCTGAGGCATCCCAGCATTTGTAATTATTTGATTTGATGATAGCCATTATTTCTGGGAGGAGATAGAATCTTAATGTTGTTTAAAATAGTTTTCTCTAACAGCCAGCAATGGTGAACATTTTAAAAATAAAACTTAGATTAGACCATTACGAGTCATAAATTGCTAAAATAAAATTTTCAAAAACAGGGTAACATTCAAACACAGTCCTCACTAAATATATATTAAAATACATATATAAAGAATATTTCAGTAGGAATAAAATAATTTTGTATTACAACATTTTTAAGTATTTTATTACACTGTACCATCTTTTAAAATTTTTGTATTTAAAAAAAACTTTCATATTTAAATATACATATATTGGTATATGAATGCAATTTGTAAATAAAAATATATGCTCTTAGGACAGTGCCTGGCACACAGGCTCCTGTCAATAAGTATTAGGTATGTGCTCAAATTTTTCTATTACTGACAGAGTACAGGATCAAGAAATTTGACATCTACAGAGCTAGGTGAGAAATCGCAATGCTTCTGAAATGTTTTGCTTTATAGTCTGTAGACAGCATTGCAAGACCTTACTGAAAATTGAAATGTGGCTTGAACACAGGAGAGATCTCACAATGATTCCTTTACTGTGGCTTGAGACAAAAAACCCATGAATTTCACAGAACCTACAGCAAGAGTCAGTCATGAATTTGAGAACTAACACATCTTACTAGGCTTCCTATGCCTCATATTTCTTTACATATGAAATTATAAAATCTACCCTTATAAAACTTACAGCATTGAGTGTATAATGTACATCATAGAAATGTACTGAAAGTAGCTAATAAAACATAAGAATTACTTTAAGATGACTTTTTCCATATAAGTACAGATTATTTCATAAAGCATATGAACTCTGAAATTCTTGTGTCTGCAGTTCTTATATGCATCTGATACTTTTTTAAGCACTCAATTTGCTACATTCAAAGTATTATTTTTTTTTCAATTTATTTAGTACAGGGTCTACAGGGTCTCACTACATAGATTGGACTCATGGTGATTCTCCTGTTTTCAGCCTCCCAAGCGCTGGGATTACAGGTACACTCCACCACGCCCAGTCTCAGTCGCCCTCTCAGCATACCTGGGGGTTGGGGCCAGCACGGCACACAGGGGATCAATTCCTGCTGCTCCTGCTCTGCCTAAGCAGGCCCTTTAGTCCACTGAGCAACCTGGCCAGCCCTTTCAAAGTATAGTTATACTCAAGACTATTCATCATACACAATAATAAATTCCTAATTTGCAATTTATATTAGGTACAACCAAAAAATGTACAGATGAAGTCTATTTTAAGTAATTTTAACTCTTAAAAGTATACACACACATAAGATGCAAGTGAAAAATATTTCATAAGACAACAGTAAACTAAAAATGTGGAGGCACAATTAAGATTACAGAAAAGCTTTTAGCCTTTTTTGCAATTCATAAACAATTAGTGTGAATACAACTTTTTTCATTAACGAAATTATCTTTAGCCACAGAGCATTCACAGCATCAAAGTTATTAACTTCCTTTGGATTAGGGATAGATTAGAAACCCAATATTGTTATTTTTCTTTTTAGATGTGATTTACTAATTTCACAAACCACATTTCTCGCCCTTTGTATCCTGCTACAGAGGGAGACATTTCTCTCTGCTTCTTCTTCTTCTTCTGTATACTTCTAAAACTGAAATAGATGTTGCATAAATAAAAATAACAAAAGGTGGTAAACTTTTGCCCTAATATACTTATTACAATAAAACCTGAACAAATTTTCAGGTTAAAAAAGAAAATGTTCAGTAATGATGGCATCAGCCCATATAATAACACATCAACATGTTTTTATAAGGCTCTTTTAAAAACTTAAGGTCTTAATCCAATTCTCTCCCACCCCCTAGAAATACTGTAAGTTACTAGTTAGAATTATTAGCACTTTTGGATTAAAGCCCAGTATAATGGTTAACTTTAATTTGTCTAACTCTTGACAGTAGCCAAAAACCTCATCAGATATCATTATGAGTATTTCTGTGAGGGTGTTTCTAACTGACAGTAGCACTTAAACCGGTAGGCTGAGTAATGAATGCACTGTCCTCTTGAAGGTAAGCAGAGCTCATCCAACTAACTAGAGGACTCAACAGAACAAAAACTATCACCTTAATAAAATCCTTCCTCCCTTCTGACTAAATAAAACTCCAGCTTCTCCTAGTTTTGAGGCCTTTGGACTCAGACTGGAACTACACTATCCCACTGCCCCAGCTTCTCAATTCACCCCAGAGCTCCTGGGGCCGGCCAGCATCCACAACTGCACAGGCCAATTCGTAATGACAATGAGTATCCCTGCCTCTGTTTTTTTCTTACACATATACACCTGTCACTTCTATTTCTCTGTACCAGGGACTCTACTATTCAGAATTACTGCTCTCATTAGTAGAAATGTTGGCCCTAGTGGCAGAAGGAGATACTGAGACATGCCCTCTAACATTCCTCAAAACACCTGTATTATATTTTCTTTTATCTCATTTTAAGTTATAGACTCTATACTGATTAACAATTTTATTCTATTTTTTGCTTAGAGGACTTAAGAATATACATAAAGCTAAGCATATCCTTTTCAAGATTCCTTCAAAAAATAAGTCTACTGGTATATAAAAACTGAGATGTTGCTGTTGGCCAAGACATAAATAGACCAACCTCAAACAGACTAGCTGTGAGTTCTTCCAATTCCTGTCCAAGTTGATCTCGAACTTTTGAAAGCCTTTCACATTCTTCATCTTTTAACTTCAGTTCCTATGAAAAATTGATAATTTTATTTTGCATCTCCATAGTTTGAAGTTAGATTCAATAGATTATGTAATCTTTACTAATAAGATTAACAAAATATTAATACTGTCTTTTTCCATATGCTTATAGTGAAAATGATCACCTAACATTTGCTACATGAAAGACAATTAGGCAAGTATAAAATTGTAAATCTCAACACTAAATTGTCAATTTCACAAAACATCCAAAGATTAAATATAATTATACATTATATATAAAAATAATAAAATTACTTAATTTTTACCTTAGCTTTTCTCTAAACAATAATCATTTCCATTAAGCAAGGAATTTTAAATTTTAAATTATGCTTATCAATTTTAGTAAAAGTTCAGTGGCTTTTACACATTTATATTAAAATCATTTATTTACATATCATTTCATGTACTATACTATAATTAAAATTTCTATGAGACTATATACAATTCATTTTGCAGTAAGGTAAACAATGCATACTAGCACTTAAAATCAACAAGAATGGCAATGACAAAAATTGTATCTCACATTTATAAATGACTTCTCAATAGGTCACAAACAGATGTTCAAAAAAACCACTTTGTAAGATGTTAAAATACACAATTTTACATGAAGTAGACCTGAACTAATCTTTCAAACTAACCTTTTCAAAAAATTCAAGTGCCTTACCTATTAGTCACAATTACACTAATAAAATCAGTTAGTCTTGCAACTGTGGTGACAGTATAAACCCCCAAAGTCAATTCCTGAAAATCAACATACCAACTAGGATAATGAGAAGCACTTAACAGTGTCTCCAACAAAACTAGGTAAAGGATAACTGCCACAAATCTCAGAATAGAAGAGAATGTGTCTAAATTATCCATTATTCAGGATCAGCAGCTGAGCATAAAAGATCAAAGGGAAATGAAAAGGAACTCTGAATGCCCACACCACCAACAAATCCCTCAAAAGGAGTGGAGTTCATCACTGGAGAAAACCGGAAGATCAGGAGAAAAGCAGGTTTTCACAGGTGAGTGAAAAAATCTACATATTCCATCCAGAAGCTAGAATCCCTTACCAAAAACCAGATCTTACCCTAATGGGAAAAAAATGCAGTACAGAAATAATAGAGATAGGAGAAAGAAGAATTACAATACAAGAAGAGAAAATAGATAAAGTCCTAAAGGAAACAGATCACAGAAAGTATTACAAGAGAAAACACATATCTACTATGGAACAATAAGCCCGTGAGCAAGTCCTATCTCTGAAAGACAGTAACAACTACCCAAATACACTGATAAGAACGCAGAGGAAGTTGACTCTGGCTTTCCCTACTCCTTCACAGGAACACCTTACAAACCAAAGAATAATCCAAGGAAATATAATTCGTGTAAACACAAAAACCAGAAACAAGTATGTAAAGTTACAGCTGAAAGTTCTACTGTACTATTTACTGCCCAGTAAGAAGACTATAAATAAAAATAAGGACAATGTAATACACATTTCAAAAATCTAGAAGATCGGATTTTGAATGGCCATCAAGAAATAATACCTAGAGGGCTGGGGATGGATCAGTAGGATAAGCACTTCCCTGGCAAGCGCAAGGGCTTGAGTTCAATCCCTGGTTCCACCAAAACTAAACAGAAAGAAAGAAAGAAAGAAAGAAAGAAAGAAAGAAAGGAAGGAAGGAAGGAAGGAAGGAAGGAAGGAAGGAAGGAAGGAAGGAAGGAAGGAAACCTGTAATCCCAGCCACTTGGAAGTCTGAGGCAGGCAGATGGCAAAGTGAAAGACCTGCGTGGGCAATTTAGGCATATCCTCTCTCTTTCAAACTTCGAAAACAAAAAACTTCTAAAGGGGCAAAAGATAGAACTCCTTGTAAGGCCACTGGTTCAATCCCCAGTAGGGCCACATACACACAAACAAGGTAAATGTTTGAGGTGGTATGTTCAACCTGATTTAAACATGACGCAATGTATAATGTATTGGAACACTGTCCTGCCCCACCAATATATACAAACTTCATGTTCTATCAGTCATAAAATTTAAAATGCAAAAGTTAAACATAAAGCCACATCACCTGTAAGGACAAGAAAAATCAGATTTCTTTTAAACTTCACCAACAAATTATACTAGAAAACAACGAAGTAACACTTTTAGATAAGGGGGAAAATGTGAGTTGAGTATTTTATATCTAGCCCAAGTTTCCTTTATGTGTGGACAACAAAGTATTTCAAGCCTATAAGACCTTAAAATGTCTCTGCCCTGGCCTATCTGAGTAACGAAGCAGAGAATAAGTTTCAATAATAATAATAATATAGCCCATATAATCTTCTATTAAGGAGTAGAGGCAAGAAGGAAACCACTTAACAATAGGTCTGAGACTAAAAGTTAAGGATATCAAAAGGATGGGAAGGTAAGCCACAAAAATGAAAGAATTTGCAGACTTATCTATAAAGGACTGTTACCTAAAATATCAACAAAGAACCACCTGATTTTAAAAATAGGCAAAAACATCAGAACAGCTATTTCATCAAAGAAGATACACAGATGACAATAAGCATAAAAGATGCTCAACATCATTTCTAACTGTGGAACTACAAATTAAAACAACTATGAGAGAGCTAGGTGTGGTAGTGCATTAACTACAACCCCAGAACTGTAGGATGCTGAAGCAGGAAGTTGGCAAACTTGAGCCCAGCTTAGACAATTCGATCCTGACTCAAAATAAAAAACTGAAAGAGCAACGTAGCTAGCTCAGTGCAAAGGCCCTGGGTTCAATCACCAGATGGGGACGGGGAGCAACAGTAAGCTGCCACTACATGCCTGCTATACTATGGAAAATCAGAACACTGAAAACATCACATGCTAGTGAAGGACTCTCATTCTTTGCTGGCGGAAGCAAAACAGTGCAGCCGTTAGAAGATGGTTTGACAGTTTCTTACAAAGGCAGACAGATACTACACCATATGATCCAGCACTGGTGCATGCTTGAAGTGGAAAACTTACATGCACACAAAATCCTCAATGTACACATTTACAGCAACTTTATTCATAGCCACAAAAACTTAGAGCAGCCAAGATTTCTTCCAGTGGATGAACAGATAAACAACTGTTGTGCATTAAGACACTGGAATCTCATCTGATATTAAGAAAAAAGAAAAAAGAAAAAAAAAAAGAGCTAATAAGTCATGAACAGATATAGAGGGGAAAAAAATGTATACTACTAAGGGAAAGAAGTCAATCTGAAAAAAGTATAAACTATACTATTTCCAACTGCATTACATCCTGGACACCACCAAAACTTTCATGATGATAAAATACCTGTCAGAATTTAAGAGGAAAGAGGGGCTGGGAGATGGCTCAGTGGAATAAGTGCTTGCCTGGCAAGCGCGAGGGCCTGCGTTCAATCCCCAGTTCCACAAAAAAAAAAAAAAAAAAAAAAAAAAAAAAAAAAAAGAATTTAAGAGGAAAGGAGATGAAGAAGCAGAGCATAGAGGATTTTCAGGGCAGAGAAAGTACACTTATGACACTGGACGGGTGGATATGTGTCATTCTACACTTGTCAACTCATAAAATAAATGTCTAACATCCTAATGTAAATTGTGCACTCTGAAGAGAATGAGTCAGTGGAGCTTTATTAATTATTATACATTTCTCATACTGTTGGGTGACATTAATAGCAAGATATACGAGAACTCTGCACTTTCAATTTGCTCTGCATCTAAAACTTCTCTAAAAATGTTTATTTTTATACTGAAAACAAAGACGGCAAGAACATTACATGATAGCAGCTTTGGAAATATAGAAGCAACAAATGTGAAACTAAAAAATAGAAGAATATTTAAATTCTTTAACTTTTTAAGTTAAGTAACAGAAACAATTTGAGGCTTGTAAGTCAATTAATATAAACCTTAAATACAGTGAAGTACATAAAACTGATACAGCAAAAGGAAAGAGAGTTACTAGATTTTTGTATTGTTTATGATATGCAACAAAGGCTATATCCATAGAAAGGCTAAATATATAATTATTTTTATTTAAAAGTAACAATTTAAATGAGAATCAACCTTCCAAAAAAAAGGAGGTGAGCACAAAGAAAACAAAACACATAGTAAAAAGGTCTGTATAAATACACAGGAATCATCTGAAAGCTGTATAATAGAAATAAACCTAAACATAGCACATTTGTCAATAAATATAACACAGGGGCCGGGGAGATAGCTCAGTAGATTAAGCACTTGCCTGGCAAGCACAAGGGCCTGAGTTCAATCCCCGGTTCCGCAAAAAATAAATAAATAAATAAATAAATAAATAAATAAAACACAATCATAACTCATCTATATACATACAATAAATATCTGAAAGCTACTTAACAGAAATAAGCCTAAATGTGGCATATTTATCAGGAAGTATAAATGATCATAACTCACCTTATATTCAAACCAAAAAAAGAAAGAAAACAATTTTCAGATTAACTTAGAAAGCAAAATCCATCCCTATTTCCTACACAAGAGATATATCTAAAAGTGATTCCACCACTAAGAATAAGATTACAGAACTATATCAAAATATAATAAAAATAAAATACAGATCTTAATCTTGATATCACCTGTATAAAGTAGAATGCAAGACAAAAATCATTAGTGAAGACAAAGGAAACTTTATAATGCCAAAGGCTATAATGAAAAATGAGAATTTTTAGGGCCAGCCAGATAGCTCACCAAATTAAAGCACCTGTTTAGGCAGATGCAGGGACTGAGGTCTGATCCCCAGCATACTCTGCCAGCCCCGCCCCTGGGGTGCACTGAGAGGGCAACTGAGACTGGGCGTGATGGCACACACCTGTAATCCCAGTGCTTGGGAGGCTGAAAACAGGAGAATCACTAGAAGTCCAATCTGTGTAGTGAGACTCAGTAGACTCTGTACTAAATACAAAAAATAACATTTTTTAAAAAACTCCTAAAAACACAAAAGCAGACCTGAACAACAGAAAACTACACCGTGTTTCTTGTATAGAAAGATACCATTTTGATGCCACTTCTGCCTGTTAGTTCATAAATCTATATATGCATAAATTTAATAGCAGATTCTTTCAAAACCTAAATTTTATATGAAAATGAAGTCAATTCATTGAGTGTTTCCTAAGCAGACGGTATTGCCTCAGGACACAAAAATAAATTATAGATACTATCCCCTCAAGAAGTTTCTAAACAAGGGCTGGGGAGACAGCTCAGCCTGCCTGGCAAGTGAAAAGCAGGGTTCAATCCCGGATACCACATGCCACGCCAACCCTGGAACCTCAGGTGCAACATGCTGGCCCCCAAAACATGCTGGCCACTAGTCCCAGTGCTGGGAGGCTGAGACAGGGGATCACTATGAGTCTGAGCTGCACAGCGAGACCCTATACCAAATAAATAAAAAGGAAAAAAATTAATTAAAAAATAAAAAAAGGTTTCCAAATGAGAAAAATAATACAACTGTCATGGAAGCACTACTATCCACCAAAGCAGCACGAAGCTACACAGTGGCATAAAACTCATGCAAAATACTAAAAACTATCCGCAGTCGAGTTTCCAACCTCCAATAGTGGTCACTGGTCTATCAGTGACTGCTAGTAACTGGGCAGCACAGCATGTGAGTGGTGGGTAAGCAAGTAAAATTTCATCTATATTTATAGCTATCTACTGTCACTAATTCCTGCCCAAGTGCTGTCTCCAATGGGATCAACAGCAGGATTAGATTCTCACAGAAGTTCAAATCCTACAGTGAACTGTGTACTCAGGTATGTAGGCTGCATGCTCCTTATGAGAATCCAGTATTTCACGATTTGAAGTGAGCTGAGGTGGTGATGCTAGTGTTGGGGAGTGCCTGCATGTATCAATTAACATTAGCAGTGAGATTTGACTACAGAGACCACAATAAATTAACTGCTTGGAGACTCATAACAAAATGCTATTAGTGACCAGCAAGTGGTAACATGCATCTGGTGTCAGAGGCTAAGTACCCACACATCTTTATAGCAGTGACTTTATATACTTAGGTGTGCGTATCTTGTGGCAGGCGTTAAGTCAGAATCTGCCATTTTATTCCATGCATGGCCACACACGGTATTTATCACTTGTACACTCACACCTCTTTCCTCACCCTGTACACTTGTCTCAGTCAGTTCAGTAACCTTAAAGTTCACCCTAGCCAAAAATGAACAACACTGGACAGCTTCTTTGTAAAAATAGACCAACAGAAGGAAAGCTGTGTTTAAAAGAAAATACCAAGAGTCCTACCCATCATTGTGGGCTTACTGCAACAGATGATTCACATTCTCCAAGCCTGTACTGTACAACATGTGATGATCAGCTACCTAACAAAGCCATGTAACCTTTGTAACTGCTTCACCACATGCAGAACAGGCACCCTGCATCAAAAGACAAGCCTCTGGAGCTTTTCAAAAGAAAAACAGAAGTTAACACAAAGAGCAGAAGTAATTATTGAAGGCCAGCACTTTCATGACTGAACTGAGTGCATCATTCTTCGTGGCTAACAATTTGCTAAAGCTAGGAAAGCTTTATTATTATTGGTAAAAAGTTGATCTTCCCTGCTGCTAAAGACATCTATCACGAACTTTTAAGAAAACGTGCAGTTCAAATAGGTAGCACCCAGAGCTGGGAGAAATATAAGATACTGACGCAAAATTGTTAGGACTGAGTTACTATGTTACACAATCCAGGTTGACAAGTCTAACAATGACAGCAAGGAAATAAGTCTTGCTTATGTGTGCTGTTTTTCAGAAGGATGCGCAATAGTTTATGCTACGTGTACCACAGCTACAAAACTATTCAAGTCTTTACAAGATTACATTTCAGGAAAACTGTGCTGGTCATTTTGTGTGGCATATGTGCTGATAGAGCAGCTGCCACAACTGGACTGCTTTCTGGTTTTACTACCTTGATCAAAAAGGTCACTTCTGAATTACGCATGCTGTCATTCATAGAGAAATGCTGGCGAGGTGAAAAATGACACTGCACTTAATTAACAATATTGTTGGGATGTCATTAAATTATTAAAGTGCATGCCGGTAATTCACACCTGTTGGCAAGCTCTAGGAGGAGACGTATGCAGAACATACATCTCCTTCTGAACACAGAAGTGAGATGGTTTTCTAAAGGCACATCACTAGTCAGATTCTAGTTCGTTAGACCCACTCCAGAGTTATTTTTAGACAGACTTATCACTGTCCACATACTTCAAAGAAAGAATGGATCACAAAACTTGCTTTCTTGTGTAACATAGTCAACCTGCTCAACAAACACAATCTGTTTTATTGTGGGAGAATACCAATTGTGTTCAAGTTGGCAGATGAAGTGAGGCATTCAAAGTCAAAGTGGAATCATGGTGGTGACAAGTAGGAATAAAAATTTTTTACATGCTTCAAACATAGCAGAAATTCTGCAAAAGAATAAGCTAGGGCCTTCTTTTTCCTACCTCAGTGGTGGTGAACTTCTAGCACATGTGCTGCAGCAGACGATTTAAAATTTTAAAAGTTTCACCACCACCGTCCTAACTGGTGCACAATCACCTCTCAGCTTTCAAAGGCATTTGAGCATTACTTCCTAACCACACAAGACCCATGGAAAGGAACAGATTCATAATTTACTTATGAGTTAGCCTGGTGAATCAACTTTGAATTAAAAGTGGCTCAATTATTTGAGACTGTAAATGACAGTGGCCTTAAAAAAATGTTCAAATCTCCTATGGTTTGGATTATAAAGTCAACGCACAATATCCTGAGTCTGCCACAAAAGCACTAAAAAGCCTGCTTCCATTTCCAAATTCTATCGTTATGAAATAGGGTTTTCTCAAGTAACAACAACCAAAATGAAATCAGAGTAGATGGAACACACAGAACACACTTCGGGTACTTTCATCTCCTTTCACCCCCAAGTGAGACTGTCTAGTTACAGGAAAAGAGCTCGTGAGTTTGGGGCTCCAGATTATAATTAGTTTGGGGAAAAAAAAAAAATCAATGCAACAAGAGGATAAGGCCAGAAAATCAGGTTTACGATCTGTCTTGAAAAACCTTGAATGTCAGGTTGAAAAATTAGAACTTACTTTAAAAACAAGGGGAAATTCTTCAAAAGGTAGCAGGGAACTACAAAACAATTTTAATCAGCACAAAAAACAGATTTAATTCAGAATAACATAAGTTTGGGTTAAAATAAAAGGGGACATAGAGAAAAATAGTCATTATGTATTATCACATAATAATGACAGAAATAACGTGCACTATAGATGTTACATGTTCTAATCATCCCAAACCACTCAGCCCCTGAGTGTATGGAATAACTGCCTTCCACAAAACTAGTCCCTGATGCCAACACATTAGCACATTAGGGTCCACTGCTCTACGGTATGTGCTGTTTTCCTTTTCAGAGTTACTGATCTCCCTAGATTCATTTACTCTAGGGTAATTTTTAACTGGATTGATTCACTTTTCTTCATTTCCAATCTGATTCCATTAATCTGGACAAACTCTTAACCTGAAACTGATCAATAATTTTCTCCTTATGCTTCAAATTCTAACTCCAACTAGCTACATGAAGTAAAATTTGTTATTTGTGTGAATACGCTTTAGAATTTTTTTACTTTTCATAATATATCTCATGTAATATAGTTCTTCAAAATTCACCGCTTCAACAAAACTTTGTGTTAGTAGTATTGCAGGGTTTAATCTAGGTGTTAGAGATACACAAAAGGAATTAGACCAAATGTAAGATTTTCATGAAGTCATCCCCTCATGAGGGCTGCAAAACTTTAAAGAAATTTAGAAGGCAACTTTATAGTGGTGTGTGCATACTGAAAAAGAAATCAAGGAACCACCAAATATAAAGGCAAGAACATGTTTCATAGTAGCCAAAGATGGGGGGGGGAATCAATGCAACAAGAGGATAAGGCCAGAAAATCAGGTTTACGATCTGTCTTGAAAAACCTTGAATGTCAGGTTGAAAAATTAGAACTTACTTTAAAAACAAGGGAAAATTCTTCAAAAGGTAGCAGGGAACTACAAAACAATTTTAATCAGCACAAAAAACAGATTTAATTCAGAGTAACTTTTAAGTTTGGGTTAAAATAAAAGGGGACATAGAGAAAAATACAGTAATTAAATAATTTAGGCAAGAGGTATGAATTTAGAGGACTAATATTGAAGAAGAGATTTAAAAGATATTTACAAAGCAGAGAGTACCAGGATTTTATAACCAAGGTATTTCGAAAAATTTAAGACTTCATCTTTGTGCTTGGCTTTGTGGCAAGTTATCATTAGGTTCCCCCACGCTGACCTCAAAACCCTGAGCTCAAACAACCCTCCTTCCTTGGCCTCCCAAGTAACTGGGATTGAATACAAAACACCAACTAAGACTTCTTTTTCTTTTTTCTTTCTTTTTTTTTTTTTTTTATGGTACTAGAGGTTGAACACAGAGCCTTCACACTAACCTACTTATTCAGCCCCTTCTGTATTCTTTTACATTGAGAGAGGGTCTTGCTACATTGTGCAAGGTAGACTCAATCTTGTGATTCTCTTGCCTCAGCCTCCCAGAGTGCTGTGATTATTGGTATGTACCACCACACCTAGCTATTTTATCATTTTTAACATAGACATTTTATACAACAAAGAATAAAATATAACTGAGGCATGGTAGCGAAGGGGCAAAAGAGACTCCATTTTAGAAGTCACTTAAACTTTTAGTGAATTCATTCCTCATCCCTTTCCCTCTTAGCTAACCCTAAAACCCACAAAGGAAAATAAATTGCTAACCTAAGGAGCAAACAGTTCAAACAAATTGTAGGTAAGCTAAAATTTAACCATACTAACAAATTCCTGGAAAATGTAAACCTTGTGACATTTCTGTAAATTTCCAAAATGAGGTAATGTAGTTACCATGGTTTTTTACAAGTGTATAAAAACCCACTATAAGGGCTGACCAGATAGCTCAATGGACTAAAGTGCCTGCGTAGGCAGAGCACCGGGACCAGGGTTTGATCCTCGGCACCACATGCTGTGCCAGCCCCACCCCCGGGGAGCTCTGAGATAGCAACTGAGATTGTGTATGGTGGCATGTACCTGTAACCCCAACACTTGGGAGGCTGAAAACAGGAGGATCACTATAAGTCCGATCTGTGTAGTGAGACCCTGTAGAACCTGCACTAAATATATTAAAAAAAGAAACACTACAAAATTCTCTGGTGGTTGACATTCCTTGACTCTTCATCAGAATGTCATCCTGCCAGCCATAAAAGCCTTGTTTGTTCCCATTTTTGGTCTCTCCTGAGGATTTTTCTCACTAAATTTTGCAGCAACAGTAGGGCATGCCTGCAATCCCAGCTACTCCAAAGACTAAAACAAGACTATCACAAGTTTAATCAGAAAAAGGAAGGGAAAGGCAGTGAAAGTAGTATATTATTGTTCATGAAAGTATACATTTTCCTCTCAATTTTCATTTTATATTTAGAGAGTACTTTTTAAAAACTATTTTTATTGAGAAACAAATAGCAGTAAGACATCTTCACAACCAATTACTAGTACACTTTCAATAATTAATACATTGCATATTGTTGTCTTGGTGGTTATTCATTGTACAAGATGCAGACCTGATATCCTGCCTAAACAATATTAGAACAAACCTCTCTATTCATTGAATTAAGAGAATAGAACTGTATATTTATCCTATTTTGAGTATACAGATACAAAATGGTCGTTCATTTGTATCCCCCTTTTTTGGTTAATTTTGTCAGAGAAGGGCATTCCATTGTCATTTAAATATTGCAGGTGCATGAATTCAGCAAAATATCCCAATATAGTGCAACAGTCCATAATAGTAGTGGGTTTTCCATAAGACTGTCAGTGTCCAAAGTTGTTGACTTGAGCATTTTATAGCTCATCATATTAATATGGCTTTACTTTTTATACTTCATTTTCATACTTTTCTGCTGGATGGTTAAGACCAAGAAAGAGCAAGACCTATATAACAAGAAATGTAACTTTTATATCTGATAAGGTCAGACAAATCCTCTCAGGATTTAACCTGAAACCCTGGACCTCAGTTTGTAGATCCTTTGTCAGCGCCAGCCATATGGATGAGTCATATCCATTGCTTGACCAGTTTGCTTAGAGAGCACTTTTAAACTGACAGAAATATTTTCTTTCCATGTCATATTACAGTGAGATCTTTTTAAAATATTTAACCCATTAAGATCAAAAGAGATAGCATCCAACTCACAATTCAATTAAATAACATGAACAGCTTCAAAGAAGTCTGCACACAGGTAGGTTAGGACAATTGTCACAATTATTACTAGCTAACAGGCATTCTAAGACTCACTGATTTCTAGATTTAATGGGGAAAATGAAGAGTTCAGAATCAATGAAACATTACCTTGTACCATGTATACACATGTTTTCTCAATTAGTAAACTAAATGCAGTCTTACTGCACAGCCTAATGCTGTGTACTTTGGTCACTCTATAAATGCATGTCAATAAAAGAACACAGTAAATGTTTATAAATATCCTTGGTTACAATTAGGACCAGACTAACTGGTACAAGGATATGTTTTTAAGTGACTTTGCTTCAAGCTATTCTACTAGGTTTTGTTTTCCAAGTCACTTCATTCTTTTAGGGAAGCAAAAAAATTAATGGTAATCTACACATACCAGCAGGTTTGATTTTTTAAGGAACATAAAAATCCACAAGAAAAACTGCTGAAAATGTATATTCTCAAACATCAATAATTTCAATACAATCATCTATTTCAGCAGATCTGGATTGTAGTGTAAAACTCTACATTTTAATAAAAAGATACTAAAGCCCAACTTCACCTGAGAATTTCATCAAAAGCTGCTCTTTAGCAACAACCTGTGGAAGGCCAAAGAATTACATCCTTCTCTCCGAGTGCCTGCACCTACCAGTCAGTGACAGTGCTGTGGTGGCCCCTCCCACACACAGTATAGATCTGTAGCTGGAGAGCAAGTGGCTGTTCAGGCCCAAAAGATTAAAAGACCCTCAACAAAAGAAACACAAAGCCAGGCATTATTTATTTCACAGAGAAGAACTGCCTATCAACTACTAATAAAAATGAACTTCTATGTAGTTAAGCTACTAAAATCCTAGGCTTCCTTCCAGTAGCAGCAAAGCTTTAATATATCATGTACGTGTGCCTACTCCTATGCTAGTATAACTGCATGTACACATATACAATTCCTTTAATCAACAAAATGCACTGGGCTGGGGATGCAGCTCAGTGGCACAGTGCCTGCCAGGCAAGCACAAGGTCTTGAGTTCAAGTCCCAGTATCAAAAAAAGAGTATTAAGAATGTGTGCTATGCTCACTATATACCATGAGCAGAAACATCTGCATCCTTAGTCATGAAACTCAAGTTAACTGAAGCATGTGTGAGGAAGGAGAATTTTCATGTGAGAGTTACTTATATGGGATGGTACAGTCAAATAAAAATCAACACAACTTCCACCTCCAATCAAGATGCAGTAAAAAGGGTCAGATTTACCACCCACGAATACAACTAAAGAACTGGAAAAATATATGAAACAATTTTCAAGATGTCAAACATAGTACAAAAGGTAATGATCCTCCAGAAAAGGGAATGATGGGGTGTTAGGGTGAGAACTGTATGATTAGAGATCACAGATTAGAAAAGGTTAAGCCTGTTTTTCTTATGTTCTATAAACTATACCTAGGATTAATCACGTTAAACAAAGCAAAATGCAAAAAATGTTCAAAGTTTGGAGATGGACAATACAATCTGTAGGTTTAATAACAATGTATGAGGGGCTGGAGAGAGAGCGTGGTAGTCTAAGCACTTGCCTGGCAAGCCCAAGGACCTGGGTTCCACCCCCAGTATTGCATGCCATTGGGCCCCGAAATCGGGCATGGTGACATACACCTGTAATCCCAGCAGTGGGGAAGCTGAGACAGGAGGACCATTATGAATCTGAACGGTGTAACAAGACCTTGTATCGAATAAATAATAAAAATTTCATAAAATTTATTTTAAAACAACAATGTATGAGGGCTCAGCATATTAAAGCACCTGCAAGCAGGCACAGGGGCCAGGGGATCATCATGCCCTAGGGCATGCTGAGACGGCAATTGAGACTGGGCATGGTGGCACCTGCCTATAATCCCAACTCTTGAGAGGCTGTAAACGGGCGGATCACTACCAGTCTGATCTAGTAGGGAAACCCTGAACACCTTGTAGACCCTTCCCTAAAGTACAAAAAAGATAAAAATAAAAAATAACAATGTGTGGGAAGTAACAGACTAGAAATTGAAGAGGGAAAGAATAGTCACAATGACCACACTACAACAGAAACTACCTACAATGACACAGAGGGAAAAGGGGCCAGCGAAATAGTTCAGTAGACTGAGCACCTGCTTAGAAAAGCGCAGGGTCCAGGTTCAATCCCCAGCACCACATGCCACACCAGCTCTGACCCGGGCATGCTGAGTCAGCCACCAAGACCAGGCATGGTGGCACACACCTGTAATCCCAGTGCTGGGAAAGCTGAGACAGGAGGATCCCACGAGTCCAAGCTGCATAGTGTGACTTTGTACCAAATACATTAAAAAATAAGGGGGAAAAGATTTTTAAGTAAATGAACAGAACCTGAGTGAACTATGAGACCATTTTTCAATCTATTTTATATGCAATAGGGGTCCAAAATAAGGGGACATAAGGAAAGAATGTGAAACTTTTTGATGACATGATGGCCAGATATCCCAAATTTTATGAAAACTAACAACCTACAGACTCACAAAGCACAACAAATACCAATCACAAAAGAAATCAACAAAAAACCACATCAAGACGAATCATAATCAAACGGCTTACAGAAAACTATCAGGAGTAGCCAGAAAGAAAAAATATCACATACAAAAAAACCAGAGGTAAGGAAAACAGCAGACTTCCTGTGAAAAACAACATATGCTGTGGAAGGCAATGGCGCAACATTACTAAAAGAAAGAAAAAACCTATCAACCTAAAATTCTTTACCTTATAAAAATACCTTTCAAAAAACAAAAGTAAACAGACATTTTCAGAAACAAAAAGCTGAAAAATTTTACCACCTCAGCAGCACAGCGCCTCCCTGGAAAGCACAAGGGCCTAAGTTTGATCCCCAGTACAAAAACAAAAACAAAAACAAAAAAATGAATTCACCACCAGGCATAAACAACAAGTATTGAAGCATGCCCTTCAAGCAGAAGAAAACTGACATCAGCTGGAAACCTAAATACACACGAAGGAAAGAAGAGTACTAGAAATAGTAGCTAAATGGACAGAAAACATGGGGTTTTCAGGACCTGGGTTCCACACCCGGGTATCACATGCCACGGGCATGGTGGTGCACACCTGTAATCCCAGCACTGGGGAAGCTGAGACAGGAGGACCATTATGAATCTGAACTGTGTAACAAGACCCTGTATCGAATAAGTAATTCGTCACCAGACCCAGTCTCAATTGCTGTCTCAGCATGCCCCAGGGGCGGGGCCAGCCTGCAGGCCCTGGGGAATTGAACCCCTATAGAATGTTTGCATTTCCTTTTCCTATATAAAGAAAAATATAGATTCTCATTATTTAAATCTTATTTAAATATCTCATTATTTAGATTTAGATATCTCATTATTTAAATCATTATTAAAAGATAACAGCTTAATATAAAAATAATAACAATGTACTGTGACTTGTAACACATATTATGTAACATATCCCGCCTTCTTCTTTTCTAAGGTTCTTCCACCACATGTGAGGTAGTACAGTGCATCACTGCTAAGTACACAGTAACAAGTACAAAGATGTATACCATGAATGTTAAAGTAAGTACTAAATTAACACAACAAAAACATACAGCCAATTAGCAAAGAACATATGATGAAACAAAATATACACTATAAAAGAATGGGAGAAAGGATCAGATGAGAATAAATATAAGCACAAATGAAATGTTAGATTTAAACAAACCATATGAATATCACATTAAATGTGAATGAAATACACCAATTAAAATGCGAGATCAGAAAGGATAAAAATGCAATAGCTACATTAGTTATACTATTATAGTTATATTAGCAATAGTTATATTAGCAATAGTTATATTAGTTATATTACCCACAAAAAACTCACTTTAAAAACAATATGTGAAAAGCAAAGAATAAAAAAGGCAGCTACCTGACTTGCTTAAAAAAAAAGTAATCAGCACTTAAAAATGGCTGCTGACACAGTTTTGACTCACAAGATGCCATAAATTAGAAAGTCTTTTGATATTCAAGAATTAGTTCTCTTTAGGACTTAAAAACCTAAAAATATCAAGCTATCTTGTACTTTTCACAATGAAATTCACCCTCCATAGGTACTTACACATCATTTCAATTACCTCAACAGTACCTATTTCAGAGGAAATTCCCAGCTGAGCAAAGAAATTAGGAATCTACTCTGAAGAATAAGTACATAAAATGTATTTTCAAAGATGGATAAACACAATAGCTTGCTTCTGTATAATCTATGACTTCACTACTATACTGTGTATTAAGACAATAAAGGCTAAGCCAAATGGTAAAAGCAAAATGCAGCCATATCTCACCACATCCATTCCTACCGGGAAAAGATTTAAAAGGCTACTGATTTTTCTTCCTGATAAAATATATTTTAACAAAAAAGTATTAACATATCTTCATGGCTGTCTAACCATCTGTGATTCACCAAAGCACTGAGACAATGGGGCTAGAGAGAGAGCTCAGTGACCTAAGTGTCCATCTGGCAAATGTAAGGTCCTGAGTTTGATCCCTAATACAAAAAAAAAAAAAAAAAAAAAAAAAAAAAAAAAAAAAAAAAAAAAAAATGCGGGGGGCCAGGGAGGTAGCTTAGTGGAATAAGTGCTTTCCTGGCAAGCACAAGGTCCTGAGTTTGATCCCTAGTACCACAAAAAAAAAAAAAAAAAAAAAACACAGACACTGTATTATATTATGCTAGGCACTGAGGATTTAAAAATATTATGCCCTTGAAAGACAAGCAGGGTACAGAGAAGGTGAAATATATGTTTGTGAAATGTCACACAGTATGCTGGAAACAACACCTATAGAATGTTTGCATCACCATCCCAATTTTCTAAATGTATCTTTGTATTTTTACCAAGGCTGCCTAATTTATGATTAGGAGTTGTCCGTATTATTTCCTAATTGTACTTTTGATGTCTATAGGGTCTACAGCAATAGCCCATTTCATTCCTGTTACTGTTAATCTGTATCATCTGGTTTTGGGGGGTATTTCTGCTCAGTTTTGCCAGAGGCCTGTGAATTTCATTGTTGGGGGGGTGTTAACCAGTATTTTGTTGCTTCTTTTTTTTCTTATCAATTTTGTTGATTCCTGGTCTTATGATTATTTCCTGGATCTGGTTTTATTTAACCATCCTTTTCAAGTTCCTAAACTGGAAGTTTATACTATCCATTTGAAATTTTTCCATGTTTCCAATGCTACACATTTCTCTCTGAAATTTAAACACAGTACCAGGGAGAAAACAAGACAATTTACTAGGAAAAGAAAATTCTCTAAAGCAGAAAAATATGTAAACCCAGAAAAATAACAGGTGATGCTACTAAAACAATTTCTAAAATAAAAAAAAAAGTTTCAGGGAATTACTTCATATAAATGACTTATCAAGTCAATCACATCTAATGGAAAAATTTACTCACATAACCCACTAAATTTGCACTACGTATAGTGCAAGACAAAAAAACAAGTCAATGGAGGGGTTACAGAAGAGTTTCAGAATCTCAGTGTTCCCCTTATTCATCTTAGGAGGGGCTTCTTTACTTCCAAACCAATTTCACAGGTTCCCAAATGCTGTGAAACAGGAGCTGAGGCGGGGCATAGGTGAAGGACAAGAGTATAGCTGTAATGATGTTTATGAGCTGCTTACCCCCAATTTCTAAAGCATTAAAAATAATAATAATAATAATAATAATAATAAAATTCTTACCCTCTGAGCTTTTGCAAGTTCTTCTTTCAGTCTTTCATAGCCCTTTTCTCTAACTTCCAGAACAGATGGGCTTCTTAAACGGGACAGACTATCAGTACTCAAACCAAAAATATCTTCACTGCCAGCACAGCCCTCTGTGACTGTAGCACCCTGTAAAAACTCCCTCTCTGCATTACAGCTGTCCTTCCTGTTAGTTAATTTAGTCAGCCCAGATGAAACTCCTGAGGTAGCAGTCGGTGCTGGGTCTGTAACATGAATGCTGTAAAAGAGAGAAATGACTTTTCAGAGATCAGCACGCGATCACCAGAAATGGCATAAACCACAGCTCTCCACTGCACTAGCCAATACTTAATTAACAGCAAGACTTCAGCTACACCAGCCACATCACAAGAGCTCAATAGCCACATGTGCCTCAAGGCTATCGCATTTATTACTGTAGAAACAGAACACATCTACCACACAGGTCTATCAGATAGTGCTACTCTAGAAGAGTCAGCAAACTAAAATCTGCAGGCTAAATCAAGCCAGCCACCTGTTTTCATAAGTCCCTTGAGGCCAAGAGCAGTTATGTTTTCAAATGGTTGGAAAAATTTTTTTAAAATAGTATTCTGTGGCATATGAAAATTTTATGAGACGTAAAGCGTCGACCCCACCGCGGGAGCGTGACGGAGGTTGTAGATTCCTTTCAAAGGCTCCCTGAGCCCGTCGACTAGACAAGATGAGCAAAGCTCACCCTTCCGAGCTGAAGAAATTTATGGACAAGAAGTTATCATTGAAATTGAATGGTGGCAGACATGTCCAAAGAATATTGCGAGGATTTGATCCCTTCATGAATCTTGTGATAGATGAATGTGTGGAGATGGCAACTGGTGGGCAACAGAACAACATTGGAATGGTGGTAATACGAGGAAATAGTATCATCATGTTGGAAGCCTTGGAACGAGTTTAAATAATGACTGCTCAGCAGAAAAATTCATGCCCCTCCTCCAAGTGCTACTTTCACTGACTGAAGATTGGGTCATACACGTTTTCATATATTAAATTTTTGTTAAATAAACTTTTGTAATAGTCAAAAAGAAAAAAGAAAATTTCATGAAATTCAAATGTCCGTATCCATAATATACAGTTCTCTGGCGCATAGCCACACTCATGCATTTTCATTCTGCTTACAGCTGCTTTCACACTCCAAAGCTGCAAACTGAACAGCTGGGACAAGGACCAGAGGTATAACTCAGCATCAGAAGCGCCTGCCTGGCAAGCACCAGGTCCCGAATTTGAATCCTGATACCACAAAAAATAAAGAGAAAAACAAAGCATGTGCTGAACAGCTGGGACAGACTGAATGGTTTGCAAAGCTTAAGACATTTACTACCTGGCCCTTACATAAAGCTTGCCAGTCACTCTCCACAACACTGATACATACTGCTCCATATGGGTAAGCTTATATTATTCAAATTTTCTAAAACAGTAAAATTTAAGGTAACCAAGCAAACTGCTCATTTTTAAAAAACATTCAAAGTAAGTGTTTTAATCTCCTACCTGATATTAGATATTTCCACACAGTTTAAATGTCTGGGGGATGAATACACAGGTTGTGTAGGAAGATCAGAAACATCCAAGGCATTAGCCTGGACAGGCGCAGGGCATAAAGCTGCAGGATGTGGCCGGTAGATGACGCTTGGTGAGGTAGTCTGCTCCTGAGTCCCTGGTTCATATACACTAAGAAGGTCCGGAGAAGTAGGCGAAGAAAGGTTTACTTCATGGAAGCCTTCTAAGGGGTCATTAGCCATAGCAAAAGCCTCATCATAAAATAACCTATATTAAAACAAAAAGCAGATTTTCCAAATGGTTACATTTGGAACTAAATTCAGATGCATAAATTATAAAATATATTTAACAGTTCATAATAATATAAGATTACAATAACATATAAAGGAAAAACCCTTATCACTTAATGTTTATTATGAAATTGCAGAGTATAAATACTACACAAGGCAAACAAGCTGATTTGAAGAAATTTTTTAAGTATAACTAATAACTATGAGGAGTGAATAAAACTGCTTGATGTTTTTATTTTTGCTATTATCTGTGATCTTAGAAAAAAATAGAAAAGGTAGTGAAGATACACACACACACAAACACATTTACAACACACTTAAATTCAACTAACTGTTCTTTTCTGCACATTCTACCTATGTGACTTTGGCAAGTCAATATTTTTTATTTGAAATAATTTTAAATTCACTTAAGAATTGTAGACCTCCTGGATACCATTCGCCCACATTATCAAGTTGTTAACATTTTTGAGCCATTTGAGAATGTTTTAGACATGACACCCATTAACCCTTACTGTATATGTAAATTCTATATCCTAAGTACAAAGGCATTCTCTTATTTAATCACAGATGATCAACAAATACTGGATATAACCTGATCAAAATCATCTAATAGGCAAGTCTCAAATTTCACTGGTTCTTCTCATAATGTCAATTACAGGTCTAAGATCCAATCCTGGACAATTTGCTATATTTCCGCGAAATCTTAGTCTTCCCTGATAACATGAGGATGAGCATAATGCCATTCCGGCCTCTGTCCTGACTGCTATAAGGATGAGGAAGACAATTACTTAGTATAATATTCTGTACCAGGCCCATAGTATGGTCTCAATAAACACATTACGGCCATTAACAAGTATGCTTTAGTTTCTCCATTAACAAAATATATTTTATATAACTACTCAATTACATTACAGAGTTGCCATGAAAACTAAGAAGTGTGCTTCCAAATTTTTCATTTGAAGAATCTAAAGCTAGGGCCAGCCAGATAGCTCAGGAGACTAACACACCTGCTTAGGCAGAGTACAGCAACTGGAGCTTAATCCCCAGAGTGCCTGCATGTCGTGCCAGCCCCATCCCCTGGGCATGCTGAGATAGCAATTGAGACTGGGCATGGTGGCACATGCCTGTAATGACAGCTCTTGGGAGGCTGAAGACAGAAGAATCCCTACAAGTCTGATCTACATAGTGAGACCCTAAAGACCCTGTACTAAATACATTAAAAAAAAAAAAATCTAAAGCTAGTAATTGCCAGAGAAATGGCTCAGTAGAATAAGCACTTGCCTGGCAAGTGCAAGGGCCTGAGTTCAATCCGCAGTTCCGCCAAAAATAAAATAAAGCTAATAATCTTATAAACCCTTTATTCCCTCTGTACTATCTACAGATTAAGTCCAAACTTATACTGAAAAGTAGTATTCTATGATCTGAATACAATATCTCCTAAGCTTTCCTTCCTACAATAGTATTTTCATGATCATGAAAGATCCTGCTCAGAACTTCAAAGTTCCCAGACAGTACCAACCATATACCATGTAATTTCTTCCATAAAATACAAATATTCATTCACTTCCTGACTTAAAAATTTAACTTTCTAACATACTCTATGAAGTATTTAAAATGTCAAGGAGTTTGAAGCCATATAAATGATAAAACAAAATTAAGTTTTAAAAAATCCCAGAGAAGAAAAAAGATATATGATGGACAAGTACAAATTCCCTCTACTGAATGTCGTCATTACGTATATCTAAAATGTACCAGTAAAAATAAATTTTCTATGTCAAGGGGAAAAAAATTCCTAAACCAAATAAAACTAACTGTATACTGAGATGGTACCTTAACCATGTTCAAAAGAATTATTTCAAATGACCTTTAAACATAGTAATATAAATACAAATTTCTAATGAAATGTATACTAAGGCAAAGAGAAGTAAAAACAAAACCATAAACTATTTCAGTGATCCCATTAGTAGCAACACTGATAGCTATTCTGAAACCATTAGACATAATATGAACAAGTCAGTCAAGTTAATGTAATTTGGAACGAAGACACAAAATTTGAATAAGAAATACCACAAAAAGTTTTCTATTTTAAAAAATTCCTAAGTTTACGCAATGAAAAAGTATAGCAACACTGATTAATTCAAGAGTAATGGCTCCTGGGAGAAACGGCTAACTCCAGGCCTGGGCCAGGAATACACAAAAGGATCCAGGAACATCTTATCATACCTGGAAGCAAGAAAACTAGCGAAACCTATTAGCATGACATCCAGGGACTCCCACTAACCACAGATGATGCAATCTGAACATCAAGAAGGATAATATCTGTGAACAACTAAACCCTAATATTTTTAAATCTATGAATTCATGATACTAAAGATAAAATACGCAAAATACCTCACTGGTCCCTTCTAATCAGTGCTATAGTGTCAATTCATTATTTTCAAAATTGATAAGAAAAAGGAAAGAAGTACTTTAACTTTTCTTATACCATGAAGCAAGGTATTTCAAGAGAAAAAAGTTGTTTTTTTGTTTTTTTGAAACCTACATAACAGGGGATTTTTTTTTGTTTTATTTTGTTTTTCATTTCTGCGTTTGGTACAGGGTCTTACTAGGCAAACTGGACTCCTAGTGATCCTATTTTTCAGCCTCCCACCACTGGGATTACAGGTATGCTCCACCACACCTGGACTGGGTGGCCAGCTCAACATGCCCGAGGGGCGGGGCCGGTGCATGTGGACCAGGGATGGAAACTTGGTCCCTCAGTATCAGCTTTATAATTCTAATGAAAACACTGGTCTAGGCAAAATCATCAATAGCTATTAAAATCCTAACAAAAAAAGCTGTTTCAGGAACTTTAGAGCTAGTGTATCAGAATTATAGTACCTAACTCTCTAATCACTTTTATGACCAAAAAAAAAAAAAAAGAGAGAGAGAGAGAATGAGATATTATGTGTGCTATGTGGCAAATACGTGAATATCACCACCATTCATAAAGCATTATTCTGTTGAGAGGAAAAAGGAGCCAAGAACAAATCAAGCCTCTATATCATCAGTTCACAGTAAATGCAGAAGAGAAAGATATAAACATATGATACCATAGGGACAAAAAAAATCTGGCTTCTGATAAACTCATAGTTAATCCATCAGATTTTAAGAATAAACAAACTGTTAAGAGATGGAAGAATATTTAAAAACAGATGCATAAACATAATTATATGTAATGTACAGGTCTTGTTTAGATTCTTATTTGAATAAACCAACTATAAAAAACAAATGATGTTATTAGGAATTAACTTTAATTTTTTAGAAATAATTGTACTGTACTTATTTTAATTTAGAAATTATTATTTAATCCACAAGTTTCATATAGCTTTAGTTTAAAAAACAAAAACAAAACAGTGAAACTAAGACACTATTTCAAAGTCCAGGTTCTTCCAGCTCCCAAAAGAGCTCTGAACACTATATAATCCCAATTGGAAGAATAAGACAAAAATATGAATGGAGCCATGACATTTAAGAAAACAAAGATTTCATACAACTGAAGGATCCATCAATCCTTCCTGGGATGACTTAACTGCATTTACAAGCATGGGGAGAAGGGAAAGGTAGGGGACTGGTGACAAGGGAAGGAGAAGAAAAAAGAAACCCAGAACAGAGTAGAGTCCAGTTCCAGTGTTCTGAATCAATGTACACACCATATAAGCCTAGTGTCCTGGAAAACAAACTCATATTTCTGTCTCCACCTGGAGTTCAAATACCATTTGTTTCAGCAGCAATTCCACAGACTACAGTAAAGACTATGACATTAGAACATCCCTTTATCTATGTTTTTTGTGGTACTTTAACAGTGGTCTAATTTTGGACAAGCTTACAAACCATACAAGGTTGGAAGCATACCTTAAATGGATGTAAAAACTCAAATAACAAAAAGCAAACAAAAGAAAAAGAAGTAGGGGTCGGGGGTTCAATCCCTGGGCCTGCCATACCGGCCCTGTCCCCAGGGGGCTCTGAGACGGCAATTGAGATTGGGGTGCCTATAATCCCAGCTCTTGGGAGGCTGTAAATTGGCAGATCACTATGAGTCCAATCTAGTAGTGAAACCCTGAACACCTTGTAGAACCTTCCCTAAAATACAAAAAAAGAAAAGAAAAGAAAAGAAAAGAGGGAGGGAGGAAGGGAGGGAGGGAGGGAGGGAGGGAGAGAGAGAGAGAGAGAGAGAGAGAGAGAGGGAGAGAGGGAGAAGGGGAAAAGCCTCCCTGGGAATAATAGCCAGGGGTGTTTTAAAGACTCAAAAGAGGGGCCTGGGAGATGGCTCAGTGGAATAAGCGCTTCCCTGGCAAGGACAAGGTCCTGAGTTCAATCCCCAGTTTCACAAAAAAAAAAAAAAAAAAAATCCCAAAAGACTTTAAACCCCTTTAAAAAAAAAAAAAAAAAAAAAAAAAGATTTTTTGACTTAAAACATTTTACTCTAAATGAATTTATGTCAGCTATCAATGAAAAAATGTTACTCATACTCTGTGGACATCTTTGGCAATGTAAATCCACGTTCCCCCCCTTTTTATATGATGAACTTCAACCTAGCAACTATGACAACAAATATTATAGTCTAAAGAGCAAACACACTTTAGCAATTTTGAATCTGAATTGAGCACAAACCAAATAAAATTTACATCCTAACAAACAATCCCCCTAGGACTGTGGGAACACTTGAGCCTTCCACATGAACAGCAGAGCCTTTTCCCGCACGTGCTTCTCTCAGCCGCCCAGGCAGTCTTCAGCTTTGCTCTGTCTCCTCCTTCAGCTCTGGAGCTGCCTTCTTTGGAGTGAGGCTCAACTTGAGGGCTGAGGAGCTCGAGGCTGTTTGCTTGGTTGCGGTGAGGTGAGCAGGCCTGCCTGGGAGCACGGCTTGGGGAAGAGCCTTTCCTAGGCTTTGCTGAGGCAGAAGGTGAGTGTCTCTGGGCAGCTGGGGAGCTTCTCTGTCTGGGAGGTGGAGGAGGGAAACCTGAGCTTTGGTAGTGTCACAAAGCCCGTCTCTTAGAGGAGGGGGGAGGTGGAGAGAGAGAGCATTTCCTCTGTATGGGAGGAGAGTATCTTCTCGAGGGCCAACGCTGCTGAGCAGGAGGTGAGGGAGCCCCTGGTGGTGGCAATGGTGAAAGGGTGGAGGGAAAGGGCTTCTCCTCCTACAAAGAGGTGGTAAGAGATGCACTCCAAAGGTGAAGGTCTCCGCAGACTGCAGAATCAGCCACAGCCATTTTGCCACCTTTATCTTCTTCAGATTCAGATAACTCTACCTTGCTGGGCTTTAGTGCTGGTCATTCTCTTTTCTCAGTACCTTTATGTTTTGTCGCTTTACCTGAAGTTCTCCCCAGAGTCACAGACACATGGCCTTTTCTTGGACGGTTTGCCTGCTGGGGTGTTGGGGAATGACGCGTTTTTGGTGACGGAGTAGCTGGCAAGGATGGCCTGTGCCTTCGCCTCGGAGGACTTGCTGAAGGAGATAACCCACGAGTTTTTCAAGGGGGGCTGGATGTCCTCTTGGGAGGTTTCTTTGGCGGTAACCAGGAACAAATGAGAAGGAAGACGCACCGCTCCCTGCCAATGCTGATGACCGCCTCCTTCTACTCCTTCTATGCTGTGGAGGTGGCGGCGTTCATCGCGGTAATATGTCAAGTATCACATAAGATGCAAAGGGCACTAGCAGACCACACAGGACAGACAAATAAATCAGAGCCAGTGGACTCTCAGAACTAAATAAAACAGATGAAAAACAAAAACTAGAAAATGAGAAAAACAAATACCTTGGAAAGGTTTTCCAAATATCCTTAAGGCATAAAAGCTACACATTTCATATATGTGTTGCTGAAGTCAGCACAAAAGCTACACATTTATGAAAACACAAATATTTTATAAGCTGGAACATAAGCTATAAATAAAAGAAAACTCTAAGAGAAGTGGGTCTGAACCCTGTTTCTGACAAAACTATTGGGCAGTCTATGTCTATGTCCTCTCATCTGGAAACTTCCTTAGTTTTGTACCTTGAAGAATAACAATTATAAGACAATGCTTTTAACACTTAAGATAGTACCTCTGAGCAATGTCTGTACTTAAAATGTTTTCATTCTGGGTAATATTTACATGGTTTAAATTCAAGTCATTTCTGAAGAGATTATTTCAACATAAAATTTAGTCTTTTTTTCAAGCATGTGTAATTTCTTTATAATGTAACTTAGCTAGCTGGCAATGAAATGACATATCACAGGTCTGAAAGTCTTTTGTTCTTTAAAGTATGTGTTCAGGAGGGATGGCCAAAGCCTGCAAGCAGGTGCAAGGGCTAGGGGTTCGATCCCCAGGCCTGCTGTGCTGGCCCCGCCCCCGGGGCACACCAAGAGGGCAAGTGAGACTGGGAATGGTGCCCCACACCTGTAATCCCAGCTCTTGGGAGGCTGTAAACAGGCAGATCACTATGAGTCCGATCTAGTAGTGAGCCCCTGAACACCCTGTAGCCCCTACCCTAAAATATAAAAGAAATCAAAATTAAAATTAAAAATTAAAAAAGTATGTGTTCAGACTTAATCCACATTTGAGTCTTCATGAGTGAACATTTGCAGTTAATTTTAAGTAGTAGTGCTCTTTGTAGTAAGCCATAAGTGACTTCAAAAGAACTGATTTCAACTGGAGATTACCCCAATTCATAAACTGAATGTGTCAAGGGTCATTTATACGTGAAAAAGCAATGACATTAAATTCTTAACAGGTGAACCCCACAAAGTAGCTGGCCTTATCACTCAGCTCCAAGTAACAGAGTTGGTTTCCAATCAGAAAAAAACATGCTTCTAATTCTTAATACGCCTTTCAAGTTACTTTTTCTTTCTTGAAGCCAGTATTCGCATGTAAAAACAACAGCCAATCTCACTGAAAGTTAACAGGGTGTTACCTAGTGGCAATAGTTTCATATACATTAACTCAGTGAATACCTAGATACAGTGGTGGGGAACCTATAGCATGTGGACTGCAGCGGGCTGTTGGTATCGCTGTTGGTATCACTGAAAGCTCTAATAAAAGATTTGCCTTCACTGGCAAGACAATCCTAGTAAGTACTTGCAAAAATGATTTCTTTTGCTAACTAAAATGAATTTCTAAACTGAAAACAAGGATCTCTAGAACTCAAGGAATTAGGATGAATTACTGGTCAAATATTTTCCATTAAGTTTCTAAGGACATGCATAAAGTAGATATACATAACTTAAATGAAATCTAGGAGTCTATATATCAGTAGTCCAAATGAGCAAATAAAGACCATTTTCTCACTAAAACCATACACCCTAACTTACTCAGAAAGGTAAAAAACCTAAGATTTAATTCTAGAAAAAAAAAATTTAATCTGTGATTATCTTTTTTCTATACTGACTTAATAAACCTGAAAATTAATCTGAATTTTTTATTTACTGAAAACACTGTTCTTGGGGAAATAGTGAGTGTACCTTTCAGTTAGAATATTAATGTTTTACTTCCTGACAGGAAAACTTTGCCAATACTTGCTACACCTTACCAATAAAGCTTGCACTTTGTAATCAGGCTCAAATTCTAGCTTTCCCAGTTACTGATAATGTGATCTAGAAATATGTCTCAATTTTTCATCTGAAAGTTAGATGTAATAACTACATCTTTCTCAATGTTATCATGAGAATTAAGTTACACAATACACATAAGGGACTTAGTACTATATCTGGCATCTACCAATTAAAATTTATTATTATAATTTAAATTATTTATTATTTTAATGATTTTACGGCATTTCCTGATAGATATTTGGTAATATTTTTATCATATTAGATCAACACCATCAATAAAGAAAACAAAAACAATGGTTATTCTGTTTGATTTAAATGTAGTATTAAAGGGCCAGTGAGACAGTTCAGTGGACTAAGCACATGGATGTGGGTTAGAGCCTCAGCACCACATGCCAAGCCAACCCCGTCCCCCTGGGAACACTGAGGTGGCCATCGAGTATGGGGGTGGTGGCACACACTTGTAATCCCAGCACTGGAGAGGCTGAAAACAGGAGGATCACTACAAGTCTGAGCTGCATAGTAAGACCCTGTACCAAATACATTAAAAAATATAGAAAGAATTAAAAATTAAAAGCAATTATTCTGAATGATTTTCCTCAACAAAGTAAACATCTATATATTACACTGTATGGTAAACATAAAATGTTTTATTTTCATTGTTAAAAAATAAGTATTCTGGAGTAGATTTAAAAAATGTTCTAGAACTATTTATTTTTCTCTTTCAATCTGCTCACAGACAGGGGATGAGAGGAGTGGATGGAAGGAAGGTCCAGATGCATTTTTAATTCCTAAGTGACTTTCTAATTTGGAAAGAATTATGGAAGAAACAGCTCCCGACAATAAAAATTAGCCTGCTACTTTTAGTAGTGTATACTGAATTAAAGAGACACAAATTCCATCAATTCACTTCCTTAAAGGCCTTTATCACAGTATTTATTAATTTACTTTATATATGATCTTTTTTTTCCTAGTAGAAGGATGACTGCCAGCTTCCAACTCCTAGGGAAAACCCTGGGACTAAGGTCTAAGAATACAGGTGCAAATAGATCAAAGAGACGACACACCTCCTACTATGAATCACCTGGGGATTACCCCAAGGGTATGGGAAGAGAAGAAGGAAATAGGTGGATTCAAGGAAAAGTAAATTGTAACTTCGGTTTAAATGATGAATAGGACTGCAACAGACTGGCAACACAGGAAAAACAGGACAGGGGATAAGGGTCTGGCACTACAGTAACAAAAAGTAACAAAATCAGGCTAAGTGACAGACCATCAAAAGCCTCACTTAACATGGAAAGGTTGCTTGGAGTTTATTCTGCAAAGATGGTCAGAACTTCATCTTACAAGGCAGAAATGTAACATAAACCTTAGAAAAATGAATCCCAAGGCAGCAGTCTTTAGAAAGCAAACTAGCGGTATTGGTTAAAAGGTTACTGCAACAAGCAACACATGAGATTACTAAGGTCAAGGTTGGCTTGTGGGTTTTTGTTTTGGGGGAATTGGTTTTTGTTTCTGGGGGGTGTTGTTTGTTTGGAGTTTTTTGTGGGGTTTTTTTGTTTTTTTTTTTTTTTTGGGGGGGGGGTTTAGTTTTGGTTTGGTTTGGTTTTGGTAATACAGGGGACTGAGTCCAGAATCTCTGCCTGGCGCTTCAGCCTCAATCTTTTATTTATTTATTTATTTATTTTTATTTTTTATTTATTTATTTTTTTTTTTTTTAGACAGGACCACATTAAGTTACTAAATTTCCCAGGCTACATTTGAATTTGTGATCCTCCTAATTCAGCCTACTAGAGTACTGGAATCACAGGGCCATCCTGCCAGGTTCATTCACGGGCAATGAACCGGAAATGAAAAGAATGAAAAAACATGGAAATAGAAATGGCAGGTCGGAAGGAATGGGAACATTCAGAGGCTGGGAAGGGTTAGTCAGTTTGCAGAGAAGACAGTTAACCAGTACTAGACAGACCAGGAATTATTTCCAATGTTCTCTAATACAATAAAATAGCCATCAATGACAATTGTATGTATTCAAAATAGTGTAACTGGCACATTCCCAAAAGAACGAAATAAAGTAATAAATATCTGAGGTGTTAGAATATCAACTACTCTGATCTGATCACTATACACTGCATATATGTACCGAATATTACTATATCCCACAGATATTTATATTTATGTGTCAATTAATTTTTTAAATGAAAAAGGAATAGATGGTATATTTGATACTAAGACATTAGCGGCTTTTTAAAGTTTTTCCATTTTCTTTTAGAAAATCACTGAAATATTTAAAGATGAAATTACACAATGCTTACAATTTGCTTCAAAAAATTTAGGAGGGGAATTAGGTAGATGGGATAAACTAACCTGTATTGATGGACACTGGGCAAGATATTGGGAATTCTGAGGTTCAACTGCTGTTGTGTCTGTTTACTTTAAATTTTCCGTAACTAGAATGCCCTCCAAAAATGCTACATAAAAAGAAAAAGAAAATATATAAAATCTAGGCTGGGGAGATAGCTCAGCAGCATAAGAGCCTGCCTGGCAAGTACAAGGTCCTGAGTTCAATCCCCAATATCACACACACAACAAAGAAAAAATAATATAATTCTACTATAATTTTAAAGCTGGCTTTCCAAACTAACACTTTAGTTATAACAAGAAAAGTCATATTTACATTTTAAGAAGTAGTCCATGTTTACAAGTATGCATTTAATTAGTAACCCAAGAAAAAAGAATCAATCAAGTGGTTAACACACACAACCATCCCACATTTATTAAAATAGCCCATACATTAATCTCCATTTAATAATTCCTCTTGAATGTACAATCTGAGATTTTAGTTATGAAAGATTGTTCTAGTTAGGATGGTTGCAAAATGTTCTGAACTTACAAGTTAATATTTCATTGTATTAATTACAAATCTTTGGAACAGAAATATAAAAATTTCCTGCATTTTTAATAGTGAAAGCCTATTCTGCACATGCAAAAATAAATATTAGTTAAATATTCAGTAGGCATTGAAATACTCATTGGCTGGATAAACACAGCATAAAGGGGAAAACGTACTACTTGGTACAGAAAGTGGGACACATGTAGAAAAAAGCTTTTAAAATTTTGTATTTTATTTTTAGGATGTTAAAACTATAGTAACCAATTTACTGATCTTGGTTGAGCTGCATTGTAACCAGAATTTTACTGGATAAAAGTTTAGTTTGAAAAACTATACTGAGAACATTTTAAAATTTTTCCCTCATTATATCAATGCATAAATATCTCTACCTACTCCTCATTCTTCCTCTCTACTACTCAACAATTCTAGCTCTCTGCTTCATTTAGCACACATTAAAATGCATGCAAAGCTGAAGGGAGGCGAGCTGGGAGAGGGGAAAGGGGAGTAAAAACAAGTTGTTTTACACACCCATACCACTTCCCCTCTTCCAGATGCTTTATGAGTGTAACCATTATGTACTGCAAACATGCACTAATAAAAATTCAGAAATAAGTCTATGCAAAGTTTTGAGAAACACACATAAGGCATAGGAAGCCCGCCATGGTGGCACATACCTGTAATTCCAGCATTCTGGGAGGAAGAGAGTAAGTCTGAGCCCAGGCTGGGCAACATAGTGAGGCCCTGACTCCATACAAAAAATAAATAAGGGCTGAGCATGTAGCTTAGTGCAAAGGCTCTGGATTCTGGAAGGAGGAAGACAGAAAGGAGGAGGGGAGGATAAGGGGAGGGTGGGAGCAGGAGGAGGAGGAGAAGGGAGGGGAGAGGAGGGGAAGGGGAGAAGACCATGAAGATGAAGCAGCAGCAGCAGCAGCAGCAGCAGCCGCAGAAGAAGAAGAATGTATATATCTCCACCTTCCAGATGCTTTATGAGTATTTTCCTTTAACATCCAGACTTGTGGAGTAGATGTTCAATGAATAATTTTTAAAACTTCTGATGATGAGAATTAAATACTATACTAATATTAAGCACCTCAAAAAAACTACATTGAAAACAGCTCTATAGGATTACAATCTACACATGACAGAATGGTGCAGCGATTAGGAGCCAGCAATTCTTTAGCCATATAACTTAACGAGCAATAGGAATGCAGTGTGTAAAAGCACTGGTACTAAGGACAACTGCTTTATTTCTAATTTAGGCCTATGGCTTAATTATGACCTTGGACAGGCGACATAACATCTCCGTGTCTCAATTTTCTCAATCATAACATGGAATAAAATATGACCTACTTCCTAGCTTGCTGGGTAGTAAGTTTCGATAGTGCTTAGACCAGGCCTTAGCAGGCCTTGGCACAGGAGAAGCAGCAGACTCAATAAGGGAAGCAGCAGTGCTAGTACCATCATCATGAGAAACCTTGAGTATTTTTACTCAGAAACACAAATAACACTATCTTTCATCTGTATTCTTCCTTTTAAGTATGAAGCTCTTTTTCAGAATATGCAAACCAGTAACACAAGAAACAAGTGTCAAGAATTCCATCTGGGACAGCCACATAGTTTTTAATCCTGACTTTGCCATTAACCTGCTACAGAACATGGCCAAAGCTAGTTAATGAAGTACTGTCAAGTTATTTCAATTCTCCATACCTCAACTTCCTAATCTGTAAAATCTGACAAACCACCTACATCCAAGGAACATCCTGAGGACTAGAATCAAACTACCCTTAAAAACAGCAAGCACAGGGCAGGACACACTCAATGAGTGTTTGCTCCTTCTTCCCTCCCCCACATTTCACATAGAATGCCTCATTAAATCTTCACCCCATCATTATGAACCCCATTATTAAACTAAAATATGTAAAGTAGCCAAATACTGGCCATTTGATACATTTCTACCTCATGCTATTTCATGTACAAATATATACAATAAGCTCAGAAAAGTAGAATCACTTGCTTAAAAGCCATGCCTAGTGAAGTGAAAATTAAGTGACTCTTCGTTAGTCTGACTTTACTAATTTGTTCAGTGACACCTGCAGCACATAAAACCACTGCAAATTACAAGTTTCTGTTCTGCCATACCAAAAAATGAGTGAACTATTTCTACACATTTCTTAATTTTAAAAAATACGTATTTGTAAAGTGTGTGCTGGAGATTAAAGGTGTAGATAAAGTCAAAGGTCAAGAACATTAAATGGAGTTATATGAATAACTACACTACTGTAATTCAAAAAATACAAATGGATCTGGTTAGAAACCTCACTAATTAGAAACGAAGCAGCTAAACACCAAATAGCCATCTTGGCAGAGAGATGGATGCCTACGAGTTAGTTTGGGAAACACAGAAAGAAGAGTTACATCAAACACTTTGGCTCACAGAAGTATGCATTAATACACAGCATTATTGTGCTGAAATAAGATAATCAGATTTTTCTTCTAACAGTAATAAATACATTCCTGCAGGAAAATTGTGTAACTGTGAAGTTTATTACTACAAATTCCACAAAGGCTTTAGGATTGCTTCAGATTCTAAATACAATGTCCAAACAAAAAGTCCTCTCAAAATGCGCAGTACTGGTAAATAAATACCACATGTTAACAGAACAACGCCCCATAAAGCTGGTGAAATATTTAACAGTATCAAATATTTACTACGATGATCTGCAAACTATTCTGCCTGTTTTCCCCTTGATTTGTCATTTACCACTAAAAAATAATAATAATAATAAAACCTGCCTGAACAACAAAATAAGTGCCCAAACCAGAAGTGGGTCTTTCCGTAGATTTACAATAGAACAGTTTTGTTTTAATCCTCTTATCGGCCTCTCCTCCAATTATGCAATCATTCCACAGCAAAAGACTACATGGCTTTTCCCATGTAAGCTGAAAGAAAGAGTTGGGGGTAGCAAGATGTCTTAACAGGTAGCGTTGGGATGGGCAACAAACAGCCTCGTGAAACTGAACTGCCCGATTAACTCGGCGCTACTGTTTTTCAAGATCTTGGCCAGTACAGTTTGGTTTTTAATCCCATAACAAGCGGCAGCTCTTGACGCGCTGCAGATTCCACCTGGACCATCACTTGTCCAGCCCTGCAGCCGGCTTCTCCCCGAGCGGCGGGGGCGAGCTGTCAACGCGGAGGGCACCGTGGTCTCCCCGACACGCACGCCACGAAGGGCCGAGCTGGCTCCCGAGGCGCGACTCCGGGCCCCGGCTCCTTCCCTCCAGGTTTCACCGAAACCTCCAGAGGGTGACCTCTAAGCCACGGCACCGAGCCTCGCCCGACGTTTACTAAGAGGACGGCAGGAAAGAACTCACTCGGCGCGGCTACCGCTCCGCGGCGCGCCCGGCTCCCGCGGAGTTGGGGACTCCCTACCCGTGCGCGACCCCAGGCCCCGAGGGCCCGGCCGCGCTCGCCCCACACGGCCACCCGGCGCCCGGG
>NW_004524623.1:6715968-6724083 GCF_000260255.1 Octodon degus | reverse complement strand
GGGGCGGGGCCTAGGGCGGGGCGGGCCTAGGGCGGGGCGGGGCCTAGGGCGGGGCGGGGCCTCAGGGCGACGCGCTCCCGCGCCCCCTGGCGCCAGGCGGGGCTGCTCTCGAGCCCCAGGTGCCTGCGGGGCGGTTTCCCTGGGAACGACCGGCTCCTCTAGTCCGCTGTTTCCTGGGCCCTAGAGGCGGCCTCTAGATACCTTAGGGCGCCTTCGCTGAGCTGACCCGGCTGGGACCCGGCGCCCACGCACTTTACACCTTGAGCGAGCCCAGGTCGCATCCTACCGACTGCCCTAGCATTCCAGAATGTCCTCTCCCATCCTTTGTGTGAGCTGTTTTATCGAACTTCCACCCCACTTTAAGACCTGCCAGTAGGAAAAGTGAACTTACAGACAGAACCAAGCACCTAAAGCCCCACATGGTAAGCAATCACAATCTTAGAAACTTAAAGACAAAGTACTAAAAGAGCTGTACTTTATGTGATACACACTGAACGGGACCATTATGGTGTGCGTGAGCTCATCTTATAGAAGGTAAAGAAAAGTAGGTTACATATAAGTTCTATTGGAATAAGAATGTTTGGGTCTGAACCTGCCACTAATTGGCAAACCTACCATCTGCGTGACCCTGAGCAAGTTAAACTCTCATCTCAATTTGCTCAGTCGATGGGTAAAATAAGCAGACCTACAACACTGAGCTGTTGCAAGCTTATGTGGTTTAAAACAAGTCAAAGCTCAGCGTACCATACGGCAGAGTGGAATAGCAGATATTATAACCGTTACCATCCACCTACAATCCAACAGAAAACTAAAAATTCAGTTTTATCCCGATCTAATATTTTTATGTGTCTATTCTATCTGCTATGTATTACCATGTCTCATCCATTATAACTCTTAAGCAAATCTTGTCTATCTCGTCTTATTCACTACCCACTAAATTATGATCTTCCTCATTTGCTTATTTATTCATCAAACATTAATTTCTCTCTGGTATTTATGGTGCCTACTGCTAGACAGGAAATGATTACAAACAGGCCCCTCCATCCAAGGACACCCCAGTGTCTTAGTTACTTTTTTCTCACTGCTGAGACAAAATACTCAACACCCAAAATTAAGGAAGGAAAAGTTCATTTAGCTCACAGTTTGTAGAGATTTCAGTCCATGTGTGGCTGGCTCCAAGGCAAGGTGGCATGGCAGACAGGGTTTGCAGGACAGAAACAGTTGGTGGCAGGCAAAATATAGCAAAGCAACAAGCAAGGGACAAGACAGTCGTCTTTCTTTCCCTTATATTGTGTCCAGGCTACCAGGATTAGGGCAATGCTAAACCCATTAGTGGTCTGAGTTAGTAATCACCCACCCTGTAAACCAGTTAGCGTTGCATGAATCACTCACACACTCTAGATTCAGCCACCTCTGCAAAATAAAATAATACTGATGACTTCATGAGGCTTTGGGAGGCATCTAGACACAAGCCATAAAATGTAAGGAGACACATATGTTAATAACAAGGAAAGAAAGAAACACAGCAAAACTTGTGGGCCCCTAGTCATGCCATACTCACACAGGTGTCTGTCTTTATGCAGAAGGAAAAGTGAAGGAGGAAAGGAGATGGGTCCACACCACACCCCCAGTGACCAGGTGAAAGCTGCCAACCAGATTTCACCTCCCAACATTATGTATAGCTATCAACTCATGAGTAGACATATACATCAATAGGCATGACCACACCCACATAATCCAGTTACCTCCCAAAGCCCACCTATGTGTCCATGAGATGGAGGGATCTAGTTATAAACCATTACATTCCACCCCAACCCTGAAAAGACTCAGGTGCACCTCTTCATGCAAAATGCATTTGGTTCATCTCTAAGAGTTGCCAACTTTTTTTTTTTAGCATTGCTCCAAAGTCTTAAGTTCAAAGTCTGAGATTTAAAGTAAACTCTTAGCCCTGTAAAAATGAAAAGAATGTTAAACATTGTCAACATATAAAGAGTGTAAACGCTCCAATTCCAAAAGGGAAAAATGAGAGAGAAAGGAATGGGACTGAAGCAAGACCTAAATCTAGCAGGGCAAACGTTAGATCTTGTAGTTCTGCATCTGGGATGAACATACACTTCACAAATGAAAAAATAAAAATGGCAAATAAGTATATGAAAAAATGTGCAACATCATTGATCATTCAGGAGATGCAAATTAAAATGAAACTGAGATTCCTTCTTATGCCAGAAAGAATGGTTGTCATCAAGAAGTCAACCAATAACAAATGCTATAGGAGCTATGGGGAACAAGGGACCCTTCTTCACTCTTGGTGGGAGTGCAGACCGGTACAACCACTATGAAAATCAGTGTGGGGATTCCTTCAACACTAAGATTGAGTGTCTCATTGAAGTCAACTATTACTCACTTCCTGGGTATTTTTCTAAAAGACCTGTAAACATACCACAGCGATACATGTACACCCATGTTTATAGGAGCACAATTTGTCATAGCTAAATCTTGGAAACAACCCAAATGCCCATCAACTGAGGAATGGATTTTTAAAAAGTAGTGTTCTTATACAATGGCATACTACTCAACTATAAAAAAGATAAATTTGAGGCTTTTATAGGTAAATTGATGCAATTAGAGACTGTATTGGTAAGTGAAATAAATCAGACCCACATGTGCAAATATTGTATTGTCTCACTACTAGTGTGAGAACCTAAAGAGTAAATAAAATCTGAAAAGTACAGTAGAAGCTGTGAAAGGGAAAGAATCTGCTCAGTGGGAAGGAAAAACTGGGACAAGAAAAAGGACCAAAGAAGGGGGGGAAATGAAATGTGTATGAATATATGCAAATAGTTTGGATAATTGTACTGCTTATTTCTGCTGGTTAAAAGGAGCAGTCAATGTTTAAATTTCTTTTTATATTTTTATTTTTAATTTCTTATAACTTTTTTCCAGTTTTGCAGGTCTATATCTGATAACCTAAACAACTAATTTAAAGATAACATTATGCAGTACAGCCACCATTGTTGAATTCCTATTGCTTTGATGAAATTTTATGTCTTTTCAGGTTTTTTTTTAACCATTTTGTAGTCCTTAAAAAATGAACTAAATCTCATAGTTCCATGTCCAGCACCAGGGCAATCTGTGGGAGATGTGAACTTCAAAGGGTTTGTATGATCCTGCCCCTCCAACATTGCAGGTGGTCACTGTAGCCCTCATGCCTTCCCTCGGGCCCATTTTGCTCACTCCTTGTGTCTTTCCTCAATCATTCGTGTTCCTGGCTTTGTCAACATGCTTAGGGGCTCTACTTTTGGCTTCACTCTTACAGCTTCGCACACTGCCCACTCAAGGGCATCCTCCATGACCTTGTAGGCCTTTTTCCGAAATCTGGGTGGAAGGCTCCCTGACTGTCTGGCTTGTATCTAGATGTTCCCCCTAAGCCTCATGCTCTTCAGTGGGACTTTTCAAAGGTGGCTGGAGCTAGGGTGTGTAAATATGGATTAAGGGTATGTGATAACCAACTCAGTCCACTGATTGACCTATCGTAGTTCTGGGATAGTGAAAAGCCCCATCCTGGGTGTGAGTGGCATCACCCAAAAGGCTTGTAGCCCTTAAAAGGGACAGAGAGGTTGCTACTTGCTGTCACCTACCTTCCCTTCCATGGACTTTTCCTCTACTGTGTCACTCTTCCATGCTTTCCTGCCTTGGAGCCACCAACCATGGGCAGAAACCTCTACAAATTGAGCCAGCATTAACCTTTCCTCCTTTAACTGTGGATGTCAGGTATTTTGTCCCAGCAACAAGAAAGCTAAGATCTGACCCCACAACTCATATTCTGCATGTGCATAAAACCAGCACCACATGGGTGGCACCCCATCAGTCACCAACTGGAAAACCCTTTTAAATAGCTGAGTCCTTCTGCATCATGGCTGCACAGGGCCCCAAGTGCCTGGGTGGCTTAGCATGGGCAATTGAATATCAAGGAATCAATTTCCTAGGTAATCCTCGTCCAAAACAAAATCCTCCACTTTTATAATTTTGGCCTGCAAACTGTGGGGCCTGGCTGGTTCTTCACATTCCTGAAGGCATTTTTCTTACTGTCCTGGTGTAATTTACTTAGCTTCTTTTTAATGCTAGCCTGTTTAGCAGTCAAGCTCTTTTCTCCATCTTTGCAGGCCTCGACTTTACAGGAGTTTCCTTTCTGGCCAAACCCCAAAACTTATTCAATCATTCAACTTTGCCTTTTGCTCTTGAATCTATAGATAGACTTGGCTCAAGGCCCCTAACAGTACTCCTGTCACCGCCTCAGTACTAGACTGCCTTGAAGTTTCCTCAGACAGATTAATCTGCTGGGCTTAATCTTAGTCTCCCTTAAATCTTAGGATAGGAACAAAATATAGACAAACGGTCTGCTAAAGCGCAGTAGACATGCCCTGGCATCCAACTAGCAATAGAGTCCTTGTTCCCTATAAACCTCCTGAATCTGGACTCTTCTGACTGCCTTTCTGTTCGTGCTCTGATCTGAGCTTTGACCAGGATCTGCCATTAAGCTTGGCTTACAGGATTCTTGGGCTAATTCTCCAGCCAGCATCTTCAAACCTTTCCAAAGTCCTCCCAGTAAGCAGCTGTCAAAACTTGTGAACAATATGGTCAGGTAGTTGTAGTAAAAACCCTACTTCTGTGTCTTAATAACTGAGACCAAAATCTGTCCTACTTTCCTCATCAGTGTGGAACACAAGACCCAACACACACATGAGTCTAAGGAGGAAAAGTCCATTTTGGTTCAGACCTCTAGTTTGTAGAAGTTTGGCTTCGTACCTGTGTGGCATGACACGGGAGAAGTACCTCATAGCATGTGAGTAGGGAATGGAGGAGGGGAAGGAGGGAGAGAGGGAGAGAGACAGAGAGAGGTCAAGGGACAAGGGAGAGAAATAGACCCTTCCAGGTCATGACCCCCCAGTGACCTGCCTCTTCCAACCAGGTTTTACCTTCCAGCGTCACATGTAGCTATAAACTCATGAACAGACTAATTCACGGATGAATATCATACCCCCTATGACCCAGTCACCTCCCAACAGTACCTCCTATGAGTGCAGGAGCCTTGGGGTGAAGTCAGGAGGAACAGATACAAACCATAACAGAGTCCTTTACAAAAACTAGCTTGAGCTGGTGAAAAGGTAGCTATTCTTGATCTTTATAGACAGGGAGTTTTGACCAGCAGACTTAGGATTCTGATCTTTACAATGCAGGTTAGTATTTTACAAAACAATGGAGTTTAAACTCTTTGAAAAGCATATTAGGATTTCATAGCCAGCCGTGTGTGGAATAGAGACTGAGAGGTTCTCCCACCCAAAGCAAACAAAAGTACTAGGCAGAATGTATAAAGCATTTTATCAAACATATCCATGAGCTGGCCAGAACATAAAATAACGTCAGGTGCAGAAACCTTTTATTATTTGAAATCTAAATAATAAAAAGTAACTATAAAAATATACAAAATAAATAGTCAGCAATAGTCTATCTTTTTTTTTTCTATTAGAATACTTTAGGGCATGCTTGCATTCCCATAAAGACTTGCTTGTGTACAGACAGTGCTAGAGGCTGGGTGTGCGCTTCAGTGGTAGAGCATGTACTTAGCAAACCTGAGGTTCTGGGTTCAACTCCTAACACACACACACACACACTCACACTCACGGGGGGAGGAGACAGACAGAGAGAAGAGAGAGAGAAGTCTCTACAGCATGTTTCATTAGATCAATTATAGACAGCTTTGCATGTTTGGCCCCTTCTCTGACATTAGAATAAACAAATAGAAAAAATCAGAAGGTTGAGAAAGGATTCACAGAGGGCTACACCCTTAAAAAGGTATGGTGGCCTTTTAAAAAAAAGTCACCTTCATAAACTCTATACATAGAAGAAAGTGTTTTTTCAAATTATCCTCTTATCTAACATATCTTTCACACAAATAATTTGCCTGCATGAAGCAAATATTTCTTTGTTTCTTCTCTATCCCACCTATATAATCTCCAACAAGAAGAAAAAGGAGAATCGAGATATAATGAGAAGATTCCCTTCTTCTGCATAGTATTTTATTTCTGAGTTTCCAGTCTACCAACTTTCATTCCTTCAAACTACAGGCTCTGTGAGAAATCTTTATTATCCTAAAATAACTCTCCTCATTTGTTTGAATGAATTCCTGTTAGTGGACACCAAAAAGTTACCCTAAACAAAATATTTGCAGGGAAAATTTGATTTCTATAGCAGTTAAAAGTTCAAAGTAACATAGCTTAAATAAAATTTAGAAAATATATAGTTTTTTACCCCCTCACCCCCCCCAAGGGCTGGCATTGTGGCTTTCGGATGAACAGAAACTCTGTTGTGTCACTTCACCATCCTGAATATGCAGCTTCTACTTCATGATTCAGAATACTGACTCAAGGTCCAGACATAGGGGGCCTGCTGGTTAGTTCAGTTTTTTTTCAAGTGCCTGCTCATGCAAACGCAGTCAGGCACAGGATGCTGTGGTTCCATCCCCAGCTCCACATGCCTTATGAGACCAGCCCTTAAGGCAGCCTGAGCCAGAAAAAAAAAAAAAATTGTATTTAATTTTATAGGGCTGGCCAAATAGCTCAGCGGATTGAAGCACCTGCAAGCAGGCTCAGGGGTCGGGGTTTCATCCCCGTGCCTGCTGTGCCGGCCCCGCCCCCTGAGGCATGCTGAGAAGGCAATTGAAGCTGAGTGTGGTGGCGCCTACCTGTAATCCCAGCTCTTGGGAGTCTGTAAACAGGCGGATCACTACAAATCCAAACTAGTAGTGAGACCCTGAACACCCTGTAGACCCTTCGCTAAATACAAAAAAAAAAAAAAAAAAAAAAAAGCTATTAAAAAAATAAAAAGGTCCAGACATCACATTTCTTTTCCAGCCAGAAAAATCAAACAGAACAAAACATAACTCTCTACTTCAAGACATTTGCAGAAGTTGCATGTAAAACTATACATAAACCCTACTGGTTAAGTAGAGTCTCTACCAGGGAGCCACATGTCTCTAGAAAAACAATGGTGCTAGTACCAAAAAGGAGGAGACAACAGGGTACTGGAGATGACAGCAGCCTCTGCCTCATCATCTGAAAGAATAATTAGTTGAGAAGATGAATCAAAAACAAGCAGAAAAAGGCAATGTTATGAAAACATGGAGTGTGGTGAATGGTAGTGAGAAATTCAGGTTAGTTGGTAATGAAACAAGTACAGGTAGATAAGTCTGTGGACAAGGGCTGAAGAGATAGCTTGTCGGCCTAAGAGCCTGCCTGGCAAGCTCAAGGACCTGGGTTCGATCCCTGGTACGGCATACAGTGCTGAGCCAGCCACTGAAACCAGGCATGGTGGTGCACACCTGTAATCCCACCTCTGGAAAGGCTGAGACAGGAGGATCACTATGAGTTCTAGCTGCATAGTGAAACCTTGTACCAAATAAATAAGTAGATAAGCCTGGACAGTTGTGCAAAACTCAGATTGTGGAAAGATCATAAATGACAGATGAAGAATGTGGATCTTGATAGAATAGAATAATTGGAAGAGTTTGAGCCGAAGAGTGGAATGATCATGGCAATGTCTTAGGAAAATTAATGTGATGGCAAAACCTGAAATGTTTTTGTGAAAAGAATGACTAGATGAAAGGCAATTAGGGTGCTATATACAGTGAATGCCATCTTGCAGATAAAATAGGAAAGAGGAACTATTTCAATAACCTGTCTAATGTAACAAGTAGTTACATCTCTCCCCCACCCTTCCTCTCTCAATCTCTCTCCTCAGTATCCATGATGTACTTTTGCCATCAGAGCAATGATTTTATTTGGAGGTGCATTTTTCCTCCATGTTCAGACCACATGATTCACGAGCAGCTGAATTCCCTGGACACCAAGGATGAGCCAAGATGCAGGCTTCCCCCATCAGAGCATCATCTTAAGCCTTGTGATTGACTCAGTGACAAGCAACTAACTAAGAAGTGGCCAAGAAGATTCATTTCTGGGACTTTTGAAGTTGTTAGAAAAAGTGCATTTCTTTCTCTTTCTTTCTTTCTTTCTTTCTTTCTTTCTTTCTTTCATTCTTTCTTTTTTTTCTTTCTTTTTT
>NW_004524623.1:6712317-6715868 GCF_000260255.1 Octodon degus | reverse complement strand
AAGAATTGCTGGGGGTGGGAGCAGCCAAATGGCTCAGCAGATTAAAGCACCTGCAAGCAAGTGCAGGGGCCTGCCATGCTGGCCCTGCCCCCTGAGCTCACCAAAACGGCGATTGAGACTGGTGGTGGTGAGGCGTGCCTGTAATCCCAGCTCTTGGGAGGCTGTAAACAGGTGGATCACTACAAGTCCAATCTAGTTGTGAGACCCTGAACACCCTGTAGACCCTTCCCTAAAATACAAAAAAAAAAAAAGAATTGTTCAGAACAAAGATGAGCCTAGCACTATGGGCAGTGATCTTACTACACAAAACAGAATGTGCCAAGGAATGACGCTAAAATGGAGCAGGCAGTTCAGCAAGAAAAAACAATCAAGTGCGGGTCCTGGTGATAACCTTCGATTTGCTGGATCCAGCTGTGCCAGAAGCTGAAAACTGGACTTTTTCTGTGTATAAATCAGTAGTTTTTTCTTTGTTGAAGCCAGTTTGTATTGGGTTTTCCACTCTTTAAAGCTGAATATACATAAACAAAGATGGGGAAGAAGCCACTTATAATTCAAAGCTTTAAAGACAATATCATTCACATTTGCCATATATAATATTAACCTGATAAATTTTAGCTCCAATAAATTTTATTTGTTCAAAAAAAAGATCTACATTCAAAGGGAAGATGTTTAGTGAGATGAGTAATGGTAATAACAAGGACATGAAATATCTGAAGGTAACTGCAGAGTCATAAAATATCAGAGATGGGGAAGACCTTTAAATTTGCACACCTCCCTGCCTAATTTTACAAATCGAAAAACTGAAGCCCGAAAAGAAGAAGAGATTTATCCAGAGTCACAGAGCTAAAATGTGCCAGTCCTGGACTCCAAATCCTGATCTTTGGAATAGCAGTCCATGCATTTAGATTATTATGGTACTTCGGAACAGTCAATCTAAAAAAGTGTTGTGAATAGACTCACAATATGCTACATATGTGTGTGCGTGGACATATGATAAAGTCATTTAGAAAGGTGAGAAATAAAAGAATAGGCAAAAGTCTCCAACCACATGAAATCCAACAGCAAAAATGCTATACCAAATAAAGTTAAATTCAGTCAGCAATGGCCGTGACTCATCCACATGGCTGACACTGACAAAGGATCTACAAACTGTGGTAGAGGGTTTCAGGGTAAATCCTGAGGGGATTTGACTGAACTTGAGAGATACAAAAGCTACATTTCTTCTTATATAGGTCTTGCTTTATCTTGTCCTTAACCATCCAGCAGAAAAGTATAAAAATGAGGTTTAAAAAGTAAAGCCACATTAGTATGCTGAGCTGTGAAAGGCTCAAGTCAACAACTTCTGACATTGCCAGTCCTCTGGATGACCCACTGCTATTATGGATTACTGGACTATATTGTATTATTTTGCTGAATTCATGCACCTACAATATTTAAATAGCAATGGAATACCCATCTCTGACAAAACTAAGCAAAAAGGGGGATATAAATGAAGGACCATTTGGTAGTGAAATATATATATAAAATAGGATAGATATACATCTACTTTCTCTTAATTCAACGAGAAGAAAGATTTGTACTAATATGTTTGGACAGGATATCATGTCTGCATCTTGTACTATGAATGACTACCACGAAGACGACAATATGCAATGTATTATTATTGTGACTGTCCTACTAACCTGTTTTGAAACTGTCTAATTGCTGTTTGTTTCTCAGTCAAATTAATTTTTAAAAATAATGAAATAAAGTTAAATTCAGGGTAGAAGGCATTCAGTAAGACAAAGCCAGACCCATTAATAAAATATAAAATGCAAAACTAATACTTCACATTTAGGACCATTAATGTCGCCAGTGATACAGCATTTGATTTCATAAAGCAAAGCCACAGCATGACTTGCCGATCATAAGAAAACCTACATTGGCAAAGCACACTTCTGGGGGTGTTTGTGGGGGTGGTTCCAGAAGTGATTGGCATGTAGCCCAGCAAACCGTGAGGGTGTGGGCGGTGTCAGCCAATAGGCTCACAGTCTGAATAGAACAAAAAAGGAGAAAGTCGGCCTGTATTTGAAAAGCTCCTCCGGCCTGAGCAGGTGCAGCTTGCGCTGCTCTGGCTGCCAGGGCCCTTCAGATTCCAGCTTCTTCAGCCTTTCAGAGCCCACTCAGACTAGCAGCGTCTCACTGAGCTTCCCGGCCTTTGGTCTTACACTGGCTCTGCATCCTTGATCACTCTTGTTCAGAGGCTTCCAGCTTCGAGCAAACGGCTGCTGGATCTTGTGGCTCTCCGGCATGGAGAGAGCCCTCGTGGACTCTCCCTCCTGTGATCCTATAAGCCTATCTAATAAATCCCCTTCTACAACATTTTACATATTTCTTTTCCTCTAGAGAAGCCTAAGCAGTATACACAGCAAATTTCAAAAGAAGTCAGCAGAAAACATGACTATTTCCTCTCACCCTGAAGAGATGAAGTGGTCTAGAATAAAATAAGCGCAGAGAAAAACTAAATAATATAAGGTACACCAATGTTTATATATTTTTAACTTTTTGTGTATTTGGTACAGGGTCTCACTGCTAAGCTCAAACTTGTAGTGATGCTCCTGTTTGCAGCCTCCCCAGCACTGGGTTTACAGGCATGCGCCACCAAGTCTCCATGGATGGTTCAGTGCACCCGAAGGGCGGGACCAGAACGGCTTGTGGTGCTGGGAACCAAAGCCAGATCCCTGCACTTGCTTAAACAGGCACTTAGTCCACCGAGCTATCTCACCAGCCCTATATATTTATAAATTTATAAGGGCTGGGGATTTAGCTCAGCAGCACAGCACCTGCCTGATAAGTGCAAGGTCCTGAGTTTGATTCCTGAAAAAAAAAAAAAAAAAAAAAATTTAAAAATTAAAAAAAAAAAAATATATATATATATATATGCAACAAAGAACACATCTATTAATGTATCCATGGAATAGTCACAACCGTTAACTATGCAACGAAATTGTGCTCTAGATAGCCCAAGGAGAATGCATTCCTGATAAGAAAAAGGAAACCTCTTTTATTCTTAGTTCCATTAAAGTGTAGTAGCTGGCTTCTCTTTTATTTCCTTTACATGGTATTGTGATTTGGATAGAGAATGTCCCCCAAAGACCTCCCTTGCTCAGAGGGGCACCTTCTGGAAGGCGCCTCATGATGGAGGTGAGGTCACTAACCTGCTGTTAGGAGGTACAGTCTTATCAGAAGAGGCGGGTCACTAAGGTGTGACCCGAGAGGGCCTAGTTCCCTTCCCTGCTCTTCAGCGCCCTCTCTGCTTGCAGGCCGCGGCCAAGTGAGCAGCTTCGCTGTTACCACGTTGGAGGTAGCCGACCATGCAAACTGAGAGCTCTGAAACAGGGAGCCAAAATGAACCTCTCCTCTTTCGCATTGTAGGTGGGTCTTATCACACAAGACAATATCCAAGGCGCATAGTGAACTGCCAGCTGGGAAAAAAAATCTTCAAGATCATCACTGTACACATTTAAACAGCAATGTGAAGGCTGTTTCTTTGTTTGTTTGTTTGTTTGTTT
>NW_004524623.1:6704009-6711872 GCF_000260255.1 Octodon degus | reverse complement strand
TCTGAGAAGGTCAGTGAAATGCCCTCAGGATTTATGCTGAGATCCTGTACCTCAGATTGTAGACCCCTGAGCTATCTCCCCAGCCCTCACCCCCAAAGAAACAGCCATCCACATGGCTGACACTGACGAAGGCTGTTTCTTTGGGGGTGAGGGCTGGGGAGATAGCTCAGGGGTCTGAGCGTCTGCCTGGCAAGCTCAGGGACCTGGCATCAATCCTCATGCCTGCCACAGAACCCCAGGTGCACAGTGCGGGCCCAGAAACTGGGCATGGTGGTGCACACCTGTAATCCCAGCAGTGGGGAGGCTGAGACAGGAGAATCACTACAAGTCCAAGCTGCGTAGTGAGACCCTGTACCAAAAGAATAATAATTTTTAAAAAGATTGTTTCCTTTTCCTTAAGATTTACAACCCCTTTACCCAACACGCAAAATAGAGTATCACAAAGTGCAGTATCCAGCTCTTGATTAGTATAACAAGAAATTTTGCAAGGGCTTTTTATTAAGCAATTTAAGAAATCTGCATAAATGCAGGTATTTACTATAAATGGAGTTCCTGCAGTGAAAAGAGAGAAATGTTTCAATATTAATTCAAAGTGAAAGAGGGGTCTGGTGTGCATCATTCGTCGGGTGTGTCTGTGATGTGAGCTTGGGGGGAAGCTCCTATCCTAGAGTTAGAATGGAACTCATGGTTGTCAGCATGCTTCATGCGTGGCTCTTACCCATCACCAATTTGGAAGTAAAACCTATATATACAGTTTAGGCTAATTTTAATGCAGTCAAAATCACAATTACTGGAACTTGTTAAAGATACATTAAAAAAAAAAGTTTTGAGGTCAAGGATGTTGAGAGAATTAAAGGGGTCTCAAAGGCCCAATTTATTCACCATGCAGGCACCCAAGGGACATTATTCTTACTGTTCTGATCAAACATCCTAATAGGGCCAGTGAGATAGCTCAGCGGACTAAGCACCTGCTTAAGCAAGCGCAGGGACTGGGGTTCAATCCCCAGCACCACACACCAGGCTGGACCCACCCCCACAGGCATGCTAAACCAGCCACCAAGACCAGGCCTGGTGATGCATGCCTGCAATCCCAGCACTGGGGAGGCTGAAAACAGGAGGATCACTGCAAGTCTGAGCTGCATAGTGAGACGCTGTACCAAACACATTTTTTTAAAAAATCCTAATGTTCTGAATATGAAACTGCAATATGAACCTGCAGGAGAAAGGAAGGGCTTTTGTTTCAGGAAGTGAAAATATCAGGCTTCAGTCGGCCACGTTGCTCTGAGCTTAATGGAATTACAGATTTCAACAAATTGCTGCACTATTTTGATAGAAATAAAGTCCAAATTGTAGAAGTCATGTATTTTAAGCATGAATCAAACTTTTAAGTTGCTGCAGCTGCTTTTGGTGTAGAGCTCTCAGATGCATTTGAGTTATCAAGTATTCCTCCTATATGTGCAACTTGATTGCAAAAGGAATTTGAATTTCATGGACCTGAAATGGATCTATGCTATCAGAAAAGAAATTTTTAATTAGAATTTGAGAAATGGCATATGAATCACAAAATTATCCTAAATTTCTTTCCACATGGCTTTCTTTCATGAAACTACTGAAATCCAAATAGTACCAACCATACAATCATTAATAAAAATTTGGACTAAAAATTCAACTATCTGGTTCCTGAATATAGTCCAGAGATCTCAAGAATTGTTTATTCACATATATCAATGTCTTGTCATTGACAGAATCAAAACTGACCAACTAGTTCCTACTTCAGGTTGATATTTTTCAGGACCAGAAATACTCTTCCATTATCCTGTGTGAAATGATTCTTGCCAGATAACTAAGCTCCTTTGGTTTCAAGGCATGGGCATCTGCTCTAATTCATTGCTAATAATTCCAGTTCATAGTCCACATGATTCAGACAATTCTAGAATATGACCTTGAGAAAAGTACTAGAAGCTGTGTGGGAAATATATGAATAGTGCTTAGCTGGTATTTTAAGAGAAGTAAATGAACAATATAAAGTTTTTGGTCTACCTCTGAGGGTCCTAAATTTTTCCAAAAGCTATGAGTCATCCCTAAGTTTGGTAGGCTATCTATTAGTGCATTTCTATAAATATAGTCGATTCAAAGATTTTTGAAGGACTCTTTTTATCTTATTCTAAAAATCTTTAATTTTGAATAGTAATGGGAGAAAATATAAGCTATAAGAGTATGGATTTGTTTTTTATTTCTAAAAAGTGTACATTACTATTATAATGAATTAGAAAACACTTCTAATTCTAAGGACTTCATGAACATGACTAAGCATATTAATATTTTCTCTTTTTATCTTTATAAAACATTCAAGAATTAAGAATATACCATGGCCTCCACCCCCCAAAATCCACAAAACCATTGTATTACTTTACAAACAAGGATATTGACCAGATTCCAATATATGTAAAAAAAAGTTGGCAAAAGCTGCTGAAATTGAATAGAAATTGTATGGGAGAAAGTAGAGAGTGGAAGAATGTAGAGACAGGTCAAGGCAGCAAGAAGGTCCAGCTAGTAAATGTATAATTCCTGAAAGCAAGGAATTAAAATAATATTATCCTCTTCAAATGGAGACATGAGAACTAAAGAAAACCAGCTAACAACAAAAGCTACATGTACCCATTTTGGTTGAAAAAGGCCATACAAATAAGCTCCCACAAAGAAATTTAGGGTTAAATGCCCAACACTCAAAATGAAGGAAGGAAAGGTTAATTTAGCTCACAGTTAGTGGAGGTTTCAGTCTATACTCAGCTGGCTCCAAGGCAGAGTGGCACATGGCAGAGGGCAGCAGTTCATGGTGGCAACAGAGAGCAGACAGCAAAATAGAGGGGTAGCCACAACAATGGCAACAGAGAGCAAGTCTGTCTCCCTTAAGTTGCATTCAAGCTATCTGCCCCAGGCTAGGTGTAGGACTCATACCCATAATCCCAGCAGCACTCACACCCATAATCCCAGTCAATCATGACTTAATCACAAACTCTAGAAGTCCGCCCCATGATAGCAGTGGAGGGACAACCAGACACAAACCATAACATGAGGAAGAATTTCTCATTGTTGCTTCAAGGAGCAACAAAGAAGTTAGTGTATACTTAATAAAAAATAGCTCCTTTTCACCCTTGTTCTTGCCTATATTGCAAACTTACAAATAGCTGGACAAGAAAATCTACTTGATTCAGTGATACAAAATAACAAAAAGGTAACATAGAACTGGTGTATAAAGCAATTACAGCTTCTGGGAAGATGGCAGAGTGGTGAACTGCAGAGAAAGAGCCTCTACAACATTTGATGTACAGACCCTGGAATATAGCAATGTGAAGAAGAAAAGGAGGAGAAAAATGGGTCCCAAGGGCCAAGGAAGGATCTGAAGAGGGAATTGAAGTCCAGAAGGAGAGGGAGGGTGAAATTTCAAGGAAGAAGGAGGAGGAGGCAGGCAACGCTGGATCCTGACTCACAGCATGGGAGCAGCAGCTTGAACCTACAGACACTCAGCTACTGCTGGTAACGCCAGAGGCCTCCACAGAGAAGTAAGTGCACCAGTGGAGCAGAGTGGCAGGCACAGCAACCACCATGGCTGATGAGCTGTTCCCAACCAGATGTCCTACAAGAGCGGGTGATTGGCTGGGAGCCACCTAGAAGCTAACTGAGCTTGGGACTCAGAGCTGCTGTTGTCTCTAATTAGAGGCTCCTGACCCCATCCTATCCCTCAGGAGGCAAGGGGACTGCTGCAGGCAGGGTGAACCTGGCCCTTGCCTTGCAGCCAGAGGCCAACTGAACTTCAATGGAAATAGGGCTGCAGGTTCCCAAAGATTACCCACTACCCCACTGTGGAGCTGCTGCTGGCTTGCTGGGATTGATTGATGCTGATCTGGATTCAGTGTCAACCAGTGACAGCAGAGGCAGACCTTGAAGTAAACTTTTTATTTTATTTTATTTTATTTTATTTTATTTTATTTTATTTTTGGTTTTGGTACTGGAGATTGAACTCAGGACCTTGCACTTGCCTGGCAGGCACTTGAACTGCTAAGCTATCTCCTGGCCTCTTTTCTCTTTTTATTATTTTCTTTCTGTCTTGTTTTTGTTTGTTTTTTGCCTCATTGTCTCTTTTTGGTTTTTTGGGTGTGAAGATGGATTCTAGTGTTGTTGTTGTTGCTCTGCTCTGTTCTTATTTTTATTTTCTCCTTCTCTTTCCCTCCTATGTCTGCACCAGTTTCCAAAAATTTGTGTGATCTTTCTTGGTCCTTGCTTCTAACCTTTCTCTTTTCTTCTATTTCTCTATTTCTCCCCTAATCCCTTTTACATTTTCTCCCTGAGGATAAGATTATCACACTGAGGGCTTTTTTTTTTTTTTTTCTTCTGGAACTGGGGATTGAACTCAGGCTCTTGCACTTACCAGGGAAGAACTTATTCCACTGAACCATCTCCCCGGCCCCACTGAGGGCTTATTTACTGCATACAATTTTCTGGTTTGTTTTAGATTTTGTTATATAACCACAAATCTAGCTTATACAATTAAAGACGGCAAATTAAAATTCACCTCATTCTGTCATTTTCAAGGTTGCATTTGATACTACTGTTATTGCTAACTTTACCACTTTAGCCCATGTGACATAATTGTTCAAACCAGTTGTTCTCCCTGGTATACCAAGACTTGAGATTACATAAGGATCATAAAAAATAAAATAGACCAGTGCCAAGGAACCAGGGCCTGGGCCAAGAAGGTAGCAGCCTCTCACTCCCAATAAATTGAAGAGGTAGGATTGCAACAGCAAGCACAAACACAAAAGCAACTCTAAGGATTTGGAGGCAGATTTATTTATGTTGACAAGTGCTGATCATATCATTTCAGGAATATCAGGCCCTGATTTCTGGTAGTCTAGGAATTTTATACAATGCACAAGTAGGTGGTAAAAAGGCAAGACAGAATTGCCTGGCAATTCTTCTGATTAGCTAGCAGGGATATATTAATGATCACCGGTTCATGAAGCTTGGTACAATCAGGCATCCTGTACATCCAGTTGTGCTGTGTTGGTTAGAGGGGTCAAGAAAGTAATTATAAAGTCACGAGGCAGTTACAGAGCCAGGCAGTTTCAAAAGTGCAAATTTTTAAAAAGAACAATTTCTCTTGTACAGTTTTCCTCTTTTGGGATATTACTACAGACTCAAAACCCAAAAGCCAGCTACCCCTGGAAAACATGCATAAGAACTAGTCATTTCCTAAAGATTCTAAATACTAACAATAAAGCTACACATCATAACAACTTTTAAGTATCCATCCAAGAATTGAACTTTAAAAAAAAAGAGAAGACACTTAAACAAGATGAAACCCCAGACGTCCAACTTACCAAAGGTAAATCCAGGGGACAGTGAGATGGAACAATCTGAAAATCACCCACTTGGAGTCTCTGAAGTGACAGCAGCAAAAGTAATGAATCAAATTAACAAGGCTCTAGAAAAAAATCAAGTCAAGAATAATTTCTCCAATAGCTATAGAGATGGTGGCCATAATGAGAAACATGCTTAGTGACTCTAGAACAGATACAGATTAAAAAGAAAAGAAAAGAAGAGTTTAGAAAAATAATAAAAACTATGATTGCCCAACATAAGGAATAAAAGCAGTCCATAACACAGATCCAGATTGTCATGAGATTAAACATTCCACTGAAAGTATACACAGCAGAATGAGCCAATAGAAGGACAGGATTGCGGTCATCATGAAAAACAAGATTTCTTAAAAATAGCAAGTGACCACAAGAAATTAATCCAGCAACTGCTAAATGATGCAAAGAAGAATAACATAAAATTGATCAGCATCAAAGAAAAAGCAGGAGATAGCACAAATGACATTAAAAAAAAAAAAAAAAAAACTGTTCACAGACATCATGGCAGAAAACTTCCCAAGCAGGGAAAAAGAATTTGACAGGTAAGTGAGGCATATAGAAAATTAAGTAGCCATAATAAAAAAAAATCTAAGGTAAGGCATGGAGTAGTCAAGATTCCATAAATTCAACAAGAATATAATATTAAAAGCTGTTATAGAAAAGAAACAAATCCCCTATCAAGGAAAGTCCAAGAATCACAGCTGACTTCTGAACACAAACCCTCAAGTTAAGGAGATCTTGGAGTGAAGTATTTCAAAGCCTAAAGGGAAACAACTTCCAACCCAGATTGATGTACCTCACAAAGCTATCTCTCAAAAATTGATGGAGAAATAAGTTATTTCCACGCAGAAAACACCTGAGGAAATTCATGAACAGCTAACCAGCACCCCAAAATGTAATGAGGTAAAAATGTAACAAGATTACAAGGACTACAATTCCATGAACCCCTATAGAGGGAATCTACCAGGCAAGGCAAAAAATGAAACAGAGGGAGAGGAAAAACGGGGGGCAGCCAACAATAGGAGAAAAGCGTGACAAGGATAAGTCGATATCCATCTGTTACAACTATCATGTTAGTGCTTTCAATTCACCAATCAAAAGAAGCAGACTGGCAGAATGGATCCAGAGGCAAGATCAACAATGTGCTACACATAGGAAAAAAATATTTAATTCAAAAATAAATTCATAGACTGAAAGTCAAAGGATGGAAAACAATACTCCATGTGATAAGAACCTGGAAAAAAGCAGGGGTGGCTATTCTATTTTCAGGAAGAGTGGATTCCAAGCCAATTAATTCAGAATTAGAAGAGAGAAAAGAAAGGTTGCTACATCTTTGCAAAGGGAATATCTCAGTTACTTTTCTCTCATTGCTGGGACAAAATCCTCAATCTCCAAAATTAAGGAAGGAAATGTTTATTTAGTTCACTGTTTGTGGATGTTTCAGTCCATACTCAGCTGGCTCCAAGGCAGAGTGGCACATGGCAGAGCAGTTCATGGTGGTGGAAAACAGCAAAGAGCAAAGGCAAAAGGGATGAGCAGCAGCAACAAGAGCAAAAGAGAGCAAGTCTGTCTCCTTTGTGCTGCATTCAGGCTATCCTTCCCAGGCTGGATGTGGCACTCACTCCATAATCCCAGCACTAGAGCACGAATTAATCACAAACTCTAGAATTCCACCCCATAACTGTATGAGGCTTTGAGGGGACAACTAGACACAAACAGTAACAGAGAACAGCCCTAGAGGAATAGATAACAATCATAAATACATATGCATCAATACTAGCACACTCAACTACATAAGACAATATTAATGGACATGAAAAATCAAATAAGCACTAATACAATTGTAATGGAGGACCTCAATAAACCACTGTCACAAATAGATCAACTGTACCAAAAAATCAACAATGAAATATTAGAACTGAACCCAACCTGTGAACAAATCGATTTAGTAGATATCTACAGAGTGTTCCACCCCATAACATTGGAATACACATTCTTCTAGGCTGCACATTTGTGACATTCCCCAAAATAAACCATATACTGGTTTATAGAACATGCTTAAGTAAATATAAATTATAGGAAGCTGGTGATTTTTGACCTGAAGTGATTTTTTTATTTGATTCTTAAAAGATGAGTAAAGTCAGAGAGATTTTATTTGTCTTGTCCAACTGTGCCCCAAGCCTCAGCTTTCTTCCACAGCACTGTATTACAATCCAGCCCAGTTCCTCACTGAGAAATCTGAGCCAAGAAGCATGCACCCAAAGGTGGGCTGGAGCTGGGGGTAGAGGGAAGAGGGGGAGATTTGGTAGATGAAGTCTCTTGGTAAAAGGCAGGCTAGTTTTTCACAGGTCTACTCTAAGATGAGCTGGAAGGGAAGGAAATATTTCTGTCTTTAGGGTCTTCCTTCTTTACTGGACAAGGGGAATGAACCATCTAGAACCACACA
>NW_004524623.1:6692770-6703841 GCF_000260255.1 Octodon degus | reverse complement strand
GAAATGAAATGAAATGAAATGAAATGAAATGAAATAGACCCTGGCAGGTCGGGAGAGAGAACTGTGTTTGTGGTAGTGAAGTTCTTGACAAGCGAAAGATTATAAGAAGGGATGAATGAGTGAGGAGCCCAAGATGGTCTTGTTGTTTTTCTCAGGATGGTTTTTAAGAAGTCTGACATTGAAGGAATTTTTTATCATCTAGAACAGGAAGCTGATCAGTTCATTTTTGTGACCTATAGATTTCAAGTATTGGTCTCCGAATTTTAAAACTTTCCTCTAGAACCTGGTTGCTTTCTTTTCATTGTCTGAATTCTCTTTTTTCTTTGTCTACTTTCTTCCTTTCTCTATTATTTCAAAAATTACTGCCCATGCTTAAGCGCTTCCTGTGGGGAAGTCTTGCGTATTTCATCTGAAGAAGAGCCCGCGTTCTTCCGGGCGTTTCCAGAGTGCTCACCTCCAGCCAGCTGCTTTGGTGCTGCGAGGTTCCCTGCCTTACACCCACCTGGGAAGGCCGCTCCTCTCCTGTCTTTCCCCGGGAGCCTGTTACTTCGCTTGGCGTGATGGTCTTGGGGGCTGAGAGGTGATAGAGCAATTCTTGGCATGAGCCTCTTGAAAACCACTTTGGAAACCATCTGGCAGGATCTACCAAAGCTGAACTTGTACATTTTCTACGATCGGGCCACTCGACTCCTAAGTGGAGTCCAACAAACACGTGTACATAATTCATGAAAGATCCATCTTCCTGGTTGCACTACTGATAATAACCATAAATGGGAGCGAACTCAGATGCTGTGAGAGTTGAATCGATAAATAGATTGTAATATAGTTACACAATGGACTACTGTACAAGAGGAATGGACCGTCTAGAATCACACATAAGAATGTGCATTAATCTCACAAAAATAATCGTCATCAAAAGAAGCCAAGCCAAAAAGAATTCTTACTATATGCATCCTATTTACAAAAAAAAAAAAAAAAAAAAACAGTGAGAAGCAGTGTCTGTAAGCAGGCACGAAAGGCATCTGGACTTCTGGCCATGTGGTGTTTATTTATCCAGGTTCTTGTTACATAAATATATTTTGCTCATAAATATTCAGCAAGCTGCAGTATATGCCTGCTTTCCTGTCTCTATGTTATACTTTAATAATAAAATTTAACATAGAAAAAAAAAGTAAATGTAAATTACTTAAAATAAAATTATCCTATGCATAGTGCAACACTATTGGAAATCAATGGTAAAAGAAACCACAGGAACTTCATAAATGCATGGAAATTAAATAACACCCTCCTGAACAACCAATGGGTCACAGGCGAAATTAAAGAAGAAATTGGAGAGTTAAACAATAATGACAGTACAAGACACCAGAACTTACAGGACACAAATGGAAGCAGTCCTCCAGGGGAAATTTATATGAATACCCATATGAGGAAGACAGAGCAAACTCAAATAAAAAAACTTAATGTTGAACCTCGAGCTTCCAGAAAAAAAAAGAGCAAGTCAAGCCCAAAAGTCATACAAGGGAGAAAATTAGGAAGATCAGAGCAAAAACTAATGTAATGGAGACTAAAAAAGCAGTACAAAAATAAATAATGAATTAAAAAGTTACTTCTTTTAAGGAGTAAATAAAATTGACAAATCCTTAACCAACTGTATCAAAAAAAGGAAAGCAAAGACTCAGATCCATGTAAATAGGAATGAAAACAGTGAAATCACAACAGATTCTGCAAAAATCCAGACGATCTTCTACACTTACTTCGAGAACTTATATTATTCTTTTTTTTAGCAGAACTAGGAGAACTTATATTCTAATAAACTGGAAAGTGCAGAAGAAATGAACAGATTCCTAGAGTCATATGAATTACCAAAGCTGAATCAAGAAGATACTAAAATTCTAAATAAACCAATATCAGTCAATGAAATTGGAGATGTAATTAAATCATGCAAAATTTTTGAAGAATGGAGCAAAACACCAGATGAGAAATGTTTTATCAGGTACAGTGGCAGACTGGAGAGCTTTGAAAAGCTCTTTCAGCCGGGGAGATGGCTCAGTAGAATAAGCACTTCCCTGGCAAGTGCAAGAGCCTGAGTTCTGCAAAAAATAAATAAATAAATAAATAAATAAATATCTTTCTTTGAATTGGAAAAAATAATAAGGAATTGTCTCTATTAAAACAAAACCATTAACTGAAATGTGAGAAGTCAAGGAAGATACATAGAAAGAATAGGAAGTGATAAGATGGAAGATGGAAGAACTCAGAAGACCAGTAGTAGAAAAAGAGCTGGCTGTGATGTAAGAGGGGTGAATCCTGGTGGAAGGAGGTGGATTACTGTGGGTGTGACCTGGAAGGGTATTATAGATTGCTGCTCCTCCCTTAATCATCACTGTTTCCTGTGTTCATGCTGTGAGCTCTTCGTCCTCTCCCATGACCTTCTGCTATACCACTCTGCCCTCAAACAAACCAACTATGGGCTGAACCTGTATAATCCATGAGCTACAATAAACTCCTTTAACCTGTGGGTGCCAAGTATTAGTTTCCTAACAACAAGAAAGTAGCTAAGATAATACAGAACAAGTGCAGGCAAAGGAGTTGTTTTAAAATTTATAATTGTTGTCCTCAAGGGAAAGATCCATAATAATGGAACAAATAATGAAACTTTCCTTAACTTTAAAAAAGTATATATGGGGCTGGTGAGATGGCTCAGTGGTCTAAAGCACCTACTTAGAACAAGCTTAGCAAAGCACAGGGACTGCGGTTCAATCCCTAACACCACATGTCAGCCAGCCCTGCCCCCCTGGTGGGCTGAGCTGGCCACACACACACACACACACACACACACAAATAAATAAATAATTTTTTTAAAAAGTATATATGTTTATTGAAAGGAGGTAATACATGTGAGACATATTTTACCTAGTATGACTGATGACCATGGGGGGGGGTCCTTTAGAGAGATTGGAAATAATCAAATCACTTAATAGAGGGAAAATATAAATCTAGATTTCTACAGTGTTCATTGCAAGAAGTTATTAGAGTAAAATGCAGGTAGAGAAAGTAAATGCAAAGTCTTTATGTCTATGCACACTGTCTGTCAAGACAATCAAGAGTTTTAAACATGAAAAAGAATTCAGCGTGTTCTTATTAGCCCTTAAGAAAACCACTAAAAGATGAACTTTATGTAAGAAAAGATATTGGTGAAACTAGCAAAAGTGCTGCCTGAGAACACTGTATCATTAAATAATGATTGTCTTAATGCTACAATAATAATCTTTTTCTTTTTGTGGTCTGGAACCCATCCATTATCCATCAAGTCCACTATATCTTCAACATCTTCTTTGAACATTTCCTTCACCTTCTCTAGTAAACTGGCTCTCCCCTGGGGATACGGCTTCACCTAGAGCCATCAGTACCAGTGAGAAGTGGCTGTGTTTTTCTCCCACAATTCTCATATATCTGGGCCTATATATCCAGTCCTTCCTTACTTTCTGATGTTTCTCACTTCTCTCCCTAAAACTCCCCAGCTTTAAATCCCAGATTACCAGATTAAGTCTTGCTGTCACCTATTAACGCCTGGGCCAATCTTTCTGATTTCTCAAAATTATCTCTAGTCTTTCTTTAGTCTTAATTCTTGGTCATTTTACAAGTTGTGGGTAGTCCTTTCAACACTGTAGTCTCTCAGGTTTTTTAACCTCTTCTTCATTTGGATGGCCTGCTCCTCCATAGTACCTCAGTCACACCCAGTCAAATTCTAAATATCCAAACTTGTTATTTCATTCTTAGTTTTATCTTCCTAGTTTCTGAAAACTCACTTCCTATGTTTTTAAATGAGTTCATCTACTATCACAACAATCCTTTGAACCCTAATCAAAGGGGAAAATGCCATAAATACACAGTTATTCATTACAGCACTGTTCTCAACAACAGACTATTGGAAACAACCAAAGATAACCTCTAAAGGCCTGGCTTTAGAAATTACTTAAGGAGAGAAGGAGTTACTGGAACTATGAGACATAAGAGAGGCTGGAGAGGGCTGCCTGACAGGAGGAGGCATCACCCAGCAGGGGACTCAGTGAGGGAAAAGCCACAGAAATACATACCCAGCCCTACTTTCTTCTGTTTTCCACCATTGACTTCGAAATTGTTTAATAATTTTAGTAGTTCCCTTTTTAAAGGCACTTTGAGCAGCAATAGGTATTAAGCAGGGTACAAGATCACAACACCAGTACCATCTGAGAATTCGTGTCAACCCTGCCTAAGGAAACACCTCAAACTTGGGGTCTCTGGATCCTTGAAGGTTCTCAAATGTGGTGGTAGGGCTCGATGAGCTATTTTCAACATGTAAGGAAACATATGAGCCAGAAATTGTACGTCTGCCCTCAGTATGACTGCTATATAAGGCAAACAAATATTGCATTCTTTAGCTTTGAGTTGATGTGGTATGAACATGTGCTGATCGGAAGTATGATATTTATTTTTACAATTTTGGTTAATAAAATTGCTTATCACTAAAAATCACAAAATATATCCTAATTTTAGAATATCATAACTAAAAGATTAATGTTATAATTTGTTTACCTGGTGTATCGACTAAGTTTCAGTGGTCAGATCTGATTTTTTTTTTTTAATACAGGAAGCTTTCTTTGGTTTACTCGACACTGATGGGGTCACCTTACATTACTAGCTTTGTCTTTTCTAATTTTTCTAGATGGTTTCACGCAGTATTTGCTTTTTAACTGTGCTACTAAGCGTCTCTAAAGAAAAAAACAAAAGAGCACTAGGATAAAGAATATTTTATATTTGTAATGCAGCTACTCTCTGAGGTGAGTTGACTTTTAAAATAAAGTCAGGGGGGTTCTTAAAGTCAGGAAAATTGAGCAGATTTCTGAAATCTCGTAGTTAATTGCTGAAGGGCAAATGGGCAAGGGCAGCCGAATGCATCTCAGAGCTTCACAGGATGTTGGAGGCTGAGTGGGAACTGCTGCCTAGGAGCTAAGAAAAGCGGGTGGAGCCCCTCTAGCTCCCCATAAGGGGTCACCAAGTTCAAAACTGTCAAGGTGCCAAGGCGCTAGCAAAATGAAAGCAAGATGGACTATTTCCTCCAAAGTATGCCTGAAATCTGAGGTTCTTCATGTAGAAAACATGTAAAATTTCTCATGTACAGGTGTTTTGCTTATCCATGAGCACTTGTCAGGGAAAGCCGCGTGGTACTCATCTCACCTCTGGACACTACTAAAATGCCACACCACTATGGAGCAGGGAAGCTGGCTTCCGATGTGGCTGCCAAGGGACCTAACTTCTTCGGCGGTAAAGCAACCAATGAGAAAAGACAGGCAGTAAGGATATGAAGAGAAAATCCCCTTCTGCTCTGGGGCTAGGTGGGCTACCCCAAAGTGGGGCTACTTTATGAAGCTTTGCCTGAGAAGTCCTGAATGCAAATCAAGGCATCCGCCAAGCAACATCTGCTGTGCCTTTGCCGGACCCGTAGGAAACGGCCAGAGCAGCTCCACGGCACCTCGCATTGCTTAACATCTTTCTTGCCTCATTTCCATTTTTTAAATTTTACTTCCGCCAGCCTCACTTGTACTTCCCAAATAAAGTAGTACACAGTAATCCTTGTATCTGGTTCTCCAGTCAAGAGAGCCCAGGCCAAGACCAAAAGATCCTGAGGCTTTCTGGAAAATGTTGATAAGTGTGTGTACACATGCGTGTCCCTAAGCCCGCGTTTGTAAATACATTAATACGTGAGGATGGCCAACAGATCTTAACAGTGGTCTCCCTCTGCTGCTTACATTTGTTGATGAACACAGTCTGCATTCGTAGATTCAACTAAACAATAACTTCTACAAAATCATATCATATAATAAGCCTAGTATTTTTTCTCCTTTGCAAGCATTACTGGGTCATTAAATCATAGTATTTCTCAGGCAAAATCAACCTATAGTATTCCAAAATTTTTACAGTGGATTATGCACCCCACTCACACGTAGCACACACACTTCTTCCTCGCTGGCAGCCCCCAGTTTTGTTTGTATTCACCCCTTTCATTATTCCCCTTTCCTTTTTGAAATGTGAAAGACAGACCAAAAGATACACAGAGAAGCAGAATCAGAAGGATAATTTCATCACAGCAGAGATTAGGCACCCATAGGCATGCCTACCTCCAATTCTTTCATTTGTAAGATAATGACTGTGCCTACACTTTAAATTAGGTATCCCATTAGCTGTTCTCAAAGCATCTTGGCTATACATACTCATATGCAATAATATATTCATGCATACATATTATATGCATCTGGTATCACCAGCTCACCAGAAACTAAAAGGTCATATTTGTCTTATCTTGACACTCTCAACTCTAACATTTGCATATAGGAGGAGCTCAACCAACATTTCTGACGGGTCTATTCATCCGTTAAGTAGTAACATAGAAAGGAAACCACACAATAGACAATCTAATCACTTCTTATCCAAAAAGCTTAAGGTGACTGGTGAAGTTGACAAAATCAATCACCAAACTCTATTATCTAAATCATCATTATGTTACAGCTCCCAAAGGACTGTGATGTATTTTGGTGAGAATTGAAACTCTCCCGCTACCATTTTATTTTCGGGTACGATCAATTAATGAAACTTGTCAGGGTGAGAATCCTACTGATTAACTGCTATTTTCAAAAACCTGAAAATTCTCAGGGTCATTGCCTTAACCATCTTGTGCATATAAACGTATGGCTTTGCCCCTGTCATGTTTCCTTGCTTTTCTCCTTGCTCTCTCTTCGTTGTATAATCCTGAAGTTCTCGTTTTCCTTTTAATTGTGTTATACCTTTATTTTTTTATTTCTTCTTATGGGTTCTTATACTAGGGAGACTATACAATATTTACACATGTGGGTCTGGTTTATTTCACTTATGAGTATATATTCAAGTGGCATCCACTTAAATATAAAGGCTTCGAGTTTATCATTCTTTATAGCTAAGTAATACTCCATTGTATAAAAATACCACATCTTTTTCATCCATTCCTCAGGTGATGGGCATCTTGGTTATTTCCAAGATTTGGCTATCACAAATTGTGCTGCTATAAACATAGGTGCACAGGTATCACTATGATATGACCTTTTCAGTTCCTCTGGACAAAAAAAGGGATACAAATGAAGGACCATTTTGTATCTGTATATTCAAAATAGTTAGCATAGATATACAGCTACTTTCTCAATTCAATGAATAGAAAGATTTGTACTAATAGTGTTTGTGGACAGGATATCGTGTCTGCATCTTGTACTATGAATAACCACTAAGAAGACAACAATATGCAATGTATTAATTATTGAAACTGTCCTACTAATCAATTTTGAAACTGTCCCATTGCTACTTGATTCTCAATAAAATTATTAAAAAATAAAAAATTTTAAATTTTAAAAAAATTAATGAAACTTTAAAAATTATTCTGTTTTTGGAAAGGTAATCCTAGTGCTTGAAACCAACAAGGTTTCAGAACTTGACAAGTCAATAAGCGCTTGCTTGGCAAGTGCAAGGTCCTGAGTTCAATCTCAGGTACCCCCTCCCAAAAAAAAAAAAAAACTTGACAAGTCACCAGTAAAGAACTCAGATTAGTGGTGAAAGTAACAAATGCCCCAAGTTCAGGGGACCATTGTATGGTCTAGATCAAGTCCCTGTATCCTAAATTTGGCCTACTTCGCTCCTTAAACAGCTCCAGAACTGCAGTAACAAAACTTGGCCAGCTTTAAACTACAGACATGAAGGAGGAAAAGAGTTGACCCTGGCAAACAATATGCATTTATATAATATTTATCTGGCACCATTTGCAAGGACATGCTTTAAGTGCTAAGCATTCAGCAGCGAAGTAAAAAGGCAAAAATCTTTACCCATATGGAGTTTACTTTACAAAATTGAGGGGAAGTGAGTTGGGTGAGTTATGAAAATACAAGAAATTCATTTTAGCCCTTAATTTCCTAGCAAGGCCAACTCTGGAAAAAAAAGTCATCAAACCACGAGTCCTATCACGTCATACCCCATCACACGCTGTCCCACTCAGTGCCATCCATGGCCAGCAGAGCCCCCCACCGCTCCCCCAATGCCTTCCTCTGCGCTATGGGCAGGCAGCTGAATTTCAGGCTCCCGGGAAGCTACTCACGAAGCTCTCTGCGGCTGCAGCGACCAGCGGCAGCTTCGGGCCTCTCCTCCCTGTGACCCACTGCCGGCATCTAGCCAGCGCGTCTCGCCTTCCCAGGGCCTCGCTCGCTGTATGCCAAAGTGATACCATTAGCTCAAGCCACCAGTAATTTCATTTCAATAACATCATAATACAAACAGTGTGATATTTGCACAGTGCTTTTATTTACAGAGCGTTTTCACAGATCATAACCATTTTATTCATCCTATAAGCCCACGAGAGAGACCGAATCAGTTTTCTTTCCCTCTTTTTCTTACTGAAGAGACTGAATGTTAAACTCCAGGGCGGCCAGCAAGGAAGAGCAGCGTCAGCTTGAGAATCCTTCTGACTCCTTAAGATGGTCATTTGCCCTGAATTTTGCTGCTCTTTCCAGACAGAATTTTAATTGTTTTGAAAATATTTACTTGTAGTAACTCTAAAGGTGGAAATGCTGTGCTCCAAACTTGGCACTTGTGGAAGAGAGAGCCTGTGTAAGCAGGCCTTAGGTATCTTAAATCAAGCAGATAAATTTTCTTTTCCCCCTTCAGTAGAGCCAAAGCTGCCCGGATCGCTGTCAAGTAATAGATATCTGACTGATTAGGCCACCTAAGGCAGCCCACGGGCAGTGTTTACCGGGGAACTTTCTGTACATTCCACGACAGCTGCCACCTGCTTCTTTCTACACGGACGCTAGGCGCCAGCTGCCTCCGCCCTACCGCGCTCAGCCACACCTCCCCTCAGCAGCCAGTGTCCTGACCCACCCTGCACCCTTCCCAGCCCCGTCTCCGTGTCTCATCCCGCTGCAGTGACACGCAACAGCTTCCTGCGTGACCCAGAACAATTCTGAGAGGAGAGGGCACTTTTAGCAAGCATACCAGGATGGGTGTTAAGCAACACAGTCCTGAGTAAATGATGACCCTATGAATTGCCACCAAAAGAAGAGGTGAATCGCACTGTTTTAAAAAGAGAACAATTTGACTGAATCGCAGCTTGTTTTTCTTTCTTGGTGTCTTCTCCATGAAGGCTCGAGCACGTGAATCTTACGTCTAACATTGCAAGCAGAAGAACCCCTGAAAAACTGCAGCTATGTAAGTGAAATTTCAAATAGATGGGAAAGCTGACTAGTTAAGGAAACTGGGTAAATTAAGGAAACGTTTAAAAACGTCTTTTGAGGGGCTGGGGAAATAGGGCGGCGATCTAAGCACCTGCCTGGCAAGTGCTGGGTTCGATCCCTGGCACCGCATACCATTCCAGTCCCAGAGCCCCAGGCATGCAGTGCCGGTCCCAGAACCCTGGGCCTGGTTGCACATGCGTATAATCCTAGCACTGAAGAGGCTGAGACAGGAGGATCACCAGGAGTCCTAGCTGTGTAGTGAGACCCTGTACATAAGTTTTAGAAAAAATAATTAAAATTAATATCAAAGCCAAAAAAAAACCTTATTAGTAAAATATCATGGTGCACACCCAAGTGGAAACTGTCTTATTAAGGTATCACACAAATGCTCAGACTAACAACGAAATCTTTATTCATAGGAAGTTCACCTTGTTTCTTAATACTGAAAAATAGCACTTGCTCACTGTGAAAAAAAAATGAAAATATAAAAAAGCAAAAAGCAGACAAATAATCACCCCATCACAACCTCCATCATCAGCATCCCAGCAGATTTATTCCAAATTGTTGTATTCATATAATTATTTATACTTAATTGTGACCACACTATATAAAGTGCATCCTGTTTTTTATTTACATTATTTCCCTATGCTATTATAAACTACTTATGCTCATAATTTTACATAACTGATCATTTTAAATAATTAACTGTGGGAAACATTTTGTTTCCCTATATTCCTAGTTTGCAGGGAAATTTTAGGTTATTTTTAACTTACTATTTTTTTTAATGTATTTAGTGCAGGGTCTACAGGGTCTCACCGAGGTTCACAGAGACATGTGACACGTTCAGGTTCATATAGGTAGCAAAAGGTTGAATCATTTATGATTCAAAAACCTCATATTTCTCCCACTAGTGTGCTTTTACCTGAAGTCGGAGATTTAAAAACATTTAAGAACAGAAGGAAGTAAAGACTCAGAAAACTTACTGAAACAGCAGTCATTGAGGATTGGCGATGGCGTTACCAAACCACACTGAGCTTCAGTAATGCAAAAGCATTTATTTTATATGCTCTGGATTTTACTTTCTGATGCTTACAGAAATTCCTACGAATCCAAAACCTGGTTCTTGTAAGCACTGCTTTCCCTGAGGGGCAGTTTAACACAGTTTTCTGAGCCAAGAGGAGAGGCTCAGAAATCCATCTCCTGAATGTCATTCCCAGCCTTGCCATCTGCTCCCTGTGTAACCTAGAAGCAAGATGCAATTCTGTGCCTCAGTTTCCTTATCGTAAGAGAAGGTGATCGTCATAGTAGTTAGTGTACAGAGTTGGAGGGAAGAATAAGTGAGTTAATGATGCATGCAAGGCGTTTGAAATAGTGACTGGTGCGAGGAGGCTACTCAGGGAGTGTTACTTGTTACTGTCATTGTATATTAATTCACTTAGACTCTGGACCTAGGAGAACCTGTACTGTAACAACATGTAACTCAGTTGTGCTCCAAACTTTCTGATCAAGAAGATTATGAAGCCACAGAGGAATGTGTTCAATGATGTAAAGTGAGCCTGGGGACAGTCACATGGAGAGAAAAAACATTTTCTCGAGCTTTCACAGAGAGCAAATTGGTCAAGCAATGGCCGTGACTCATCCTCATGTCTGACACTGACAAAAGGATGTACAAAAGGCGGTACAGGGCTACAGGATAAATCCTGACGGTACTTGGCTGACCTTATCAGATACAAAAGTTACAATTCTGGGTATATAGGTCTTGATATATCTTGGTCTTAACCATCCAG
>NW_004524623.1:6691304-6692246 GCF_000260255.1 Octodon degus | reverse complement strand
CACTTAACCTCATGACAACTCTATGGTTAGCAACTCTACCATGATCCCCCTTTTACTGGTGAGAAAATGAAAGTTACACCAATTTATAAAAAACATAAGGTACTATTCAAGCCTTTAAAAACACAAGAAAGGATCTCTGATTACAAGTTTGAGCCAGATTTGAAAAACACAATACATCAACAAATATGAAAGTTAAAGGGTAGAAGTTATATTTTATATCAAAAACAATTAAGTGACCTAGACAGTAACATACATTTATATATATGAAATTTTCAGTGGTTTTATTTATATCATGAATATATCTTAGAAAAAGACTCTCTCTAATCCAAAGGAATAACTAGAATGCTGACAGATGTAATTTAAAAGCCACTTAGCCTTGATAGACCTGAATGCTAGCTTTTAGATGCCTATGATGCAAAATTATAAATAATTAATATGTGCATTAAATATATTTTGTGCACCAACATATGCTTTCATTTTGAATGAAAAGTGCACACATTTCAAGCCTTTTTCTTTTAAAAATCAATCTTGAAAACAACCATGCATCAACAGGGAAGTCAATGCAACTGAAATATTTGTGTAAGTAATGTCCTTAAGAAATAGGACACTAGAGGACACAGTCCTACACATCTTCTTTTCCCAGAGGAAGGGGGAGACTTTTAACTGTGGAATGGTCTTCTACTTACGCCCTAAGCTCTTGGAACTTGGGCCAGGGAAACAGGTACACAGAAGACAAAGATTATTGCAATGTGAAGACCTAGAAACTTTTCCAATTCATGGAAATTTGCCTGTAAGAACCTTAGAGAAAGAGATTGATGGACAGTGGAGAAAGAGGAAAACTGCAGATGCAGGAGTAAATGAAAGGAATGGATAGCAGTAAAGGATTGAAATAACATAAAGGTCACAACAAATAGGTTCATTTATTTCAAAAAAAAAAAAAAA
>NW_004524623.1:6681961-6691003 GCF_000260255.1 Octodon degus | reverse complement strand
GAAAGAAAGAAAGAAAGAAAGAAAGAAAGAAAGAAAGAAAGAAAGAAAGAGAATGGAAAGAAAGAAAGAGGAAGAAAGAAAAAGAAATTAAGCCCCTGAAGAGATTCCTGGGCTGTGGTACAAATGTGAAATGGCTTATTTCTAAGAACACTACTGCACGCATCTGAATCAAAAGGTATAAACTATGACATGCGCACACACACACACATTACAGACACAGTAAGCCTAAGATTCTTAGTTTGTTGTTCTACAATTACAATAAATTACACACACTACCAGATAGCAAGCAATTCCCTTCTTACCTATGTAAACTTCACCTGTGGCTTGCCTGCTTTTCAACTACTGGAGTGATTTAACTGCAAAGACATCTGTATTTGCAAATCTGCAGAAGGTACTGCTACCATCAAGCAGTGTAGCTCTAAGAGCTGTCTGTGTTCTGAGTATTCTGCATTCTTTAGCTTCCTACCTTCCCTTTGGTTACCCTAGAATAACTGATTTTCAAGTCAGTATTGATTCTCCTTATGAAGCAGGCATTGCACAGGGAGAGAAGATTCAGTCTGGTGGCAATAGAAAATTGCCTTGCAAAGGCCAGAGATTTGCTAGAATGCTCCAAGGAGGACGGCTGTTTCCTCTTGATATTTTCTCTAAATACACTGTGTTATTTCACAGCTTTACATTAATACTGTTCATTTTAGTAGATGGTAGTAGATTTTGGTTATCTCTTCCTGCCTAGCAGATACTTGTTTATTTGTTCATCTAAGACAATGGATTTCTTGAAGGCACGGATGGAAAGTTAGAAGAGTTGGTCATGCGTCTGTTTATTCCAATCACATACATTTTTTCATTTTCTTTTCGTCTAAGGAAACTTAGACTTCCTTAGCATGGTGAAACTTGCTGATGTATGAACATTTCTATCAAAGAATGCAAAGTAAGCTAGAATATGTCTTCTTCCCCACATCCCTTAACTTCTAGATAGTCAATGGCAATTCATGTAATCAGCCACCAAGTGTTAACAATTATTTTTGAGTGGTAGAATCTAGGTTATTTTGACGCTTCTTTTATACTTTCTCCTTTGTTTTATCTTTTACAGTGAGCATGTTGTCATTTTAACAAAATAAGATAACTTTTTCAAGAATTGGAGGAGTTCTTTAAAGCAATGTACAGAAGGAGAACCGTAACTGACAACTAATAGGAAACCAAAAGCCCTTGAGTGTAAGAGTGGCACCACAGAGCACGCTGCAGCTCTCCAAGTAGACAGCAGATGGGAAGGAAACCTAAGCAACACTCATCTAGTTCAAACACGTTCCAAGGGAAATGACAGCTGGCCTTGGAAGCGCCTGGCTTCATCTAGCTCATTGTGAACTGGTTTTTCTGTGAAGAAACAGAGCTCTGAGTAAGAATTAACCCATGTGTGCATGACGTGAGATAATTGCATATCATCACCATGACTGTGCCGGTCTGCATGGCATGCGGCTCAACCAGTTCCTAGAAGAGCTCAAACATTCATCACCCCAGAACCCTCTTTCCTCATATGTGGACAAAGACCCACTTTCAATCCTAAATTTAAAATATGACATGTTCCTTCAAAACCCTCTCAGGCAGACTGGGTACAGTAAACACTTGTGCCTACCAGTATTTCTTTATGGAAGCTATCTAGTGTGCTATCCCAGGAATCTGCCTCACAAGTTATACATTTTCAAAATGGGACAAAGTGAGATGCATTTTGAAAGGGACATTTTTAAAACACCTTTTGTTTGATGCCCCACAAGTTTTCCACCCTCAAGTTTATGAGATGAATGAGGGTCATGCTTTTTGTTGTCAAGTGGAGAAAAGACAATTAGTAAAGATTAAAACAAACAGATTAATTATAGGAGAAAGCGCATGTGAGGGAGTTGTGGGTGTAGAAATGCACATGTATACTCACAGTTTGCAAAACATTCTGTTGGTCTTCTCATCCCAGTGCCCACCCCTTCCCTTCACTCATACCTGTGAAAACTGATCCCTATCCCAAACGACCTACCCCAAACGACAGCCTAAGTCTTCCAAATTGCCAACCAATGAGTTGTCAACTCTCCTACACTGCCTCTCACTGGGACCTGGGACAAATATTTTCATCTCTTTGAGGTGTATTTGTCTCATCTGCAAAACAGAAGGAGTGGGAGATGACCTCCATGCTGAGTCCTTTCCTTGATTACTCCATCCACTCTCCAGTCCTTTCCACTCTACACCACGCCCCAGCATGTGGGTATGCTTCAGATCCATCACTGGGCTTTCTAATCTCTGGCTTCTGGTTGGGTGTGTCAAAGGGAGCCTCTGGAAAGAGCTTGAAAGGCAGAAAGCAGGTCAGAGTGGCCCATCTGTTAACCAGCTCTCCTGTGTCCAGTGGTGTCACACCCATAGCTGGCATTTTCTTCATTTAGATGACCTCTTGGGTTCTAGTGACTTGGCTTCTCCCTCTCCCATTCAGAGATGGTGACTTCTTCCCAGACAGTTCTGCCACCTTGGATCCTCCCATCTGCCTCCTCTGCTGTCATTTATCAATTTAGATGAAATCTTTTTGCTAGGAAAGGAGAAGAGCCAGAGATACTACACCATTCTCACCTTCCTTAATCTCTTAAAAGATATTGTTGAAGGAAAAATTTGGGACAAATTGGAGGTGGAGAGCACATTTGGGGAAAAAGATCAGGAGTTAAACTTGGGCTGTGTTGAATTTGAGATGCAGAATTAAGTGAAAGACTTGGGGTGGAGATATAAATTGGTAGTGGGGTAAAATCAGATTTTTGTGGTGTATGATTAAATATGAAAATATGGATGTTATTTCAAAATATAAAACTTATGTGAAACAAACCTGAAGTTTCTCCTTCACCCTCTTACCCCACACCCTCTGCTGTCCACAGGAGTACCACTGCTCAGGAACTATTATGTATTACAAAATTAAAAAGACTTCTGAAAAATGTTCAATCCATCAGATTACAGAACCAGGATCAATAAGTCTTTCATTGCCACTTCCATTTCACCACATAAGAAAGGTACAAAATCACCCACGTATGTACACATTGATTTTTTCTCTATATCTTTCCTCTACCTTTGGAGTAATATTATTTTGACCACCTTCTACTATTGTTATTTAAGTAGCAGAATTTCACAGTGGCTTGGAATAAACAAAGTATTTCAATTTTTGCATGCTTTTCATAAAATTGGACAGATTTAGAATCAGTTGTATGTTGCAATTTTTTCTTTAGTGATCTGGAATGTATTTAAGCTGAATGGTATGCTCCATTTAAGGAGTATCATTGATTATAAGTACAGGATACACTTTCAGACTATAGTAATAATTCTCTAGACTCTAAGCTTTTATCTCTAAAATAGAACAAAGTTTTCATAGCTTCCATTAGAAAAGAATACTTTCAGAATTTGAACAAATGCATTTCTGTTTTATTGAACTGGGAATGACTCCATGCAAAGCAAATAATGATGAAAGAGCCAGTTTTTTATGGGTTTAGAGCTGCAGCTGTAATACAACTCAGTTTCTCTAGTCCTAGCCAGTTTCCATTTATCCCCTGAAATCAAAAATGAATAGCAGAAATTTCCCTTTTGGTTTGATTTTGGCAGAATTCTACATCCAAAATGACATTGTAGTAGAAACTTCAGAAGGTAGATATGGCATCTGAAAGTGTATCCTGTACTTATAATCAAAAGAAAGGAAGAGAAAAAGAGAGAGAAAGAAAGAAAAAGAAAAGAGACCTGCGCACATCAGTTATCCCAATCAGCTGTTCTGTGGCTGGCAGTCAGTAAGTAAGAGAAGTCTCAAGAGCACCACATGAGTTCTCCAGAGGTTTACCATCTAACTGTACCAGGAAAATTTGCAATAAGAAAAAAGATCAACTTGAGTAGTTCTAAAATCAACTGAACCAAGGAATTCAGCTGTGGAAAAAATAATATTATTTAATGGCTGTGTTCCGTGTTTTACTCGGCAAATCCTCTTTGCCCTCTGGCACCCACTGCTTTCTTTTGCTCTAAAGAAATCCTGCATCTTGCAAAATGAGCATGTGCCAAGAGCCAGGGAAGCGGGAACACTGAGCAGCAGCTACTCATGTGTAGTTCAGCTACCTGCTTCATACGGGAACATGAACTTGTACTTGTGCTTCTACTTTGCATTCATTTGAGCAACAAAAACATTCCCATTTACAGGACCAAATAAGAGATCAAAGTCTTATGGCTCCCCAGGTCATGAGAGCAGGCAAACCTTAATCGTAAATCTGGCTGGATCAGGACCCTCCCGGAGACGTGCCGGCACCGTGAAAGCACTACCTTCCCTTGTGGGTCAACATACTGCTGAGTCCACAGCTGATGAGTGGGAGGCAGAGTCTGGTTGGAGGAAGTGAATCATGGGGCAGGACTACGGGGCCCACCTTGTCTGCTCTTCTGCTCTCTGCTTTCTGGTTGCTACGTGTTGAGCAGCTCTTCTCCACCACACCATTCTGGTATGACCCATCTGTCTTGGTGCCAACCAACCATCAAGTGCAACTTCTGAAACTATGAGCTAAAGTAGATTTCTCCTCCTTAAATCACAAATGTCAAGTATTTCGTCCCAAGCAAGAAAGCCTGAACAATATATGAGTGAAACAAATTTGAGAATCATGTTCTGTAGACTTTGTTATGTGAGTAAAATAGACTTTGTTATGTGAGTAAAAAGGCTGCTCCAAGGATGGTGTCCATATATGATTTCTCTTTCCTTCACCAACTGTAGTGGCTGGTTGATTGTGTCAACTTGAGAAACTAAGAGCTTAACTAAATCGGCGCAGTAATTTCACACTGTAGAGTGTGGAGACCACACTTGAGAGTGACTCATTACTTAAGGAGAATGAGGAAGGACGGAGGGCCCCACTCTTCCTCAGAGGAGCTCCAGTGTTCACCATCAGCATGGATGTCATCTTCTGGCTCTTGTGCTGACTCTTGGCTTCCACCTTGGATCCTTCAGCCTTCTGGTATAGACTCATCAGCCTTCCATCGCAGACCCATCGGCCTCCCGACACAGACTTGCACAGACCACTGCAGTGAGCTCCAGACCTTGGACTGAATCCTTCCGTCTCCAGATGCCCTCTGCACACTTTCTCATCCAACTCTGTGGCTGACCATCTTAAGCCAATCTTGAAATTTCTTATACATTTGTACATCTTGTGTTATATCTGTACCTCTAGTAAAACCGTGACTGATACGCCCACTCTACCACCAGCTGCTTCTCCCTGTGGTGGAGATTTTCCTCAGGATCTCTATCACCATCCTCTCTCCATGTTCTACCTTCCAATCCTAATTCAGACCCAAGCAACTATAAAATAACCTCCAAGTGGATCTCCTGGCTATAGTCCCTGCCCTCTCCAATCAACCACACACCCTTTGCAGATCACACTTTTCTGAGACACCAATGGTTTTCCAGTCATTTTTTCCATCCGAAAAATACTAAGACCTTATTCCCTATTTAATAATGTCTAAATGTCATGGTCAAAATCAACACCTCCAGGGCTGAGGAGATAGCTCAGTAGAATTAGTGCCTGCCTGGCAAGCACAGGGTCCTGAGTTCAATACCTGGCACCTCAAAAAAAAAGAAAAAAATCAATGTCTCCAAAATACTGGCATTTATGGTCATTAAGTACTATTAAAATACAAAGTTGTATAATTATTGAAACAGTGAGATTCTGAGACACAATATCAGATAGCCACATTTTAATGGAGGAAAGCTTTAATTTGTCTCCCAGTTTCAGGGAATTCGGTGCATGATCGCTAGATTCCACGGTAGAAGCATCAAGGCTGAAGGACATGGCGGACAAAGCTGCTCAGTTCATGGGGGCTGGGAAGCACCACAGGAGAGCAGTGCCAGAAAAGAAGAGGCAGGGCCAGCTGAACAGCTCAGCAGATTAAAGCACCTGCAAGCTGGCACAGGGATCAGGGGTTCGATGCTCAGGCCTGCCTTGCTGGCCCCACCCCAGGGCACGCTGAGACAGCAATTGAGACTGGGTGTGGTGGTGTGAGCCTGTAATCCCAGCACTTGGGAGGCTGTAAACAGGTGGATCACTGCAAGTCTGATCTAGTAGTGAGACCCTGATCACCCTGTAGACCCTTCCCTAAAATACAAAAGAAAAAAAGAAAGAAAGAAAGAAAGAAAGAAAGAAAGAAAGAAAGAAAGAAAGAAAGAAAGAAAGAAAGAAGAGAGAAAGAAAGAAAAGAAGAGGCCAAGGAGCAGATTTAGGCACCATTGTCCCTCCCCCATGACCCACCCAGAAGTGTACCTTGCTATTTCTCTCAGCAGCTCCCAAGCCAATCAAATTGACACAATTAAGCTTAGTCACCACAGCTATATTTAAGCACTCAAGAAGTTTGGCAAGAAATTTTTCTAAACATTAAAGTAAATAAATCTGTGCAAAATTAATCTGGTGCTTTTGGGGTGGTAGTGACTATCTAAACTTGCTATTGTTTTTTGTTCACTTAAGGAGCTAAGGCTAATTTGACAATCAGTGGGTTATTCTGAGTATTCCTTTTGCTTGGAAATAATTAGGTCTCTTCTGTGAACAGTCCTGCCATTGCAGGTTTACTGAAATCAAAGGCAAATGTGCTAACTGGGTGTGGTGGTACATACCTGTAGTCCCAGTTCTCCAGAGCTGAGGCAAGAGGATCAGATTGTTGTGAGTTCGAGACGAGCCTGGGATACAAATTAAGCTCAAGGCCAGCCTGAATTGCATAACAAGACCCTGTTTGTTTTTTTTTAAATGAAAAAAGAAAGGCAAGAGTAAAAACAAAAGCAAGAAAAACAAAAACAAATACAGGATCAGGGTAGCATACAACAGTACATATATTACAGATTTTTGAAACAAATAGCTGATTAACAATGAATGATATATTATCTATTTTTATCATCAGATCTGTTGCTCAGATTATCAGATATAGTTATGCAAGATGGAACATATGATTGGATATTATTGCATGCTTTCAAGAAATCTTAAATTTTGTTCTTGTCTCTTTTTTTCTTTATTACCTTTTTCTAAAAAATGTACTTTAAAGAGAGTATAGTAGTAACTGATATGACATTAGAAAACAGTACACATTTAGAAGACCAAGATGACAGTTTTGCACTGCACTTTGCTGTCCTTGATGTAGTTGCTTAGATCACAGTTATCTGCATGCAGAGTTAGTGAAGGTGAAAATCTTACACATTCACTGCTATTTCCTAAAACTGATGGAAATTCTTAGTTCCATCATCTCATCCATCCTTTTTGCACAAATACAACAGACATTTATTTAAGGTACAGTATCTGCAGACCAGATAATTTTTGAACTGTACATTTCAGGGTTAACCAAGTTCATAAAAATATTTTGAAGATAGTTGCATCCACAGACTTCGACTACGCGATTACTCCTTTGCCCATTCTTCTCTTTCTTTTCTTTCCCAAATAACCTTTTCGAGATATAGCTCAAGGTAGAATTTTCCTCCTCACATTTTGTCCACTGCTCTTTAGGCAACATCTGATGCTTCATACTCACGTCCAGGGCTCTCCTCATGTGAAACATCCTGTCATTATGAAGGTTTTCTGGAAGCTTTCTTACGGCTCCCTTTACCTCTGCATCTTCATATATAGTATCATCTCGCATTAAGCCCAGCGCATTGAACCCTGCAGCACTGTAACACCACTTCTGAATACCTTCCAGCCACCGGCGTGATGCTGCAACAGCCGGGTGACCTGACATTTTGACTCAAGACCTTATGCATCTTGTATATATGTTCACATGCTTTTGCCCCTACCACTTTTCCTATCTTTTCTCCTTTCTCTCCATTTCACTGTTTAATCCTTAAGTTCTGTTTCTTTCCATTTAACTGTATCTATTATATTTTTCAGGTTCTATTTCTTTTTTTAGGTTCTTATACTAGGGAGACAATATGATATTCATATATGTGGGCCTGGCTTATTTCACTTCTGAGTATAGCCTCTAGTTACATCCACTTACCTATGAAGGCTCCTAGTTTGTCTTTCTTTTTAGCTAAGTAATACTCCATTATATAAAAACACCACATATTTTTCATCCCTTCCTCGGGTGATGGGCATTTTGGTTGCTTCCAAGATTTGGCTATGACAAATTGTGCTGCTATAAACAAGGGCGCACATGTATCACTCTGATATAATTTTTTCAGTTCTTTTAGGAAAATTCCCATGAGTGCAGCCACCACTGAGAGGAAAGCCACAGCAATCAGCAGTCCCAAGCCACAGGCCACTAATCCCAAGGCAGAGATTATTTGACTTGTGCCCACTGCGCTGATGGTACATCGGGAGAATAAAGGGGCCACTGCTGCCCCCCAAAGAAAGCCAGAGGATGATTCTGCTGTGCCTCTTGCCAATGTAGCCCCTAAATCTGGCCCTTCTGTTCCTATCTCAGTACAAACTAAGGATGACGCTCATGAAGCTTTCATGAAGGAGAAAAGAGGGCTGCTGTGACAGCTGTAGATCGCAAAACAGGCTCGTGTTCCAGCAGCTGGCAGAGCAGGACACGCATAGTAAGACTTAGATGAAAGAGTCACTTCCGCTGTCAGGATGGGTTCTAATTTCAGTTGAAGGAATGTTTAGAGCTTAGCCTTGTTTGGAATTGCCTGTACCTGAGAGGGGGTATTTCATCTGGAAGAGCAGTCACCGAAGCAGCGCTGTTAACATCAGTTCTCTTCCCACCACCGTTTTCATCCCATTTCTTCCCCTTCTCCAGTTTTTTTGAAATTTGTGACTAGGTTTCTCCTACTTATGCATTTTGACTCTCTTCTTGTGTGCTGTGGGCCCTGGAATAGAGATTTCTCAAAAACAGTTTGTTTCATCTTTTTGTGTTTGAGTTATTTTTAATATTTTCATATAAATATTTTGTAATATTGTACTTGTAGTGAAATGGATGGCAATGTCATTTCCTAATTCAATGTCATTTCCTAATTTTTGTGTTTGAGTTATTTTTAATATTTTCATATAAAGGGCCGGGGAGATGGCTCAGTAGGATAAGCACTTGACTGGCAAA
>NW_004524623.1:6679765-6680897 GCF_000260255.1 Octodon degus | reverse complement strand
ATAATGATTCTGCTGTCTCAGCCTCCCCAGTGCTGGGATTACAGACATGCACCACCATGCCCAGGGTTCCAGGGCTAGCACGGGGTGCAGTACCGGGAACCAAACCCAGGTCCTTGTGCTCACCAGGCAAGTGCTTAGACCACTATGCTATCTCCAGAGGCCAAGTATGTCCATTTTAAACAAGAAATTTTAAAGTTTTCTTCAAAAACTTCCTATGTAGCAAACTTTTCAGTTTGGTTTTTTGCTGAATTTTTTATTTTAATGACCAGGACTTGAATTTGAGATCTTGTGCTTGCCAGCCAGTTGCTAAATATTTTGAAATAAGCTCTTGTGACTAGTCTCATCTAAGGAATTATCAAATGGCATCTTTCAGCACCTATAAGAAATAGCCACTAGACTCAGAGGAGTTTGTTCATTCAATCTAATTATTATTGACTAATTTGCATGGAACATGTCTCCATTAATTAGACTTTTCCCAAGAAAACCTGATGGGAAAGATAAACATAATTACTCTAATTTAAAAATGAGAATAAGGTAGGTTCATGCTTGGAGTGCCTGTCATTCTGGTCTTCTGGATATGTACTGCTTGTCATGACACGCCAGTTGCTGCTGTGCTGTCTCTCGGGTAGATGACTGTTTAAAAAGAAAGGGAGTGAGACCCAGAGCATAGGCCCGGCGAGTGAGTGAGACAACCCAGGCCGCGGGATCCTGAACAGACCCAGAGCGCTGGCCCGGGGAGTGAGAGAGACAACCGAGGCCGCGGGGTCCTGAACAGACCCAGAGCGCAGGCCCGGCCAGTGAGTGAGACGACCCGGGGGCCTGCGGGATCCTGAACAGACCCAGAGTGTGGGCCCGGCCAGTGAGTGAGACGACCCAAGCCGCGGGATTCTGAATGGACCCAGAGCACAGGCCTGGGCGAGGGAGTGGGAGGACTGAGGGCCTGGTGGGATCCTGAATAGACCCAAAGGGCAGGCCCGGGGAGTAAGTGAGACGACCTGGGGTCCTCTGGATCCTGAATAGACCCAGAGCGCAGGCCCAGAACGGAACCCTTCAGCAGAACTCCCTGCAAAGAGGCTAGAGGCAAGACCCACCCAGCTGATTCAGGAGCAGAACATCTTGCCAGAGAGACACA
>NW_004524623.1:6657904-6670831 GCF_000260255.1 Octodon degus | reverse complement strand
CACCTGTTAATAAAGGTCTTAAATAATTGAAAACAAATGAGAATAAGCAACAGTTCTAATAGTACCACACAGAAATGGCATGTCATGGTTATTTTTCTTCTTTCTGAGACAAAAATACCTGACCCAAAGTTAAATGAGGAAAAGTTTATTTAGCTCACAGTTTGTAGAGATTTCAGCCCATAATCACTGGCTCCAGGTCAGGGTGGCATGGTAGAGGGGCATCACAGAGGAGAAAAAGTTTGCGATGGGCAAAAAGTAGCAAAACAACAAGCACAGGATGGCCACCGTTCTTTCTAGCCTTTATATGTCATCCAGGCTACTTAGGGCAGGTGGCACTCACACCCTTAGTCCTAATGCCCTTGACCTAGCACTGCACCATGAATCAATCCCAGCATTACATATTCTAGACCCAGCCATCTCTGAAAGAGCCCCAACTATGACTGCATGAGACTTTGGGGGGACATCTAGACACAACCCATGGAGGGGCTGTTCTCCTAGTTTTATTGTCATGACATGCCAACTTTCAGAACCATTGCACATTAGATAGGTGATTCAGTAGTGGCAATTTTGCCAAATGTCTTTAATGTTTCTACTTCATAAGCATTTGGGTTTAGATTTGCTCAAATTCCCTAACACTGCTCAGTCTAGAAAACCTTGATAGGTGCCGAGGAGATAGTTCAGGGGTCTAAAGCACTTAGGCAAGCTTAGGCAAGCGACAGGGACCACACGGTTCAATCCCTGGCACCTCATGCCATGTGGGGGCTGAGCTGGGAAAGAAAGAAAGAAAGAAAGAGAGAGAGAGAGAGAGAGAGAGAGAGAGAGAGAGAGAGAGAGAGAGAGAGAGAAAGAAAATAAAACTTGACTACCCATTATTTACAGGGCTCCAAGCTGAACCTATGTAAGGAATTAACGACACCCATAGCTCTGTCATTGCTCTAAGGTATTGGCAGCCAACATGCATAAAAGTTAACACTTTAAAAAAATATTTAATTATATATATTCTTGATTTTAGAATAAACATTTTATTCTCTTTCTCCACAAAACTGTAAGTTTATTTGAAGTCATGCTCTTTAAGCTTACAATGATTGGTACACAAAGTTACTTCACAAAATTGGAAGTCTCTCAAGCATGAGCACTGAAATTAATAATTCTGTCTTTTAAAGAATGCAGGTAAACTCTTTTCAGAAGGAAAAAAATGGGGAGGGCATCTCAATCTGAGAAAACATTTTGAGTAACTTAAAAATATCCAGGTAACCATAGAAAAGATAACAAGTGTGTTATAAGTTCGTGTGTTGTTTTCCACTACACTGAGCTTCACGTCATAAATTCTGTATATAAGAACACACACACACACACACACACACACACACACACTTTCTCTAACACATAGTTTTTTGTTTTTAAGGGACAAGCATTCTCAATACCTCTCAAATGAATAAAAATCCTGTCTATATTCTTGTCTGCTTCATTTTGGGCTTCATAAAAAGTCCTTCATTTCAATCCCAAAGAGAGTGTCCTAACTCCTTTCTTTGGCTGGTGAGCTCTCTTCAGAATTCTTTAGGGGAAAATGGTCCTTTCTTCCTTGATCCCAGGATGAAATCGCAATGAATCTAACAGATTTAAATGGCCCAACATCCTTCACGTCACCACCGGCTCCTCATTCAAAGGGGTACTTTCAGTGGCAGGTGGAGTTATAATTATAGATTAGAAAAAAGCAACATCAGCAGCTGTCGCTTCTGTTTGTTCCCAGCTATAACTGTCATCAGTGGGCAGATTGGCATAAACAGGCCTCCTCAAGTGGAAAAACATCCAAGCCCTGTGCTTGTTACGCTCTGGGTCCGCACGGTAGCCAGCGAACAGAAAGAAAATCTGACTGTCCATGAAGGAAGGCTGAATCCAAGCGTGTAGCAGCAACCGGAAGGCACCTCTTCAAGGGGAGCCTGAACCTGGAAGACTCCCTTTGCTTTCGGAGCCTCCGAGTAAATAGGTTGGTGGACTTGCATTTTAACGCTAAGCTCTACTCTCTGTGATGTTAGTATTCCTGAAAGAGGCTAAGCAGAAGGGTGAGAGACTAAATGAAAGAAAGTTACTTGCAGACAGTTTTTAAACCTACCATGGCTCTGAGAATGAATTACGGAATGGGCTTAATTTATTATGCTCCTGTTCCAATGTTGGCTGTGTTCACATTAGACAAATAGAAAAGGTAAAGATGGAAAAATGAAACTGGTCTGTGGCTTGAGTCCCACTTTTTCGTAATGCCGTTTTCTTATGCCAAAAGGTCCTGGTTTCTTTATTAACATAGTAATGTTGGATTCTGCATTTGTGATTAAAAATATATATACACTATGAATGTGAATCCCAGAGTTTCATTTCCTTCAAGAAAATAGATAAATTGGAGTTGGATTATTTTTCTGGGTAGGAATAAAGACAAAATTTCTAGTGTATTGTACAATGTGTGATATATGTTACTGCACAAGAAAACTGTTACCGGGTTTATTTTTATTTTTACAACAATTCTACCTACAAAGCTCCATGATCTCAAAGTAGCACTATAAGAGTTGCCTCATGGATCCTTTTAAGAAAACGGATATTTCAGAAGAGTTTTATTTTATCTGCATATGATCCACGTTAGCTAACAGTGGAGTAGGATTTTCCAAGCTTAGCTTTGGGCCATCTATTTCAAACACTGAATCTTTAGCACCTCAGGGACAAGCAGTGCAATCTCAAAGAACTAACCCAAAACTAAGCTCTGGGGTGTCATGCTCCCCCTATCCACATCCGAGGAACAGATTCAAGTAGCAAGTCCTAAGACATAACCTCATTCTATTCAGTTTCAATCTGAAAGTTAACCTCCTGTAAGCATCTGAATGAAACTTTTCATAGAAAAAGAATTGCACTTCTAAAAATATCACGGAGCACAGAGAGCTAACCCCATACCAAGAGCACCTCTAGACAGACACCCCATGCAACTATAATGCCCAAGTAACCCACCAATTGAATTCCCACAAGGGCCTGGCTTCTTTCCAACAATATCTAATTTCTAGGATGAGAGGCTGAACTTCCCCTTAGGAATTTTAAAGGGGATAGCAAATTTAAGTTTACTTTAACAAACTTATTGTATGGACATTGCTCTTGTAAATATCAATTCATGTAGCATATCAATACCTTAAATGCTCCTATGGATTAAGAAAACATATGATAGGCAACATTACACAGTAAATTTATAGCTAATTTATTTAAGTATTTATTGAACAGTGGCTATTCAGTCCAAAATAATATTTAGTTATTCGGGCAATTTTAAGATTTCTGGAATCATTCGTCGCAGAAACTCCTGTCCTCCCTTTTATTTACTAAGAGCTCTAACACTGAGGTTATCCTCAAGTTTCAAGTGTGCAAACTGAGAAAAGAATGGCTGGTTGATTACTGGCTTGGGTTGCCTTTGATATACAGACTTACTTATGCCCTGTCTTAAACATGACTTTTTACTTGTGTTTTGTCTTCTTACTCTTCTAGAAAAAAAAAAAAAAACTATCCAAGATGACTGTCACTTACTCCAGTAAAGTAGCAAATGCGACTTTTTTTGGATTTCATAGGTTACTTCTCAAGTGGAGAGGCAGCATCTACAAACTACTGTACAGGGAATTTATTGTTTTTGCTGTTCTTTATACAACAATAAGTTTGGTGTACAGGTACTTTGATTTGCATGTCTCCTTCAATGACCATCAAATAGTATGTAAGAATACAGTCTCAAAAATCCAGAACCCTTTGGTTGCGCTGACTTTTGCATTACGTTACCTCTTCCTTTGCATGAACTGTCTGTTGTTTTCCCCGCAGGATGGGGTGTTTTAATCCACACCTAACCATTCCATAGGATATTAAATTCACTGTAACTCTCAGGTTCAAGGGACTGTCATTCCAGCCCACGTCCACGACCACAAAGAGGTATTAGTCGTGCTTCAAGGCATTGCTGTAAGCATAAATTGGATGGTTTTTACTTAGATCCTTATTGTGTCCATTTTGAATAGGGGAAGTCCACAAACAAGTAATTATTTATACTTCCCCAACTGTCACGCATGGGTTGAATTTGTGATTTGACAGCTAGTTGCAACCACATATGTAATTACGTTCAGGAATGACAAGTATCAGACAACTTTGCTTCCCCTGCCTGGAAGGATGACCCTTTCTTTATCCAGGATTGTACCCTCCAAACTTACCAGATCTCAAGTAAGGAATCAAGGCCTTCAGATGAATTTATTTCCTTATATTTTCTGATTTCAGGACATGTTATGTTCAGAAAAGGAGGCATATTCACAACCTATGCCTGTCAGGGTGATAGAAAATTTGAACAGTATCGTGTCCAGGAAATACTTTTACAACTAAAAATTATAGTGTTAATAAAATTTTATCAGTATGAGGAGGCTTTAGTGAGCTTTTCTCTGCATATATAAATGCAGGTATTTCTTCTCTGGAGGAAGTTAAAGCTTAAAACAGGAAAGCTAAAGGTTTTTGAGGATGTATTTATACCTTTCCTACACATGTACAAATGAACAAATTTGTATATCACTGCTCTTACCCACGTTCTTTTTGCAGCAACAGGACTCTATTTGGAGAAGACAGAAACTAATTTAGCTAGCTGATAATCATCAAAAATAAAATAGAGAGAGAGATTTTCCTATATATCAACACTGCTGTTCCAAATAAATACACATATTGATACACGTTTTAGCAAAATATCTTTATTAAAGGCTGCTAATAATTTTTCAGCTATGTCTTACATAATTTGATACAATTTACTTGTGTGTCTCCTGCACCTTCAGATTATAAAAATAGTGAAAGATGTGTTGATGTTCCAAGATAATTATCTCATTAGTTTATTTTTACTAATGTGAGTTTATTGTTGCTACTGCTGCTTAGAATAGAATATCCCTTAGAGCAGTTATGATGTAGCCAGAAGTACTCCTTGGTATCTCAACGTTTACTCCAGTATCCTACTTCTAACCTCCTCCTCCCAAATTGTATGCTTATGTTTGTTGCAAAGACAAAAGAATGCTTACCAACAATAACCATCAGTTCAAATTATCCTGTATTTTTAAAAGTTCAATTATAAGATCTTGTTAAAGTAGATCCTTTCTATCTTGGTCAAAGATTTACCAAGAACTACAGAATAAACTTGTTTTAAAAAGTCAAATGTACCTGTGGAAAAATATAAACACAGTTTTATTTCCAAGTCTACTAATGACCTGAATTTTTTATTAATCCTGTTATAAGCAGATAATTATATTTAACAAAAATCATAAGGCAGAACAGTAATTCATTAAATTGATTATGCTTTTCCTATTTTTAAAGATATATGATAAATAATCTCTTTAGTAGTTTGTAACTGTTAACACATCTATGTGTCTCTTATCTAAACATTTTTCTGTAGCCAGCTAGTAATAATACCAACTAGTTTATTATAAAGTATGAGGTCATAATATCACTTCCTATGTCTGATATTATTAATCTTTTAATTCTTATAATATCCCTGCTATATACGTATTATTAACAAATGACAAAACTGAGATTCAAAGAGATTGGAAAATACGCTCGAAATCCAAATCAGTAAGAGATAGACCTGAAATTAAATTCTGGCTTGTCCTGAACCGAAGATCTATACTTTCCACCTTAAATTTTCTTTTGTCATTTTGATTTACATAATAGAAAACTATTCTGACCGTGACCTGCCTTCAACATGACCCAGCTAGGCTCCTGTAACCAGTGGTGCCTCCTTTGGGGGCTCTTCCTAACTTTAGTAACTGACCCCTCCTCCAATGCCGGGGCAGGAACCTCCAGCCAAACACTTTGTTTGTCAGAATTCGCTCCCCACAGGACCCCTCCTGCGATATGACTGATGGTTCACTATTGCCTCGGTGTCCCTCGGCTTTCCTTAGCCAAGTTCTACGTGCCAAAGGGTCCTTGAATGATTTTTGGAATGGAATTTCCTCAGGTTCTTCCATCTTTCAAACAGCTGCACTCCTAGTTTTATGCAAATTCATGTGTGCACTTTCTCTTTCCATACTTTGGTCATGAGTATTACCCTGCCATTAGGCATCACTTCTGATTATGAATCTCACCCTACAACACAAATTTCAATGATGGCCTCATAAAAAAAGTTCTGTTTAACAATACCAGAAAGTGGCTTTGGTAGGACAAGTCAGATCTATTATAAACATTTCAAGGCAGTGACTAAATGTAAAAATAAAACTTTTCACCTCTAATTGTGAAATTTGTTTTATTTATATTTCAAATAACTAAGGGATTTTAAATAATTATAAGGGCTTTTGAAGTACAGCATGCACAAACGAAATGTATTAAATAGCATATTCAAGAGGAAGTAAGATCAAGATGTCAAATGCTATTATTTAATAATGACTTAACTCAGCATTTAATCAATATTCTCATTTTTAGTATACCTGAGTAATAACTAAAGATGGATTTTTAACAATATATCTTATTTTCTAGCATACCTAGATTATGTTATATTTTACATCCAAACCCAATGAAATGATTATACAAAATTTTAAAAATACTGTTTTTTTAAAAAAAAAATTAAGTTTTAAAAATAAAATGACTAATGAATTCCACTACAGCGGTACTTCTGTTCACAAACACTTTTATTTGTTCACAAACAAAAGCACTTGGCAAAATTTTGTTTTTGTTGTCAAACTCCACACTGGGTAGCAAACACAACTGCAAGCTATCTTTTCCATATAACCACAAACACGGCTCTCTTTTCCAAAATCACGGGACAAATCATGTTTGTGAACCAAGGTACCACTGTGTTTCACGGTCAGTAACATTAATGTGCAAAAACTTCAGCACTTGAAATACTAAGCAAGTTAAAAGCTTGGATGGCACATCAGCTTGTAGAGAAAGGAAGCAGTTATTTTTTCCTTTAAAAACAAGCATTATTTGTGCTTCGTTGTCTGCACTTAACGTCGCCTGCAAAGCAGGTGCAGAAGTATAATATCATAAAGGGCTGTACATTTTATTTTTGCTCCAGATTGTTACTTACAGGAGCCCAAAAACGTTACTTTGAAAAATTATCAATTTACTGTGACAGATATGCTGAACAAATTCCAGTAACCTTTGTGCTTGGTAAGTACAGGTCACACGCAGAATGCGGCCACACAGCTGTCCCCGTTAGGGTGGCACCAACAAGCCTGCATGGGAGTGTTTCCAAGCTGGAAGGCATGCCTGCAAAGCCGGCGCTTGCAATAGAACAGCAAGTTTCAACCGTAAGGTGTCTTGCCTTCAAGGCTGCTTTCGCCAAATTAACACCAAACAAGTGTAACCTGCTGTTGGACCATTACGCCTTGTCTTCACTAACTCTCTACTTTGTTGTTAATATTTGAGTTCTAAAACCCACTTACGGGCTGTTTGGCTTTGCCAGGCAAAAATGACATTCTTTTTTTTCTTCTGGAGGGCAAAATCCCTCTAGAATAGTAATGTATTTTTATATCCTCCAACCCCTAAAAAGGCTAAAATTCTGCTTAAAAAAAAAAAAAAAATTCAGTGTCTCTAAGGGGTCTACTATAAGCAACGTCTTTATGCTGTCCTTTATCCTGCAGGATTTTATGTTACTCTGGTAGTGAACCGATGGTGGAACCAGTTTGTGAATCTGCCCTGGCCGGATAGGCTGATGTTCCTCATCTCCAGCAGTGTTCACGGAAGCGACCAGCACGGGCGCCTGCTCAGAAGGACGCTGATGCGCTACGTGAATCTCACGTCCCTGCTCATCTTCCGTTCCGTCAGCACCGCTGTGTACAAAAGGTTTCCAACGATGGACCACGTGGTTGAAGCAGGTACTGTGAGTGGCTTTTCTTTCCATAGAGTCTTCCCAATGGGCATGTGGACCCCCAAAATTGTTTTGAGAATCTCTTCAATTTATCCATTCATTCAACAAAAATGCATTTTTAAAAAATTATTTAGTACAGGGTCTGTAGGGTCTCACTACTCAGATCGGACTCAAAGTGATTCTCCTGTTTTCAGCCTCCCAAGCGCTGGGATTACAGGTGCGCACCACGACGCCTAGTCTAAATTGCCATCTCAGCGCATCCTCGGGGCGGGGTCAGCACAGCACACCAGGGATCAAACCCCTGTCCCTGTGTCTGCCTAAGCAGGCCCTTTAGTCAGCTGAGCTATCTGGCCAGCCCTTTACAAGCATGTATTGATCACCTCCTGCGGGCAGAAACAGTCCCGAGAGGCAAAGCTAAATCAAATATGGTGCCTGCCCTCAGCAGATAGTCACGTGGCCTTCAGAGACTGTAATGACAGTAGTCATGGTGAAACAACCTGCCATATTACCTTACAGCTTTCCAATTCTTTACAGTGTATATTATCTTGTGTGTAGTTCATCCAGACCTCAAGAAAACACGAAAAAGACAAAACTGACTTGGAGAGGTTAGCACCTGCTCTGACTCATGCAGCTCCTTGGCTGTAGAGATAAGATTAAAATTAGGGGTGGGAACTCCTGCCTCGATGCTGTCCTCGAAGCATAAGCAGATTCCCGTAGAAATCTGCCAAGTTGCCTTTCCCCTGAGCAGGCCCTGAGAGGTGACAGTTAACGACTATTTCAGCGTGGATCTGTCCTTGCCTGAATGCCTCAGGGTGGATAACGCAGTCATTTTCTCTGGACTCCTGCAGACTGACTGCTCAGAATAAACTACTTGAAGTGTGGTTTTCTTTGGTGTGCAGATATGCAGCAGAGAAGCCTTCAGTAGGCTGGGGATTAAATGAGATAATTCTTCACACAGATAATGTAAGAATTGTGAGGTGATTTTGCCTTTATAGTGAATACAGTTTCCAATTAAATAGGAATCTTCTGTTTCTTTTCCTGAAATGTCCTTGAAAATAGTTATTGTTGCTAAAAAAATATTTGTCTGTTTGGGGAGTTTTCTGTGGCTTGTTGTTGTTTTTTGTTGTTGTTGTTGTTGTTATCTGTTCTTTCTCCTCACCTAGGCGTGTAGAAAATAGCTAAAAGCACCAAGAGTTTGAATTATTTAACCTTTGCTTGCTACCTAACCTCATGTGAGTTACTTAACTTCATTTTCCTAGTCCATAAAATGGCCTTATAATAACTTATACTAGCACCTACCTCATTACTTAATAGGCTTATTATGAAAATTGAATAAGTTAATATTTGCAAAATAAGGCAGGTGTGGTGGTGCATGCTTGCAATCCCAGCTCTCAGGAGGCTGAGCCAAGAGGATTGCTGTGAGTTCAATGCTAGCCTTGGCTATAAAGTGAGTTCAAGGCCGGCCCCGAGCTACATAGTGAAACCCTGTCTCAACAAAGCAAGCAGAACAAAACAAAATAAAAAAAAAATAATTGCAAAATACTTGAGAGAATGCTTGGCACTTGGTAAGGGCTATATGATTTCTTGCTCTTTAGAGATCATCTGAAACACCAGCATCATATAGCACTTTGATCACTTTAAAAGATTCGTTGTGAATATGACATCCCAAGTCTCCTTGGTTTCCTTTGATCGGGAAGTTGTGAAAGTCAAGGTGGAAATAAGGAAGGAGAGATGCTGATGCTGCAGTTAGAGGGTTTGCAGTAGAGTATGAGTGAGTCGTGGGGTAGGAGGATCCTGTTGGTTAAGGTTTCCAGCAGAGGGTATGAATGGCCAGGCAAGTGTACAGGTGTATCATGACATAAAAACAACAGAACTACTCAACCATCAGTTGCCATCTGTCCTCTGCATATAAAAGAAGCATACTGCTTCAGAATAAGCAACCAAGTTGAAAATGCTTCCTGACAACTTTGTTTTCTTACCCTAGTATCTAAAGAATCAAACATTTTAATAATTGTCACTTCTAAAGAAAGACCAAAAAAAAAAAAAAAACAACAACAACCAAGAAAGATGTGAGCCATCCCAATTGCTGAGTGAGAACTAAAGCTTACTTAGATGGATAGAGGAATATTTCTCTGGTTCTGACACATCCTCAGGCTGAAGAGAGGGCATTCTGACAGGAATTGACACCAGGCCCACTTCTCAAAGCAAATCAGATCCTCCTCATGTCAGCTCCATATTAAAAGCATGTGGGGAGAAAGCCAAGATGGGTGGCATTGGAGACACCTTGGGGGCCTTGGGTCCAACTGAGTCCAGAGGGGTGAGCTGGCATCTGGGCTGAGGAGCAAGTAAAAAGGGAGAGAGGGAGGAGGGTGACATGCTCCCATTCCTCATGGGTACGCTTTTCATGACATGAGGACCTCTTCCTCATCAGACTCACGCAGATGTCCACGTGTGCTCACCCCCAGGCCTCTTCCCTCCCACAGGCGTCCGGGGCACTGGAATGCCTCTCTCGCCAAACCACCAAGACCCCTACACCACAAGGGAGTCTGGAGATCTGCTCTTCACTCCTTGACATGTGTTTCAGCTCCTGTGTCTCCAAGTTGCGGTCCGCAGAGCCTATGTCCTGACTAACCTGAGTTATTGATTTGAAATACACGTGCCTGAACTCAGCTTAGGACTACTGTATTGGAATCTGTGGACATCGCCCAAGTACCTGCATAAAAACATGCTTCCATGTCATGTTGTGTACAGTGACCTTGAGGGGTACTGGATCTGTTGTGGGTGTTCGTGTTCTTGTTTGTCGCAGCACTGGGCTACATTGCCAGCCCATTTTTATCTTTTTTATTTTGAGAGAGGGTCTCACTCAGTTGCTAAATTTCCCAGGCTGAGCTCAAAGTTGGAATCCTCTTGTCCCAGCCTTCCAGAGTGCTGGGATTACAGACATATGTCACCACTAGGATATTTTTTTAAGTCCCTTTCTTGCCCCTGGAATAAAAACTTCGGCAACCACCAGCTTGTTAATAACAACAAGTAGCAAAAATTAAGAAATTAGAAACAATCAAGAAAGGGTAGATTCAAGAATTTCACCAGTTGCTCCAGAATTATAAAGGTGGCTTTCAACGTCATTCTGGCCAGAAGAGTTGAATTAGAGCCACTTAGACATAATCAGCATCATTCTGACTAAATTTTTATTGGTTTGATCCCTGACCTGCCGTGCTGGCCCTGGCCCCCTAGGGTGAGCTAAGACTGCAAGTGAGACTGGGCATGGTGGCACGTGCCTATAATCCCAGCACTTGGGAGGTTGAAAACAGGAGAATGACTCCGAGTCTGATCTGTGTAGTGAGACCCTGTAGACACTATACTAAATACATTTTTAAAAATTGTGGTTGATTTGTTTGGACTGGCTGAGGTGGAAGCAAACTGGGGGAAATTGGATGGAGCCCCAGCCTACCCAAGCATGCTGTGAGGCCATCCCCAGATCCCTGTGAAAAAGGCCCCAGCGCTTCTTTCTACTTGTTGAGACAGCTTTCACCATGCAGTTCAGGCTGGCCTTGAATTCACTTGTGTAGTCCAGGCTGGCTTTGAACTCACAGTGATCCTCCTGCCTCAGCCACCCAAGTACTGCATTAACAGGCATGTGCCACCTGGTCTAGCTCCAGAACTTTCTTTAATTCCTGGTGCTCTTTCAGAATTCAGGAAAAGGGTAGTAGGCCTAGCTTGTGTCCACAGGAGCACAAGCTTGTGTGTTAGCCAGCAGAGCAAAGGTTCAAGCCACTGCCCTCTACACAGGGAGAGATGCTTCAGAGGCCGGGCCCTTCCCAGCTGGGCCAGGGCCTGCTCCTCCTGTCCAGGGAGTGCTGACTCACCGAACGTCCTGCTCTGCCCGCAGAGAGGGCTGACTCAGAGTCTGCACTCAGTCTGTTTCCAAGTTCCTCCAGTTGGGCGCTTGCCTGGCTGTCCTTCGCCTGTGCCAGAGTTTCTGGGAAGGATGGGAAGTTCAGGAATGGTGGAGGAGACACAGATGCCCTGAGGCTGGGGACAGAGGCTCCTGTCTGCTGCTGCTGCTGCTGAGAGCAAAGAGAGTTGGCACACACCATTGGCAAGGGCAGTGCTAAAGATACAGAAAACCTTGTCGTTTGTCTCCTTTATGTGAGTACAGAATCACAAACTTCAGCATGTATTGGATATTGTTACAGTCAGTCAATAAAACTAAAACACGCAGGTCTGCAGATCCTGATTCTGGTTCTGATTGAGGAGGTCAGAAACGGAGTCCAGGAAGCAGGGTTTTCAACAAATGCCAACGGCCAGGCAGATGGTCACTGGGTCATACTCGGAAACAATGGGCTTGAAGTACATGAGGGTCTCTGCACCCACTTCTCTGTCCTGCTTCAGAGAAGGCTGAGCCTGTGTAGCTTCATTGCTGGTGGGGGGAGGGAAGGGAGGGAGGGAGGCAAGAGAATGCAGACCAACATCCAGCAGGCCCTTGGGGGTCGAGCCAGGCTGCCTACCTGCTGGTCCCCAAACCTTGCTTTCATGTTAGTAGTCATGTTATATTACTATGGCAAGTGAAAAGACCCCAAGTTAAGTCATATATATGTGACTTGATTTCATAGTCGTGTGTGTGTGTATGATTTTGATGTTACAGGTTCAATTTCTCAAAATAAAAAGTTGCTTCTAGTCATCTATTAAAATAAAAATATAACAATTGAATTTAAAGTAATCTTTTACGCTGTTAAGTCCCCAAGCTGCTCCATTACCCATTACTCATCAGAAAGATTACAATATAGTCTGTCAATTTGTGTATCCCAGAAATTGTCGTGGAAAATTCTAGCCATCTGAATGCCCTGGAAAAAAGTCACTTGTCCCAAGTCAAGTATGAAATTCTAGATCTTTATTAATTTAAATGTTTAAATGTTAACTTTAGTTAAGGGCTTTAGAATCTGCCTAGATGATGAAATACTTTCATCTAGTATTTCAAAGGCATCAAGAGAAAAAAAAATCAGTCTCTTCAAAATTACTTACCAGGGGCTGGTGAGATGGCTCAGTGGTCTAAAGCACCTACTTAGAACAAGCTTAGCAAAGCACATGGA
>NW_004524623.1:6649193-6657014 GCF_000260255.1 Octodon degus | reverse complement strand
TTCTGTAGTAGATAGCTCATAAGAGTGGCTAGAAGTCAGTAAATTTAGGAATAAATCACCCTTTACTCTTCTTAAACCCTGTAAATCTTAACATGAAGTTCCATGAACTTGTTCTATAACTAAAGGGAGTGATGAGGCGCCATTGACTTCAGTGGTTCTTACAGCTCCACGACGTCAATGTGGCCAAGTAATTCCCCAGCTGCCAAGCAGTTGTTCCGTTGCAAGTTCTGACTTTAGAGGCACTGGCTGGAAGGTGAGCCCTGTGTGAGGTTTTGGCATAGACAGAGCATTTCATTGGTGATCGTCTCTTCTTTCCTAAGTATAATCAATTGAATTCTGTGGAGCAGTTCTGCCCTGAGGTCTGCCATGGATTTTCCTGACTCCTCTCATGGCTCTGGGACTCCCTAGTCTCGAAACCTCCAACTGTCCTGTGTTTCAGGAGAAGTGGCCAACGAGACAGTGGAATGCACAGTGGTGCCAGCTTTTCCTGCTGGCTGAACTTTCAGAGGCTGAGTCAGTTCCCCCTACAGTCTCACATGATGAGCCCGGAACAGACCAAATGTCATCTTGTGAGTGAAACTTGATTCGCCTCTGAGCACTTGCTCTGCACAGGAGAGAAGGTGCACCGCAGTGTTCGGCTCCTTGCGTGAATGCCCCAGAGACAGTCTCCAGTGTCTGACGTTCCATCACAGTTCTGTTTTATGAGTTTATTTTTTTATTAATTTCAGTGAGAAAGAAATAACAATGAGACAGTTTCAAAAAAGGTTAGCAGGACACTTGCAATAATTAATACATTGCATAATGTCTTCATAGCAGTTATTCACAGTACAAGATGCAGACATGATCTCTTGTCTAAACAATATTAGTGCAAATCTTTCTTCTCATTGAACTAAGAGTAAGTATCTGTATATCTATCCTATTTTGTGCATACATATACACTTTTTTTTTCATTAAACAATGGTCTTTCATTTATATCCCCCCCCTTTTTTTGTCAGAGGTGGGTGTTCCATTGCTGTTACAGAAGCCGTATTTGGAGCAGTCTTTAAAGGACCTTTTCCTACTTGATGCCAGTTCAAATGTTATAAGCATTTGAACATCAATTATTTTGGATTCTAGTTTTGTTTGCTTTATCTAAGAAACTTAAGGATTCCACATTTTTAAAAAATTTAACTTTTTTCATCTGTTCTGCTAAGATGAATATCTTTGTAGAACACTTTTTCTTGACTTCTAAATTCTTCATGGACTTTCTGAGTTAGATGAACATTTGTAAATTTCTTATATAATTTAACAAATTCTTAAAACATTACTGACTTCCTGGCATAGAGTAAATATATAATCTTCATATGTTCTAACTGTGTATTAACAATAAAAAGCTTTTAATTAACCAGATTAAAAAATAACCCTCCTTTGCCTTCAATTTGTCATTTTTATTACTAATTAGAATAATTTCATTTGTTTATTAGCTTTATTTTACTTGGGTTATTTACCTGTTTGAAGAATGTATGCAATGTGTTAATTATTGAAACTGTCCTACCAATTTGATTTGAAACTGTCTCATTGCTATTTGTTTCTCAATAAAATTATGGGGAAAAAAAGAAAAACAATATAACAAAAATGCAAATTCTAAATTAAATCATTAAAATTTGGCAATGTATATGTTTTATGAGTTTAAATCCGTGCATCTTGATGTTTCTGGAAGTATGACTGCAGATCCTAATCACTGAAATATCAAGGGTATCTATGTAAATTGTAGTTTCCCAGGCAGCCTAGGGAATTATAGACACTGAGGCTTAAGAACCAAGGGATGCACCTTTCTACAAAACCCCAGGAGCACTGCAGGATGCTCAAACCTCAAACCAAGAATGCTGAAATGCCCAAGACTAGGCCAGTTTTTCCTAAACTCTGCCACACATTGCAATCACTCACTGGGAATAATTTTAAAATACTGGTATCTGTCTGCCACCCTCAGACCCTGGGTTACAGTACCATTCTAATGTGCAGCGAAGTTTAGGAACTGCTGCCCTAGGGCATATCAATTAATCCCTCTAATTTTATCTGCAAATTGCCTGAGATCTGTGCACAGAGGGCAAATGAAGTTCTAGGCACTTAACATTTGCATAATACTGTCATCATGTGTCATCATGTGTCACGATGTGATTCCATCCCTTTCTCGGTCTCATTTTGCCTCTCTTTGACTTTTTCAGTTGACAAGGATGTCTAAGCCTCTAGCATTATATTTAAAGGAAAGGTTTAGTTGAAGGGTGGCTTTGTTGTGTATATTTAGAAAACACAGAGATGAAAACAAGGCAGGCACACTGCAGTCTTCCTGAAAAAGTCATCCCTCCTCCAAGAAGGGGCTCAGATGCTGAACACACGACTTTCTTTTTTAGAAAGGACTGGCATCAAATCTATTCTGCCTTCAATTTTTCAGATGCAGACCTTTGGGTCCTGCAATTTGAGCCTCACTGGATTCTAGGCATGAAAGGCAAAAAACACCTGCCTCAGCTTCAACCAACAAATAGATAAGGCAACTATACAGAAGACATAATCTCTGATGACCAGATGGGTTTGTCAATAGAATTAATTTGTCCTTTGGCTTGAGGGCAAGAAAATTTTGCCTTCGGGTAGCAGATCCATAACTCAAGTTGTAAGTCAATGTAATTATATATTTGTATTGACAGATATACATGTTTTACTCTGATTAGAAATAGTAAAGAAGATACTTCTGGGGATAAGCAATATGAAAATTGCTGAGCATAGCTGAGCTGGCCAGAAGGAAAAGAAATGGCAAGAGAAATCCTAGGAAAATTATGGGGAAAAAAAAGAGAGAGAGAAATCCTAGGCATGCACAATGGCTGGACTAAATTGCCATGCCAGCCATGGATTTGATAGGACCTGAAGGAGCATAATATCAGGACAGACATTCAAAGAAGACAGGTTGGCAAGAGACCAGCCAAATGATAGACTATCAAACTGCAGCACCTTAATAACTGTAATTAACATAGCCTTAATGCTGAGTTAATGACCCGATTCTGAAAAAAGTATTGCTCTTTGGTTAATATTACTTGAAGTTGTGAGGAAGACCAAATTCTGTTTCATTAAAAATGCTCTTTGAGTGGATTTGGCCAACAATCTAAGCATTTTCTTTCAAATAACTATGTAATTTGATTCCCAAAGATGAGATTACTTTGAATAAAATATGTGACCCTGTAAGGAATGACAAAGGTAGCTCCACCTATGTACTCTTAGAGGATAGATTAATATCTGAGCCATCATACACCTTTCAATAAATTCAGGCTGAAAACTTACCGGCTTCCTTTCCTCTACTGGTTGTTCCAATAATAGATGTCCTAGCCAGGCAAAGCAGTACACACCAAAAATCTCAGCTACACAAGAAGCTGAGGCAAGAGGACTAAAATTTCAAGGTCTGCCTGAGCAACTTAGTGAGACTTTCTGTCTACATAAATTTCATTAGAGGGTGGAGATGTAGCTCATTGATAGAGCACTTGCCTAGCATGCGTGAGGCCCTGGGTTCAATGCCCCATATCCAGGGCAGGTGCAGGACAGTGTTCTACATGGAGGGAGGGACTCTTGCCTTAGTATTTGTACTAAATAACCCTTCACTCTGTATATTTGCTTTCTACTCAGAAGCCGGGAATGGAGGTGCTAGCACAGTGTGATCCATGCCCCTGAATAAAAAGTACCTAGAGACAAAGTTATTCTTTGGTCAAATTGCAGAGATTGCAAGCAGTGTATAAGTGGAATCATTTGTGGAATTTACACTATAAATTCTGAGAATATAACTATTAGACAGTTGATATGAAATATCTGCAAATAGGTTTCCAGCTAAAGAACAGCTGCAGCAAATCTTCAGGCGTAAAGCCAAGACAGGTCAAATGCATGCCTTCACTTCTCTCTTTTTTACATTTTACACTTGCCTATGTTTGTGCTACATGATCATTACACTCATCTTGAGAGGCTGACACACACACACAACACATCTTGGGCATTTTATTTCCTTTTCCCTCCACACATTTCCTCTCACCTCCACAAAGTCTACCTGCCTCCTGACATCTTTTATTTTGCTCTCTAAATTATCTCTCTGTTAACATCTTGAAGTAACATTTAATCATCGCCCAACTGGGTCCAGGGAGATGGCTCAGTAGAATAAGCTCTTGCCTGGCAAGCACAAGGGCCTGAATTCAATCCCTGATTCCAACAAAATAATAATAATCATAATCATAATCATAATCATATGCTAAAAGTCTTTTTGAACAAATAGAAGAACAGATGATCTAGATTGTACAACAACTCTGCATTGTACAAAGAAGCCAGAAGTGAATTAATTACCAGGCTTTTCTCTCTTTTTTTGCCCTCCATAGAGGACACCATTGTCCAGGCCTGTCCAGAAGCCTTCTAAGCTAGCACAAATAACCTGCGTATAGTCTTAAACTAGACTCCCATTGGTAAATATTGGCTTTGCAATAGTTTCCATTTATTTCAAATACTGAACAAACAAAGTCCTCCTTGGTCAGGACACTGAGTTTTTTCCAATATTGCTGTATGTCAAAGAGTTTCCTCTGAGCTCAGGAAAACATGCAGCCACCGGGACCCAGCTCCACTAAATCACCCATAAGGATTCAAAAGAACACTGATAACCAAGTGAATCAAAATCTGGGGATAAACTACTTGGATAGGAACCCTCGTATTTCTTTAGTATCCCTCCGTATGCTTCCAAGGTAAACTAAAGATATGGTAAAGTATCAGTGCTGAACTAAGTTTGTATAATCTATAGCTGTTTTTGTTTTGTTCAAGGTTTTATGACAGCAGATGAAAGAAAATTATTTGACCATCACAAATCTCCTCATCTGAAATACTGGGTTCCATTCATCTGGTTTGGAAATCTTGCAACTAAAGCCCGGGATGAAGGTAGAATAAGAGACAGCGTTGATCTACAGTCACTGATGACTGTAAGTACATCACACATCATCAGCACAAGATGTTGGGGCTGGGGAGATGGCTCAGTGGAATAAGCGCTTCCCTGGCAAGTGTAAGGGCCTGAGTGCAATCCCCGGTTCCGGGGGAAAAAAAAAAAAAAAGATGCTGAGGACATCCCACTGGGGACCTGGATATAGGTGGTCAGGTCAGGAAGGGTCTGTTTTGTTCAATCTGGTTCCAAAGGAACCAAAAGATCAAGCTAATTTCAGAACCCACAATGTGCAGGATACAGTGCACATCTTGAACTCAGATTGCTCGGTCATAGTTGCTTGGAAGTCATGTTTTATACAGAACACTGTGATAGGCTTTGCAAACAGTGCTCCTGGACTGATTAGCCATGGGCTGCCGAGGGCTCTGGAGGGCGCAGAGCCTGCACAACATATTTTTCCTCCCTGGCTTCAGGATTCTGCTAGAGAGAGAGAGAGAAATAGAAAGAGAGCTGAATTCATCTAAGAAACGTATTAATATGGCTTTACTTTTTATACTTCATTTTTATACTTTTCTGCTGGATGGTTAAGACCAAGATAAAGCAAGACCTAGATAACAAGAAATGTAACTTCTGTATCTGACAAGGTCAGTCAAATCCCCTCAGGATTTATCCTGAAACCCTGTACTGCAGTTTGTAGATCCTTTGTCAGTGTCAGTCATGGGGATGAGTCACAGCCATTGCTTGGCCAATTTGCTCTCTGTGAAAGCCTGAGAGAATGTTTTCTTGCCATGTGACTCTCCTTAGGCACACTCTACATCATCGATCACTTTCCTCCTTGGCCTCATAATCTCCTTGATCAGAAAATTTGGGACACAACTGAGTTATAGAATGTTACAGTATAGGTCTTCACTGACCTTGAAAGGCTAGGGCCAAAATGTGCTGAGCTATAAAAGGCTCAAGTCAACAACTTTTGACATTGCCAGTCCTACGGAAAACCCATTACTATTATGGACTACTGGACTATATTGGAATATTTTGCTGAATTCACGCACCTACAATATTTAAATGACAATGGAATACCCTTCTCTGACAAAACTAAACAAAAAAGGGGGATACAAATGAATGACCATTTTGTATCTGTATATTCAAAATAGTTAGGATAGATATACAGCTACTTTCTCTTAATTCAGTGAATGGGAAGATTTGTTCTCATAGTGTTTGTGGACAGGATATCATGTCTGCATCTTGTACAATGAGTAACCACTGAGACAACAATATGCAATGTATTGATTATTGAAACTGTCCTTCTAATCAGTTTTGAAACTGTCTAATTGCTATTTGTTTCTCAATAAAATTATTCAAAAAATAAAAAGGAAATAAATTTAAATTCTTCAAAAAAAAAAAAAAAAAGAAAACAGGAACAAACTCACAAGAAGCTGCCTGTATGTGTGCTAAGACAGTCTCCCCCCTGAGATAAGCTAAAAGCCTAACTGGTTTTAAAATAGCACCCAAATGAAGGTGAAATTTTCATCCCAGTCTTAGATAATAGATGCATTCAATAGAGGAAAGAAATCAATGGGTCTCAGTCCTTCTTCTCCAAGGAGAAATAGATTTTCTATCGATGTGACTAAAGCCCTCATTTGTTGGGGGGAGGAGTTCAAGATGTGTCTCCAGCTCTTTCTTAAGATCTATGGCAACCATGTTTTTACAATAAAAAATGCTTTCCAAATTGTTCTGCTAAGACAGCAAGAAGTTGCTTTCAAAAATACTAGTCATTGCCTTTCCTTCACCATTTATTGCTAATGCATATGTTGAAAATTAGGGATTTGATAGACTAAAGGCTTTTTCTACAACATCCAATCTTAATATTTTAAAAATACTGTATGTGTATCTAAATGTCCTCACTCTTTTTGCCCACTGTTCAGTGATGTTTGATACACACCAGCTTTAGAACGTGCTTGGAAAGTAGCCCTGGGAGCCAGTTTTCTAGCCTTACAAAGCCTGTCCCACCCTTTCAGACACTGCTTGAGTCCCAGTCAATACTTATTACCACACCTGTCATTTCAACAAATCCTATCTTGTCTGTTTCCGCCATAGGAAATGAATCGGTACCGCTCCTGGTGCAGCCTCCTATTCGGTTATGATTGGGTTGGAATCCCGCTGGTCTACACCCAGGTATCAGATGCTATTAGCTAGCTCTGCTTACCCAGCTTGGCCCTCCAACTTCCCATGGACAGCAGCGCTGTCCGCTCACCCAGGTTCTCTCTGTTGCAGGTTGTCACTCTCGCAGTCTACACCTTCTTCTTTGCCTGCCTGATTGGACGCCAGTTTCTGGATCCCACCAAAGGCTACGCAGGGCATGACTTAGATCTCTACATTCCAATCTTTACTCTCCTCCAGTTCTTCTTCTACGCAGGATGGCTGAAGGTAGCCACTAGTCTCAGGGCCTGGAACCCTCTCTGTAACCTGTCATGGTCTAAATTCTCCATGCTGATTTGTACCAAGACTTTAGCAAATCATTCATGAATGAGCAGAGGTAGATTTAACATGCAATAGCTCAGAAATGTGTTTTTCTTTCCATCAAGGATCAAAGTGACAAAGATGTAGTCTAACTATATTGCAGCAGTCTGAAACAGTTCACTATGTAAGCAAATTAGAACACTTTTTTTAATCACTGCTTGAAATTTCTCTGAAGTCTTGTGAACTGTTCCACATCAAGTGCATCCCATTGTCAAAACAAGAACTAAGGGCCAGCCAAATAGCTCAGTGGATTAAACCACCTGCAAGCAGGCGCAGGGGCCAGTTCAATTCCCCAGCCTGCAGTGCCGCCCTGTCCCTGGGGCGTGCTGAGACAGCAATTGAGGCTGGGCGTGGTGGTGCATGCCTGTAATCCC
>NW_004524623.1:6644237-6648668 GCF_000260255.1 Octodon degus | reverse complement strand
TCTAATGGCAATTTGAAGATGATTTATGAAGTCGAATTCTTAAACATGAGGCTTTGCAAAGAGCCACCAGCTGTCTTGGCTATAGGTTGAAGCACTATTTCTATTTCAGAAGTCTTTTCTTAGGAAATAATTCTTAATTATTTTTTACTCAAGAGCAAGAAAGAGTAGGTCAGATGAATGACACTCATTTCCCACTAGAGGAAAAAGTAGACTCTACCTTTATGAAAATGGTAGCACCATAGTTGGCCCAAACTGTTTCCCCCTCTCCTCTGAGCTGTGTGAAACTTTTAATTCTTTGTTTTGGTCCGTGTGAGGTGCTCAGTCAAAAAAAAAAAAAAAAAAAGCTGCTAAGCCAACATGTAAAGAAGTTTGTAGCTTGTTGGTCCTTTCTTCCAGCCTATTTCTAAACTATTAATATTTTTCCTCATAAAGTATTTTTAAAAGATAAAATATGTATAACAGTTGGAGACATTAGGAGCCAGCGCAACTTTATAGAAGTGAGTTTTCCCACGTCAATGGGCTGTGTCTTCTCTTTTGAAGAGCTGCTCTGTTTCAACAGTTCGGATATTTACAAGTCTTTCCAAAGTATAGCAGAACTATCTTGACTTCTGAACAGTCTACTAGCCACCTGCTTTATGTTCTTTGTGAGACTGTTAATTCACCAATATAGGTGTCATTTGAATAATTGGGTATAGACTAAATAAAATATATAGGACTCATAACCATAAAAATGAAAATTTAGAACAAAAGAATTTTCAAGACACAAGTGGTAGCCCAAATAAGCAAAACATCAGGCCAAGAAAACAGAAAGTAGATTCTTCCAACTCACAATAAAGGACTCTGCACAGTTACTGCCCTGGGGCTTACTGCCTTGGGCACAGCCTTGCCTGGGGCTGTCCCTTAGAACAAGCTGAGGGAGGTCCCTGCCTCTCTCAGTCAGTTGCTGCTTGGGCCACACTCTCTTTTAGAATATTTTGCTGAGTTTACACACCTATAATATTCAAATAACGGAAAGGGGATACAGGTGAATGTCCATTTTGTATCTGTATTCAACGTGGTTGGGATAGATACATAGTTACATTCTCAATGAATAGAAGGATTTGTTCTAATGGTGTTTGTAAATAGGATATCATGTCCACATCTTGTACAGCAGTTAACCACTAGGAAGAATGTATGCAATGTGTTAATTATTGGAAGTATCCTACCAATTTGGTTTGAAACTGTCTCATTGCTATTTGTTTCTCAATAAAATTATGGAAAAATATATATATAAAATCTGCTGCAACCTTTTCTTAGTTACTGCTGGCTTCCACAGATTAAGGCAGAACCTGTAAGGGTGGGGCCCAGGTATCTGATTTTTGGTTGTTAGCTTTGTCAAGAGTTAGGGGTAGGGAGATGGCTCAGTGGAATAAACACTTCTCTGGCAAGCACAAGGGTCTGAGTTCAAACCCTGGTTCTGCCAAAAAAAAAGAAAGAAAAGAGTTCTTCCAGTGACTTTCAGGTAGAGCCAAGGTCAAAAATAACTGCTTTAAGTGAGCTGACTTAAACCCTAAAAGCTAAATGGTAGAGTTGCTACCAAATCATCTCAGAATGTATCACTTGGGAACCATTCAAAAGATATCCTTATTCCATACAAAGCTTTTTCCATCTAGATCTAATGTAGAGTTTCTCACTCACTTGAGTGCTTGAATGTGATTGTGCACGCGCACACATGTGCACATACACACACACACACACACACACACACACACACACACAGATACAGAGATACTAAAAATTAAAGAAAATCACTCCAAAAAGTGAATGACAGAATAACAGGTTGACACATAAAGCTCTCATCAATATTATTCCATTCAAGAACATAACAAAATCATTTACTATTTTTTTATCATTTACTATTGACAAAATAAATATAAGAAAAGTAAGTAAAAGATTAAACAATACAAATGTGTGATAAGAACCTACCTCAGTTTTTCCCAACAAAACTAAACTGGATAAAAATTGAATCTTTCAGGGTAAAATTAAGTAAGGCTCGACTTCTAGACCTTACTAGCTCTGATTCATAAACTCAGCAGTTATATCTAATATCTATAAAATCACCTTACATTTCCTTCAACTGTGATTTCAGTCTTTCTCTACACTTTAGCCTTGTCTTGTCATCTCTAGTGACAGAACTGAGGCTTATATGCTAGTTAGATTCTATCTGTAGAGCAGCACGCTCTCCTCTAATCTTCATATTATGAAACTGAGTCCCAAAAAAGAGAACAAAGCAACAGTCATCCTCGATCTCTGTTTAGTTTTACCATCAGCATAACGATTTATTTTGTGTTCTTAAATGCAGGTAGCTGAACAACTTATCAACCCTTTTGGAGAAGATGATGATGATTTTGAAACTAACTGGTGCATCGATAGAAATCTGCAGGTTAGAGGAAATTTCTTTTCTTTTATAAATATTAGCAGTAAAATGTTTGTGATATTTCCAATCTGAGCAGGCTGCAGGGACAGGCCCTGGGCACCCAAGCTTTTAGCCACAGATGAAAGAGAGTTGGCTCCGCAGCACGTTTGCTGTCTTCCTGGAGGCCCACATGTCCTGAGTCTCAGTTCCCATGAAATTCAAGTAGAATGTCAAGTTGATTTTCTCTTTAAGTTTCTCTATTAGCTTTACCTGGCTTCTTCCTTCAAGGATAGTACAATGTTTAGCTCATTATTTTATCTGTTTTCTGTTGCTACCCAGAGAGGTTTATGTGACATGAAGTGGTTCCAGATGTAATCTGCTGTGAATTCCTAAACTCACAGCAAGTAGATTCTAGCAATCAGAGGTCCAGCAGATGGACACTGAGCCAGGGCCACATTAGGCTGTGTCTCAAACCTCCCTGAAATGCAGCCCTCTCCCCAAAGCACTAGTCCATTGCGCTTTCTATGGCATTGGGGAATTTTCCTTCCGGGCAAGACTATGCCCACGCCATTCCCATCCTGGTACCACAGTCTAAGCTCAGCCTTCACCTTCCTTTTGCTTTAGGTTCAGACGTTTCACTGTGTATCACGTTGTCAGTCTATTAGGGAAGAAGAGCAATGCCTCAATGACTCACTCTTTGTCAAAAGGGGAGTCTGAAAGAATTAATGTATTCCTGTGTCACTTTGTCAAAGCCAACAGGAAAAGTCTCTGTAGATTCAAGTATCATGGGTTTGATGATGTGCTTTTTTAAATAAACAAGAAACTAGGGCCTATGAGAAGTGATTAATGTGTTTATGGGATTAACAGGATGAAATAATGAGAATCTTCGCCTTCCTGTCCTGGGGTTAAGTGGCTGCTGTCAGGGTAGCCACTAAGACAATACTGTAACTGTGAGTACAGAAGAGAAAGGGGCCTCACCTGCCTCAGGTGTGGAGATGCAGGCCCACACTGGGGGGTGTGGCTTGGTGCATGGGGTGTGGGCAGCTTGCCAGCCCCACCTTCCCCATTGTCAGGGTCCCTTGAGCAGTGAACAGTAGGTACAAATGCACAGAGCAGCCCTGGTAGTAGTGAGTATGCGCTGTAGGCTTTTATTCGTACAATTACTCAGCCTGTGTCTTGTCACTCTCCAGCTCCTGTGTACCTAATGGAAATGCTTCATTCTCTTTTTGATAATTCACATCTGAGCTATTCTAACAATCTGCCAATGATTTTAGGTCTCTCTTCTAGCTGTGGATGAGATGCACATGAGCCTACCCAAGATGAAGAAGGACATCTACTGGGATGATTCGGCCGCTCGACCACCATACACCCTGGCAGCCGCTGATTACTGTATACCCTCATTTCTGGGGTCAACAACCCAAATGGGGTAAGTATTTTTTTTTAATCTTCGATATTTAGCCAAATAATCACTGCTTACCTTTTTATCTGGGGGGGTGGACTTTTTCACTGTATTTAGATTGTAAGTCAAACCCTAAAAGTGGTAATGATACATCCCTATGTGCTCTAAGCATTAAATAAATGGATTGAGTACTACTGTCACTTATGCACAGTTCTAGAATAATTTTATTAGATCTGGTTATATGTCTGATTTTGAAGAAATACATGCATGGGAAGAAGCTTAAGAATATTTGTGGAAGGAGGCCGGGGAGATGGCTCAGTAGAATAAGCACTTCCCTGGCAAGCACAAAGGCCTGAATGCAATCCCCAGTTCCGCAAATAAAAGAATATTTGTGGAAGGCTGACTCACAGTTTCTAAGTAACTTAAGGAAAAGAGTATAGACAAATTCAGAAAGTCATAAACTTTCTCCCAACCTTCCCTCCCCTAAAAAACATGGAGAAAAAAGAAAAACTTCATCAGGATTTTTGTACAACTTTTGTGGCAAAGCTGACTGCCCCTGAGGTCACTCAAAATGGATTGTGAGTGACTCTGAGTCTCAGATGTCACTGTGATCATCTTCCCCACCTCTGCAGCTTCT
>NW_004524623.1:6641940-6643322 GCF_000260255.1 Octodon degus | reverse complement strand
GTTATTTTTGTATAATGGTTATTGGGGCATCTTGAGATCTTTATCTTCCTCTACAAATTGTTCTAATTGTCGTAATGCTGATTCTTAAGTACCAGATATGATAAAAAATTACAATGTCTAATGTTTTAAAAAAAACTTATTGCAGAGCGCTGGCAAGACAGCTCAGTCAATAAGCAGCTGCTTTGGCAAGTGGAGCAACCAGGGTTTGATCCCTAGTCCCGCATGCCACGCTAGCCTCACCCCTGGGGAGCACTGAGCTGGTGAACAAATCTAGGCATGGTGGTACACACCTGTAATCCCAGCACTGGGGAGGCTGAAACCAGGAGGATCACTAGGAGTCCAACCTGCGTGGACCCTGTACCAAATACATAAAAAGAAAACAAAAAAAAATTGCAATCAAGGGCACATTCTCATTAATCCCCCTCAAAATCTTCATCCTTCCTTTAAACCTTCTTACCATTCTTATCTCTTTTTGAAGCATTTCTGGAAGTTCTCTTGATTTGTGTCACTAGTTACTCTGTCCTGGCTGCCTCAGTGTCCTGAACTGATTTACACGTTTTACATCTCATGGTCATTTAGACCATGAAAAGCTAGAAGTCATACAATGCCAAATGAGGTGGATAAGCTGGACGAGGCCACATGATAATGTTTTTATGAGTCTATCTTTCCACCACTTAACCATATTTTTAATATATTATAAATATATTCCCAAAAGAGGACTTTCCAAACTGCTTTAGAAAGAAGCAAGAACAATGGGATGTGTATTCTTAGCAAGAGGGAGTACTTTGAGGCTTAATGACAGTTTGTGTCCTTTACTATAATAATTTTTTGCAAGTAAATATTCACTGTATTTTTGATCAGTCCTTTATCTTTTTTAAAAAATTATATTTGGTATAGGGTCTCTATGTAGCTCAGACTCATAGAAATCTTCCTGTTTTCAGCCTCCCCAGGGCTGGGATTATAGGGGTGCATCACCACGGCCAGTTTCAGTGGCCTGCTCAGCACGCGTCGGAGGTCAAGACCAGCACAGCGTGTGGTGCTGGGGATCAAACCCCAGGCCCTGGGCTTGCCTACGCAGGCGCTTAGTCTGCTGAGGTATCTCACCTACCCAATCAGTCCTTCTAAATGCCCATGTTTCTCAGAAAGCATTAAATTGCATTCTGTTTGTAAACATGGAAACACACAATTAAATATTTAGAAGATCTTCCAGGTAGTATCTATCCCAAAGAGTGTTGGGAAGATTAAATGAGATTGTGAACATAAGAACACTCTACCTATAACCACAAAGCACTATTGCTATCAGCCAGGCAGGCCTTTTATTTGTGGATTTCAAACCAAGGCACAGAAAGATTAAATAAACTTAAGTTATTTTTCCTGTTAAA
>NW_004524623.1:6629911-6641105 GCF_000260255.1 Octodon degus | reverse complement strand
GAAAGAGAAAAAGAAAAGTCACTTACAAGGGCACTGGCTGGGTGAAGCTAGCATTCACGGAAGTCAACTCCTTCCTGAGCAGGACTGTTGATTACTTTTAAGATTGTTGCATTCAGCCAAATGTTTCCGATCACCTGTGACGGAAAACCAAACCCAAATTGCCTCAAGTAAAAGGGGGTTGTTTGCACACACCCAGAGAGAAGCCAGCTTTGGCCTCAGCTGGATCCACAGCCTCCAGGAATGAACCCCAACTAGCCCACTATTGCCCCACGTCTCTGGGGTCTGCATTTCTCCCCTGTGCTGCAGCTTTCAAGCAATCTCTCCCTTCCTGAAGGCAAAACGCAGGATGGCAGCCAGCTGCTCCAGGCTGAGAACGCATCCTTCAGCAAACCCTGGGGAAAAGGCAATCTCTTTCCGACTCATGAAATTGAAGTGCTGAATTTTCCATGACCGGCTGGGCTTGACTCATATCCACGGCTAAGCTAATCACTTCTGACAGGGAGACACAATATTTTGATTACTTGTGGCTCGTTCGTGTGTCCCTGCTTGATGAGCTTGAAAACCCTTTGTTGGTTGAGTAATTTTTATTTTCTTATCGTTTATTTTTATCCTGTGTAGATTCCCAGCATATTTAATTCAGAAATCAATTTTTGCTATCGTTTCATATCAAGATTTCAGATGTGTAGTCACAATTCTATGACCCAGAAATTCTAACAGCAAGGCAATAAATGTCTTTCAAAAACTGAACAGGAGTGCTGTCCAGGGGCACCTGAGAAAGCCCAATGCCCTGGATTCAGCACAGTCAGAAGTGATTTTCACATTCAGCATAGCATCCTCATTCACACAGAAAGGAAATTCCTTGGTTCCTAGTGTGAAGGGTGCCCTATTTTCTGTGTACTCCCTAGATGTACCCATCTGAAACACAACTATTGCTTCTCCCTTTCTCAATTAAGTACAAATCCAAAAGGTTTTTGCCAGAGTTGTACTATGTGGTAAATTTTATACCAGATACTAGACATATGCATGGGATTCTTTTTTAAAAAATTTAAATATCATTATTTATCATTTAGGCTCACATACATAATGAGGGGACAGATTATAATGCAACGTGATCGGTGCAGCCATAGAGAGCTCCTTGGAGTCCTCCAAGAGCCACTAGCCTGGTGGATCAGGGATGGCCTCCTGGAGGAGAGCTTGTCCCGTTCCTGGCTCCCAGATAGGAGTGGGAGAGTCGGGACAGGGCTCCTTCCAGGCCCGTGCATGCAAGGACAGGGGAATGGCAAGTAGTGTGCTCAAAAGAACAATGTGCTGTGCAAAGAGGCAAGAAATGAGTCTGGAGGAGAGGGCAGGGCAGATAATGGGAGGTGGTAAAGGCTGGGTTGGGGGCCTCTGCCTTTACCGAACGCTATTCAGTGACATGGTCACATGTTTGTCTTAGGTAGGTTAGCCTGGCAGTTGGTTGAAAGATGAATTGCTGATGTTCAGAGTCAGAGAGACCCAGTGAGCAGGCTGCTGTCACTTTAAGCAGGAGGGGCTTGGGGACTAGGTAGCATCATGAGGGATAACAGAAGACATAGGGTGGCAGAGGGCTGGGGCTAGCCCGGAGGAGGGTGGCCTCGGCTTCTGGGATGGAGGAAGGTGCCCTGATTGGGTGTAGGACCAGAGATGGAGAGGGGGCCATGTTGCTGGTGAGGTAGGGAGCACTATTTTATATCATCAGTCATCACCCTATTTTAATTGAAAGTCTACCGAGGCCTGGCTTTTCTGCCTAATCCTAGTCCAGAAAGCTACTGTTTTAAACCTGCCCTCTAGACATTCCAACACCAAATCAGGGCTGATGTTCTGTCTCCTAATCTTTGCTGTAAAAATCATCTTTAGATCAACTGATTGAATGAAAAACGGCTGTTTGGCAATCTACATGGAGGGCTGAGGAACTATCTTGGTGGTCTAAGTGCCTGCCTGGCAAGCACAAGGACCCGAGTTTGATCCCCACTTCCACATGCTGTGCTGGCCCCCAGAACCCGGGCGCACTGTGCCAGCCACGGAAGCCAGGTGTGGTGGCACAGGCCTGTAATCCCAGCGCTAGGGAGGCTGAGACAGGAGGATCACTATGAATCCGAGCTGTGTAAGGAGACTCTGTACCAAATGAATAAAAATTTTTTTCCATAATTTTGTTGAGAAACAAATAGCAATGAGACAGTTTCAAACCAAATTGGTAGGACAGTTTCAATAATTAACACATTGCATACATTCTTCCTAGTGGTTATTTGCTGTACAAGATGCAGACATGACATCCTATTTATAAACACTATTAGAACAAATCCCTCTATTCATTAAGAGAATGTAACTATATATCTATCCTAACCACCAAATGAATAAAATTTTATAAAACTAAATGAAGTGCCCGCCGTAGAAGAGCCTTTATGAATGCACCAGCCTTGAGCATCTAATAAATAGTGAGAGTTACTCTAGCCATCAAGCTTCCCTTAATAAACCATCTTTTGAATTAACTAGGCAATGTAAAAAAATGTTTCCTATTTGAGTTCTTTCTCTATCATCTTACCTGAGCTCACTTAGTTGAATCTGTTTTGTTTGTTCTTTTGCTATAATATGGAACACTTTCTGATAGCTCTTTTAATTAAAGTATCTGTTTTATTAACTTATTGTGAAAACACCGCTAACCAAGATTAAGGAAAATGCAGAAAACCAGGCAGAAGAACTCCATAAAATGCACAAGAAGAGAACAGCCCCAAATGAAAGTGGTTCTTCTTGTGGCAGCGGTAACTACTTACTTTAATAAACCCAAGTTTATCAAAACAAACCTTGAATGCTTAAATTTAACACAACATTGCTGAAAATAAACCAAAAAAAAAAAAAAAAAGAAAGAAAGATAAGTAATCCAGACCTAGTCTGCCACGCCTGGCTTGAGGTAAAAGCATGCTTGTCTGCATATTATGACTGCAGGACTCACTTCAAAATTTTTACCATTTGTTATTTAGTTGAGGCTCTCTATGAGCACAAATGTTAAGACACGGAGAAAGAAAACATGGAAATTAAAGACCTAAAGTTTCGTAAGTCTCTTTAATCCTGTTTTCAAAGCAAAGCAGCCAACAGTGAAGCAGCAGGCACCTCTTACGGGTCTGGTGAGATTCCCAGCACACTGTGCCTTCGCAGTAGCCTCCAGGTCCTGGAGAAGGGAGGCTGCGCTGCTGAAGATATGATTCCCGAGTACACCGTGGGCACCTGCTCTGTCTCGCCCGCCAATCTGAAAGGGCATTCAAGTCATAAACTATAGCCTACAGTCCCATCCAAGGTGCATTGTGTGACTAGGCTTTCTGCCATTATTCAAAGTATATGTTGAAGGCCTGACTATATAGCTCAGCTGATTAAAGAGCCTGCTTGGGGTTTGATCCTTGGCGTGCCCTGCTTGCCATGCCCTTTTGGCATGCTGAGATGGCCACTGAGACTGGGCGTGGTGGTGCGTGCCTGTATCCCAGCACTTGGGAGGCTAAAAACAGGAGCACTACGAGTCTGATCTGTGTAGTGAGACCCTGTAAACCCTGTAGTAAATACACAAAAAAATTATGTTGAAACTTCACATTTATAGTAATCTTATAGAAGGGGACCGCATGGTCAGTGCAGGTACCACTTACTAAAGAGGAGAAATATTCAGATTTTCTAAGAGTTCTTTCTTCCCTCTTTCCCTGAAAATAAGACCTAGCTGGGAAAATAACAGGCTTGAGCAGGAGAGCTTAAATTGCCAGCCTCCACCAACCCGTCCTTGCCTCGCCTGCCACTGCTGTATTCTTGCTCAGTGGCTATTCTGTAAGGCAGGTAAGGAGGCCAGGTTAGGCTGACTAGGGCTGGTATTTTTTATTTCTAGTTTTCAAGCCTGATTATTTTCCAACTAGGTCCTGTTTGGGGGGAAAGAGGAGGCATCAAATAATTTATTTAAGATTTATTTGGTACATAAAACTATAATCACTTTGTTGGAAATGGTGATTTTTACCTACCTGTCTTTATTCCAAAACTTCTCGGCATTTATATCAATGATAGAATTATTCTTTATAATTATACATAGACTTGCTCAATGTGCACAAAACATTTAGGATTGCTTAGGAAGTGATACAAGTGAAAATATACGAAAATACAAATTGCAGCAAGCAAAGACCTTAAATTTTGATTAAATATACTTTCAAATTGACAGGGTTTTTTTTTTTTTTCAGAAATTCTTCCTTAGCCAACTCTACTCAAGTAGCTGAGCATTGTAAGACAGGACATAGTCCAATATATACTCTTACATGCTTATGTTATAGACTACTGGAATTATATCCAGTTCTGAATCACTAGCTTCAAGAAAAAATGTATTCTTGGAATATTGATTTTTTTTCCCCTTAATGTTGCAGAGAGGAAAGGAACAGAAAACCTCACAAGGAGACGACTGCATTAAGTTCATAATTTTAGAACGCAGGGGTTCATTAACGTGCCTGTCCAGGGTCACCAATGGTGCTCCTTTGCTCCTTTTGTATGCACAGTTTAATGTCCCTTTCTAGCAAAACTGTGATAAAATGTAATGGTGTTAAGGGGGTGAGGGTCACGTGAACCTCCACTTTTGGCTTTGGGTTCTTCGTGCCAGACAGTGGCGGGCAGCACAGCATGACCGAGGTGATGGCACAGGGACACACAGGCCTCCTTGAAGGCTTGGTAGTCTGCTTCTTAAAGCAGATTTGCCCTAATCCTTGGTCTAAATAAACCATGCTAGGCAACAGAGAGGTGGCCGGAAGGTCACCCGCTCTAAGCACAGCTTTCAGGCCTAAGTGTACCTCCTAGAATCCTCCTGTAGCTTACAACTGTCCAGCAGAAAGAACGCAGAAGGGAGGTCGCAAGGATACAATTTCTGCCCATTGGATTTTCTCCTGTCTCTCAGCCCCATCCCTCCCAGCTCAGCATGAGCGCTACCTTGCCCGTTTTACAAATCCTTGGCTACACTTGTGACAGTGATTCTGCAGTGCAGAAGGTTAAAAATAACAGCATTCACCTCGGATGGGTTTGGAGAGTACATTCTGCTTTGCAAATCTGCCCTGATAGATTCTTGTGCAAGTTATTGGCCCCCTTCAGGTAGTCCCCCGCTCTAACTAAAATGATCTTACCTTTAATATGATCTTACCTCTGAGTCTGAGGTAAGATCATATTAGATATCATTTCTGTAACTTCCTTATTTCAGTTCTCTTAAGATGCCCTCTTATTACTTGAATTTAAATTGTCAAAACACAACTTCAGAAGTGGAACAGAAAAAAGAAAAGCTAGCATCCAGATTTTTCAGTCAGTCCACTGGAAGCTCTGTGTTGACCCAATCACGATAGGGGAAGAGGGGCTGCTTCACGGAGTGCTTGCTTTTTAAAAGATGCATAAAATCTTTCAAGCCATCAGGGCTATATCAGCCTTTGCAGCCAGCCATGCCCAGTAGGGTGCGGATGCCGACCACTCCTCCAGCATCCGGGCTCCTATGTCTCCCCTGTTCTGGCAGGAGTGGAGGAGCACTCCACACCCTCAGCTGTCCAGAGATCACCGCTGCTCCCGTGTCTCCCTCTCCTTGGCAAGGAGGTTGATGGTTTGGTAGGTGCTTCATAAACGTTTGGCAGTGTTGACATTTTGGTTTTTACATTAGGGGTGAAAATGATGCCAATCTAGGTGTCTATCTGCCCTGCAGAGATAATTGAGTCTATCCTTTCCTCCCGCCTAAACTATAAGCAATAAGCTTGACTGGCCTAACGTTGCCTTACTTTCTCCTTCTTCTGTCCTCCTATTCCCCTTCAAAAACAACCCAACATCTGACTCTACCTTCCTCATCCTCACTTGTCCCATATTTCTGTACTGGTGACTTACATTATACAATAAGTGTATATGACGGGGTTGGTAAGTTCTGGCAATGGTACAAAAACATAATCGGCACTGCGGGGCTAGGTAAGGTCAGCACAGGCCTGACCCCATATTCTCACCCTTTAGTTAGTCCTTCTCACTTCCTTCTTCCCGCCTTCTTCTCTGTTGCCCCAGTATCCCACTCTTTGCAATGGATCCTAAGTCTTCCCTTCTAAAGTTTTAACTATTTGGTGGCAGCTCAGTGGTACAGTCACATTATTAAAAGACACTCTCAAAGGGCAAAAGGCTATGACCTTTATATAGACACTATCCTTCCCTCCAGCCCTACAAGAAGTCAATCATGAAGGCTGGGGAGATAGCTCAGTGGTCTAAGTTCCTGCTTGGCAAGTGCAAGGACCCTAGTTCGATCCCTGGTACCGCATGCCAGGCCAGCCCCAGAATCCTGTGCGCATCATGCTGGCCCTGAAACCAGACATGGTGGTGCACACCTGTAATCCCAGCACTGGGGAGGCCGACACAGGAGGATCACAAGAAATCTAAGCTGCGTAGCAAGACCCTGTACCAAATTAAAATTCTATATATAAAAAAGTTAATCATGGTTTAGAAACCACTTCTGCAACTTTGCCGGTCATTACTAGAGTCCTTGTTATGTCATCCACTCTTCAAAGCCTTTTGGCATATGTTACCCCTTTCACATTCCCAAACCTGGAAAGCAGTGCTAATAACGGATTATTAGCACTAGTTTACCAAGAGCAATGCTAAGTCACAGAAAGGTCATGTAGGTCTTCCAAGGTCACCCAGCTAGTGAGTGTCCACCTGAGCAGCAACAGTCCTAGCTCAGCAAGCTCTCAAAATGAATCATTTGTCCCACACCAGAAACCATCCTCCAGTTCCACCTCTGGAAGCTGATGGCTGTGTGGCACTTTCTGTGAATGTCTTATCTCTAATTACCTGTCTAGCTCAGTCCAAATGAGTTTTAAAATATAAAACCTCCCTTTTCAGCTGACTATCTCCAATATATAGTAATATAATGAGGGAGCTTATATTCTGTCATATAGTGTTTCTCCTAGAACCGTCCAAGTGCCATTTTGGACCATAGAACTATATAATGTTACACTAGGAATACATTTTCAAAAATCAGAAAAAGGAACAGAAAGAATAAAAGGACCTGAAAGGCACACCAAAGTCACCCAATTAGGAAATAAAATCTTTTTTAATGTATTCTGTTCGGTATGTGCTAAGGTTTAAGCCATTTTGTTCTTAAACCATAATTTTGCCCATAGTGAGAACATGGTCATACTTAAAATGGTGAATTTTGGAGGAAAAGGGTGATGGGCATTATGTGTTACCAATAAAATTTTCCACGGAAACACTTTCTGTGGAAGAACGGTCATTCAGTCTGTCGTGCTGAGGTGTTCCACTGTTGCTCTCCCATGGAATAAAGATCTGGAGGGTACCTCACTCCATCAGGAAATGCATAAAAAAATGTTCTTGGGACCACCTGATTCCACGATAAGGGTGGGAAAGTTCTCAGCTCACGTCTCTTACCCTAACCCTTCATCCGTGCTGCTTTTCATGGAGCCTTTCTCCAGCTTGAACTCTCCAACCAAGCACAGGCCACCCTGGCTGTGTCCTCTCTTCTCCAAGACAAGCCAGAGTTGCCCGGTACCTCCACCATGAAGCCCAAATCCTTCTCCTCAGGACAAGGCTCTCCATAATGCTTCAGAATACCTCTGCAGCCAATGCCTGATGCTGCACAGCATGCTTGATGCCATCTCAGGTGTTTCTTGTTCCTCACGAGCACTGATTCCTCCTGCCTTACTGGCTCAGGTCACATCTTCCGCATGACGTGCTCCTTCCCTTCTCCTCCTACCCAATTACCTTTCGCAGCAAAGATGGCTCAAAACCTAATTACATATATATGCCTTCTGGCTCCTTTTATATTAAAAATAGTGTTCCTAATGCAACAAAATGTTCATGGTAGATGTTCAATAAATTTTCGGGTGAATAAGCAGATAAATCCCATGAGTCTAAATAAAGCAGAAGGTGCATTAGTCCTTGCTAGCTCTACCCAACATCAGTCAGAAGAATGGTAGCAAAAGCACTACTCTTTTTGCTGTCTGCTCTCTAAAGATGTCCATGTTTTCTGCTCTGTGACTCTGTGGCTTATTCCTGCCACCATATCCAGGCTTTGCATCTGCTACACTTCTGCATAGTTTGCAAACTTTTCCTTTGGATTCACAAGGGGAGATTTTTTTTTTTTTTTGCTACAAAATTTTGAAATGAAAATATAGACATTTTTTTCCTAGGAGATTGTATCATTCTTATCAGGCTGTGTGCTTTGGAAGTCGCTAAGGAATCCAGATGAGTAGTCTGTATCGCGAGTGGAGGTCAGATGCAGGTCCTGTACAGCAAGACCGTGAGCTCTGCCTCCAGTCCCAGAGCACCTAAGTGCTGTAGTCTTAGAGACCAGCTCCGCCGGCTGCTTGCTCCCCTGGCGTCCACTCTAGCTCACTAGATGCCTGTGAAGTGTGACCCGAGCCCTGGCCTCATGAAATCCAACCAGCAGGGTCATCGGGGCCACTGAAGCATGAGTTGGCGTTTCCCAAGTCCACGTAACAGAAGCTCCCTTTGCACCACAGGGGGCAGGTCAGGAGGCGCTCTGGTGGCCAAGGGCACAGCTGGGGCTGCAGCATAACAGCACGAGGTGTAACAAAACCCCTGCCTGGGATGGGTAGCCAGCGAGTCATCCCAGTAGTGCATGTCTTATTCATGAACACAGAGAACGCGTTTTCTTTGGCTGCCCCCTTTGCCTTTTCAGGTCATGCCTACGATTTACAGTACCAACCCTTCCCTGTGTGTCACACCAGATGCACCTGCCATGAAGCATCTTGTCACCATATCAAAGTCAGTGCTGGGTTGGGTGGGATGTGTGATTAACAGGGTGACCAGAGCCAGCATGGATATTTGTTGTTTAAAGACAAGGCTTTAAGAAGTTCTTTAAACCCCATTAAGACTGTACGTGCAGGCCGGGGAGATGGCTCAGTGGAATAAGCGCTTCCCTGGCAAGCACAAGGACCTGAGTTCAATCCCCGATTCCGCAAAAAAAAAAAAGACTGTATGTGCTCGGAAATGTGAGACAACTGTGTAACGAGAGGCAGGACCTCACTACGAACCTGTCTTAGGGCTACCTGAGTTTCTTATTTTATTTTGACCTGAAAGGAGATTAAATATGATGGGGTTATTTATTTTATATTTTAAATGCTAAAATTCAATAGAAAACTTTTTTTGTTTTGTTTTGTTTTTTAGCAGAGCCGAGGATTGAACTCAGGCCCTTGCACTTGCCAAGGAAGCGCTTATTCTAATGAGCCATCTCCCTGGCCCAGGAAATACTTAACCATAGCAAATTCATCCGACTGAACTTGCAAGGAAGCCAATCACAATGTGGTTCTCTTTCTCTAACTCACTGGGCAGACAGAAATGCAAAGCACTCATTGGGAATCACCTCTGGAAACAGACTCTAGTTTTGCTCATTAGGCTGCCCTGGGATGTAGCCGATTGCTTGGCATCTGTGTGGCAGGCTTTGATCACAGCACTAAAGATCAAAGCTCTGGGATCCGACTTGGAATTAGGTCCTCACTGGCTACTTAGGCCAAGTCCATCTCTCCTCCTTCTTGGTAAAATGTGAATAATACTAACAATAGTAATTATTGTGATCATGAAATGTGTGTGAGCTGCTATTTGCACTCTTAAATTTAGCAATGAGCCATAGTTTGTTAGGGAGAGGGGGTTATGGGTACTAGGGAAACAAGATTTCATTTTAAATGTAATAAGGGAGAAAAAACTTTTTTTTTTGGTACTGGGCATCAAACTCAGAACCTTATGTTTGCCGGGCAGGCACTTATGCTGCTGAGCTGTCTCCCCCCGCAAAGCACATACTTTATACAATACACATATTGTAATGATCACGTCTCCAGGTCTTGATATTCTCAAAGTATATATACTTGATATTCTCAAAGTATCTCTAGGTAGCCAAAGACCAATTTAAAATTCCTTAAGGTCAAAATTATTTTCATATTAACACTAAGCTGTTGCCTCTTTTCATTCTTATTCTTTAGTAAGTGTACAGAAATTCCCTTTACCACCGCTTGGCTCTCCAAGGTCTCAGTTATCCACAATCAACCACAATCCAAAACTATTTTTATTTAATAATCTGAAAATATCAAATGGAAGTTTCCAGAAATAAATAATTCATTGGAACTAAATCACACTCCATTCTGAACAGTGAGTGAAATCTCAAGCCCTCATGCTCCACCTTTCCTGGAACATGAAGCATCCTTTCGTCTAGTGTACCTGAGCTGTGTACACTGTCTTCCCTGTAATCACTTCATAGACAACTCTGTCATCAGGTTGACTCTCACAGTATCACAATACTTGCATTCACGTCACCTTTATTGTACTCAGTAACTGCTCCAGAGCACAGGAACAGTGATGGTGACAGTTCCGATATGTCAAAGGGAATCTGTAAAGTGCTTCCAACACTGAAGTTACGAAGGTCTTCTACCTGGGAAATCATGGAGAGGAAATCCATGCTAGTTCTGCTGTCGCAACTCAAACTGCTAAAGTTACAGGAATGTGTGACAAACAGTTAAGATAGAAAAGTCCTCGGCTGGTGAGATAGCTCAGTAGATTAAGCGTCTGCTTAGGCAAGTGCAGGGATTGTGGTTTGATCCCTGGCACCACATGCCATGCCAGCCCTGTGCCCAGGTGCACTGAGCTGGCCACCGAGACCAGGCACGGTGGTGCACATCTGTAATCCCAGCGCTGGTGACGCTAAAAACAGGAGGATCACTACGCATCCCAGCTGCGTAGTGAGACCCTGCACCAAATACATAAATTAAAAAAAAAAAAAAGAAACCCCCTTACTGTCCATGGTTTGTCACCACTTGCAGTTTGGGGCATCCACTGGGTGTCCTAGAATGTTTGACCCCATGATAAGGGAGACCTAATGTACAGAAGAATGTTCCAGAACCTACCAGATGTGTAATGACATCATCACTGAACTGTTAATGGAACATGTACATGTACATTCTTTTTTTTTTTTAGTACTTTTTTAAAAAGAGAATAAAAATAGTGAAAAAAATATTAGAAATCATACTAAATTTTGCTAAATGAAATGATAGGAATTCAACAATGGTTATTACATTGCATACTGTTGTCTTCAAATTAGTTTTTCATATTACCAGATATAAGCATGCAAAATTGGTCAAAAACTTAAAAAGAAGAAAAAAGAAATTTTAAGAATTAACTGTTC
>NW_004524623.1:6625162-6628351 GCF_000260255.1 Octodon degus | reverse complement strand
GTATTCAAAGTGGTTAGGATAGGTATATAGTTGCATTCTCTTAATGAATAGAATGATTTGTTCTAATGGTGTTTGTAAATAGGTTCTCAAGTCCACATCTTGTACAGCAATTAACCATTAAGAAGAATATATACAGTGTGTTATTTGTTGAAACTGTACTTCCGATTTGATTTGAAACTGTCTCATTGCTGTTTATCAATAAAATTTTGGAAAAAATAAAAATCTGTAAAGCAAAAAATACAAAAACTCATCTCTTAACTTGGACATGTTGGCCCGGAGGCTACCCTTCCTGTCTTACCGTCATTGTGTGTTGCAGGATGTCTGAGTCCGACTTGCCCAGTGAAGAGTGGGTATGGGACTACCAGAAGCCTGGCCATCGGCACTCCATGATCAGAAGAGTCAAGAGGTTCCTGAGTACCCACGAGCACCCCACCAGCCCCCGGAGGAGCTTCCGGCGGCAGGCCAGCGACAGCTCCATGCTCTTCCCCATCAGCCCAACGCGGGATCTGCTGAACGTGCCCTGCAGGAGCCCACAGAGGACCTCGCACAGCCGGCAGCCCTCCGGTTCCCTGGAGGGCAGCCCCAAGTTGCATTCCAGCATGGGAGAACTGTCCACCATCAGGGAGACCAGCAGGACAAGCACCCTCCAGAGCCTGACCCCGCAGTCCAGCGTGAGGGCCTCCCCCATCAAAATGCCCCAGGTGCCTGAGGTGCTGATCACAGCAGCTGAAGCACCAGTGCCCTCATCAGATGGCCATCACCATGATTCCACTGCCTCCATCACTAGCTTTGAGTTTACTGGGGTTCAGCCAAGCAGGACAGGGCAGCAGGGGGACCCCATAGGATTACTCCTGTCACCTTCAGAGGTGGGGACACCTCCTAGGAGCCCTACTCTCCAGACTGCTTCAGCCAGAACTGAGACAAATATGTCCCAGTTTGAAGAAGGCCCTGAAGACGACAGTTTTCTGAAAAGGTGGAGCCTCCCAGAGTTTCAAGAGTCCAGCCACATCTCCCTGGGGAGTCTAAGTGCTGACCCCATGAGCCCTGGGCCGCTTCTCTTAACTGAAACCCAGACATCCTCAGAGTCCAGTGTACTCAATGGGGCTGGCTCTCGGCTCTCTCCTGACGTGCTGTACTTAATGGAGAGCCTGGACACCAAGGAGACAGACATCATAGACTTCAACAGCGAGCCCACGGAGGAATCCCCCAAGGACCGCCAGAGAGCACTCGGACCTTCTAGCTCAGATTCCAGTTTGGCAAAGGCTCAGCCTTAAATACAGAACACCCCTGGGGGCTGGTTAGCTTTGTGAAAAACATGACCCCACTATATAAGCTACCTAGAAATTCCAAGGGCATTATGATCTTGACTTTTTGAAAACTTTGAAAAATAGACACATGTACATCAGAATAATGTGGCTTTCCTAGAAATGATACAGACCACAATGAAGTATCTTAACCAGATAAGGAATCTTATATAAATAAATCTAGTGTATAAATTGATAGATTATTAGTTATGGAAACTTATTTTTCTCTCTTCCATCTTTATTCCCTCGTGCTTTCCCTTATAGACCATAATCTAATCCCCTACACACAAAGTCCCAAACACAAAGATTCTCTGTTTCTTTCCTTTTTTTATTTTATTTTTTCCTTTCTTCTTTAACTATAAAGATAGATGGATAACACAATGCCCAAAAGGCCCTTTTATAATATTTATAATTCTGTGAGTCTTTCTAACCATCTCACTGTATTTCTGTGCCAATTATTATCACTTCTTACTTCTTAAGTTTCGTGAACATCAGAAAGCTCCATTTTTTTCCATTTCCCTTTCCCTTTCAAGCATTCATTATTTTTTTCTCTTCCATCTTTATTCCCTCGTGCTTTCCCCCTTTCTTTCTCTCCAGCCTTGCTCGTTCTCTAGTGCAGTCTGTCTCGCCTTCCATCTTACGTTTTCTCTTGCCTAGTCTGTTGCTGGCTTCTCGCCATGGTGCTCCAAATGGGAAGCCTTGGCACAGCCTCAACCAGGATAACCCAACAGGTGAACAAATACAGCCTGACGCACAGCCAGCCTCACAGGGGGCTGGGAGGGCAGTATCTTCCAGCCACTCAAAACTATTGCTGCCGCCCTTTGATTCTGTTCTTGCTCTTGGACACTGGAATAAACTGAGGCTAAGAGGACAGAAAGCTTGCCCAACTGAATGCCATGGAACCAAAGGATAACATGATCTGAATCAGTTTATTCTTACACAAAAAGCTCAATTGTATCACAGCATGCGACCAGCTACTGTGTTAACCAGGTTGTTTGGGATGAAATAGACTATTGGAGCTGGGGTCTAGCCTGCACGGTGGGGCTTGGGGCTTGGCTAACTCCATCCAAGAGCTCTTAGGATGGCTAGCTATTGTGAGCTGCTAAGCCTGTAAGGCCTTTCCTTATAAGTGCTGCTCTGAACACTTGCCATCTGACGATGCCTGGCCACATATGGCTTAAGAAATAAAATATCCCTTACAGCTGTCATTCATTGAATACTCACAAAGTTCCAGGAGGCAGCATGTAAACTAACAGATCATCTCACTGATCCTACAAGAATCCTATGACAGTCGTACACTGATACTGCCCCCCACCTATTTTCTGAGACAAGGTCTCCCTTCAGGCTGGCCAGGCTGGCCTTGCACTCATGGCCCTCCTGCCTCAGCCTCCCAAGATCTAAGGTTATAGATATACATCATTGGGCCCAGTTTGCTATTGTCTCCTTTTAAAGATGAAGAAAATTAAGCAACTGAAGGAGGAATTTATCTATCTTGAGCAGACTCATCTAGCCTGAGAACCCACTCTTCACTGATACTCCCCGCTGCTCCAAACTGTAAGGCCCTGAATCTGCTGGCAATGTTCCCAGGACTCTGAAGAATGTCCCAAGGAAACCACACCCAAATCAGGGGCTCATGACCGAGCTTTGGAGGCCTCTCTCTGTCCTGCCTGCCTCGGTCTGCCTACAGCTTTCGGGCATTTACAGAGGACAGTCACACTTCAACTTTGGGCCGTCGCTGTGCCCTCTTCATGTTTCCTGCCAGCAGAGAGTTGGCAGGATCCTCCTATCCTTTACCTGACTCCTGCTGAGGTGCAGTGTCATAATTAACCTGTCATCATCAGACTTTGAATCTCAACAGGCCTCCCAACCTGTGTGAGAGTGATGA
>NW_004524623.1:6574769-6623942 GCF_000260255.1 Octodon degus | reverse complement strand
TTCAGGGTCTCACTACTAGATCAGACTCATAGTGATCCACCTGTTTACAGCCTCCCAAGAGCTGGGATTACAGGCACACGCCACCATGCCCAGTCTCAATCCCCAGTTCAGCGTGCCCCGTGGGTAGGGCCTGCGTGGCAGTCCGGAGGATTAAATCCCCAGCCCCTGTGCCTGCTTGCAGGTGCTTTAATCCACTGAGCTATTTGGCCAGCCCAGTAAACATTTTAAATGAAAGAAAGAAATACAAATTTTCCATCAGTGTAAAGAAAATACTCACTTGGGGCATGAGCACGTAATGCAGTGATAGAGTGCTTACCTAACATGTGAGGGCTTGGCTTCCATCCCTGGCACTGCCAGGACTCACATACACCCCTTCTTCTTTAGTTTTTTCCTGTCTGGCTTACTTCTTCTCCCAAGAAACTGATTCAGTCTTTAGTAATTTCTTTGAAACCTGCTTATCATAAAATCTGCTGTCTGAGAGTCTGGCCAACACAGGCAACCGTTGATGGAATAAATACTACAAAAAAATGACACATGAATTCCTTCTGGAATAGCTTTAGACACTTGACCAAGAGCTCTCCCCTGGATTTGTATTTCCATCTGTAAAATGGGCCCTTTCTGGAGCATTTCACTGGGCCATCAAGAGGCATTTTAGAGGACAGATGTGAAAAGGCTAGGTCCCCAGGCCTCACCAAGTCCCCAGGCCTCACCAAGTCCTCAAGCCTCACCAAGCAGAGATCAGGCATGTTCGAGATCAATGCCCCTGTGACTCACCATGAACTTCTCTTCTCCCTGTGGTGATCTGTTCATCAGGAGCCTCTTAGGCCCTGGGATTCTAACCACTTTCACTGAAAGTTTTCTTCTAATATTCATACCATTAAGCTTCCAACTTATTAATCTTGTGTTTCTCTTTGGGCTTCTTTCTTCTCCACTTCCACATCTTTGTTCTCTCTGGAATTTTCCATCATTCCTACTCCCCACAGTATCCCAGGCCTCATCACTCTGGTAATGGGTGAATTAATTAATCCCCGGAACCACTGGGTGTAGCAACCCCCTCAGTTAAAATGTGGAACCAGAGAATATTAATTGTGTCTTTTCCCCACTATAAACCTAGAAAATTTAGAACTCTTGGTTCAAGGTTAAAGAACTCTTAATTTGATTCTATATCAGCTAATTAGGAATAGTAGAAATGTAAAGTTCCTAAGCATGAAGAATGATTTCTTATCACAATCACACATGAACAACAACAAACATTTTCTGATGTTCTGTGATATTGATAGAAATAACCAAGGACTTTCTCATTTGGTCTTATTGAAGTATAATAGCAGAACCCAAATCCATTTGCACATTTTTGTTTTTCTTAGTTCTTTGACCCCCTAATTTGTATGACAGTCTTTTCCACTGATATGGCCATTGAAATGAAAGATCCGGGCCGGGGAGATGGCTCAGTGGAATAAGTGCATCCTTGGCAAGCGCAAGGGCCTGAGTTCAATCCCTGGTTCTGCCAAAAAAAAAGAAAAGAAAAGAAAAGAAAGATCCAAGTCAAAAGTACAGGATTGTTCTCTGACTTTAAATCTTACAAGACACAGAAGGATTCCAACCTGGGGGCAAACCTTGGGAGACACAAACCCAGCAGCCACGCCCTTGGCTCTGAACTCTCTCCTAGGCAGCTTTTCATGTGCAACCACAGATCCCCTGACCACAGCAAATAGAAAACAAAACAAAACAAAACAAAATAGGGACCTGAATACTGCATATGCCCAGACACTCAACTAGCTTAGATGAGGGAGCAAATGTTTCCTTTGTTTCATTTTTAAATTAATTTGGAAAAGCAGCCCAAATTTTCCTTTGGCCACAGGTAGAAGTGGCCACATGATCTATTCACCTGAAGCCATCTCCTCTGGCTTCTAGTTTTAGATGTTTGCCTAATAGAGTCAGCAAAGGAAATTTTGTGTCTTGTGTCTTGAGAGCAAAGAGGAACATTTATAGAATAGATTTTGTTCAAAACGCTAGTGTTTCTCTGGTTCTTTGTCTGGGCCAGTGGTTCTCAAGAAAACATGATTTTGCCTACCAGACCCATTTGGTGCTGTCTGGGAACATTTTTACTGTCACGCTGGGGGTGTTAATATCTGGTAGACAGAGGCCAGGATCTCTGCTAAGTGCTCCACAACATACAAGCCAGACATCTCAGTTATCTGGTCCAACGTGCCAAGACTGAGAAACCTAACTTAGGTTAAAGGAAGGTAGAAATAGAACAATCTACAAGGAGATTAATGGTGAGAGACAAGCTAGAGAAGGATACAGAATTTGAAAAGACCGATGAACCCAGCAGTTGGCTAAATCCCTGCTCTGAGCACACCTGAGACATAATCACCACTATTCTTTTGATGCTAGAGGATGGCGCTAATCCCAGAGAGATTGCATTTGATCTCTGCGGTTCACTCTTAGAGAATTTCTTGGATCACTGTAAGAGAAGTTAAACAGCATCACTGGCATGATGGCAACTTTTTCAAATGGTAGTTCAAATAAAGAGTAACAATAACATAGTCTACCAAATTTATTTAAGAACTTGTACCAACAAACTGCTAGACTGAATAGACAACCAGTCAAGCTTTAGCTTTCTTTTTTTTTTTTTTTTTGGCAGAACCGGGGATTGATCTCAGGCCCTTGCGCTTGCCAGGGAAGCACTTATTCTACTGAGCCATCTCCCTGGCCCCAAGCTTTGGCTTTCATGAATGTCCTATTTAGGATCAAAGAGACCATATCTTCTAGGAATGCTAATTTAACATTTTAATCTTCATAGAAATGGCTTTTACTAGAAAATCATTCCTATGGAGAAAATCTGTTACCCCCTGTACATAGATCACTCAACTAGTGGATTCCTGGCACTTCCAGGAGAGTAACATTAAGGGGCTGGTGAAGTCTCTGACGATGTCACCAGTCTGACTTTTATTCATAAAACATCAGCCACTGTAGTACCTAGAGCCAGGGATTCAGCGCCACCTACATGCCCAAGAAGTTCTGGCCTTCCCACCCACGCCCCCATAGATAACCAAGAGCCCTCTGAGGTTCATTAATATTTGCTCGTAGATTTGTTTCCTTCCATTCCAGATCCTTTTCTCCTCTAAAACTTAGTCTGCTTAATGTAAAGCCCTCTATATACATTTTCACAAAAATGCGTATTGTTGTTTTGTCTGTTTTTAACTAACCTAAATGTCTTTACCTTCTAGGTCTCATCTGTTTCTTCATTCACTTGTTTTTTATTCTGTATGACATTTTTAAGATCCTATGAATTACGTCCACCTAATCCATTGTTTCAGTTGCTGTGTAATCCAAGATGTCTTATGTCTTAGTGCTGCAAGCAGTTCCCCAGCTGCCTTCCTCCCTCCACCGAAAGCATCCTTAAAGAGTTTCTTTCTATTTTATTATTTTTTAATCCCACCTCTTCCTTCCTCCAAGAGAGCTCCTTCAGGGTGTGCAGACATGAAAGCAGATTGGCCTTTCCCAGAACACGTAGGTGTCCTTGCCCCTCGACTCTCTGCCCTTACCACCCTGAGCTTGACATCACCTCTGCTTCTCAATTTTCTAGTATAAAAAGTGCAAGGTGACTCCTACTTGCTTGTCATTTACATGACTACTGATGCCATTCACCATCTCCTCCTCTTCATTCTTTTGGAGCTCATTCAGAAAATTGTCTTTTCAAATTCTTTCCCCTTTCATCCAATGCAGTTTCTGTTTCTCTTAGTAATTTTAAAAGTACCTTCATTTTAGTGGATGATAATAGATTCTTGCCAGTTTTAGACATTTAGACCACTGACAATTTCAGTGGTCTTCTCCAGTCTTTTGTGAGTCTGTTGAGTGTCCATGATGTCATTCATTACATAAAACTTCTTAGTTTTATGTAATCAAATTCATCGGGGCCGGGCAGATAGCTCAGTACAATAAGGGTTTTCCTGGCAAGCTCAAGGGCCTGAGTTCAATCCCTGGTTCTGCAAAAAAAAAACCCCAAATTCATCAATTTATTACCCTGTGGCTGGGCATGGTGGCACACATTGTAATTCCAGTGCTCAGGAGGCTGGGGCAGGAGGATTGCTGTGAGTTCAAGGCCAACCTAGACTATATAGCAAGACCTTGTCTCAAAAAACAGAAAAATTATTACCTGTGCTTTTCACTTTTTTTTTTTTTCTTCAGTGTATTTGGTTGTTACAGAGTCTCACTACACAGCTCAGACTCATGGTAATCCTCCTACTTTCAGCCTCCCCAGCGCTGGAATTCCAGGCATACACCATTATGCCTGAACCCTGGCCGGCTCATCCTGGACTGGGGGGCGGGGCTGGTGGGGCCTGTGGTGCTGGGGATAGAACCATGGTCCCCGTGCTTGCATAAGCTGACCTACGCAGGCACTTCAGTCCGCTGAGCTGTCTTGCCAGCCCCTCCCTGTGCTCTTGAGGCTTTGGATAAGGAATTGTCCACATCCCTATGTCATGATATTTACCTACATATTCTGTTCTATTATCTTTACAGTGTTGTGTTTTTTCCCTCATAAAATACGCTTTCCCCCAAACAAGTCTTACTAAATGACCGTAAGTGAACAGTTTATAAGTGGCACATATGTCATGAAAATCACATACACTAACAAAAAACAAAATAGCCTCTGGGGAACATATAATCAGATGATGTTAATGGAAAAGTAAAACAAGACTTAACCTCATAACGCTCTGGCCTCTTCCCCTAAAACCAATCCTCTCCTGCTATCCCACGACTGAGAACCTCCGCGCCCCCCCATGACCTGGGTGCACACAGCTCTACAAAAGCCTAGTGAAAATAGGCTTTTAGCTGACTGACGTCAAAGCTGCAGAGCAAAGCCCAGTGCAGACAGAGCTGCCGCTGAGTGAGAAACTGAGACAGGGTTATGTGGAGAATTCAATCCCCTCCAATGGTGAAAAGGAGGCAGGATTAGTTCCAGAGATACTGAGTCCCCAATGCCACTGGATGCAGGCCCTTGGATGAGGCATGCCGAGATGTTGCCCCCAAAGGTCCAGCTGAATTTTGCTGGCTGAGGTCTGCCTGGCCCGTGAGGCTTTCCCAGTCCGTCTTTACGCTCCCGATGTGGGCCGTGTTCCAAGATGGGTGCACTGAGTGCTTATCGCCAGCACTGACCGTGTCCTTGGGGATCAGCTGCCACTCCGAAGACGTTGAAACTGGGTTCAGAAGAGATCTAATCTCTTCTTGCCTTCATTTTTCTAGCACAAAACTTTCTGAAATAGGCAGCCTCCTTGGTACGAATGATAAGCTCATCTCTCACGCTTATGGACACTGGATTCTACAAATTGCAAAGGACAAGCCCTTTTCAAGATTAGCAAACACTTAACCACACATGGGAAAGCACACCTATGTAATCCCAGCACTCAGCAGGCTGAGGCAGGAGGATTGCTGGAAGTTTGAAGCCAGTCCGAGCTACACAGTGATCCAAGGCCAGCCTGGACTCCGCAGTAAGGCCTGTCTCCAAAACTAGAAAGGTTAGAAACAGCTTTCAAATAGGGAATCAGTCTTGGGCCAGGGAGATAGCCCAGTAGAATAAGTGCTTGCCTAGCAAGTGTAAGGTCCTGAGTTCAATCTCCGGTACCACAAAAAATAAAATAAAATAATAAAAAATAAAAAGAATCAGTCTTTTTAAAAAAGAAAGAAAAAGAATCAGTCTTTTTGCTCCCAACTAAGATAATTTTTTTTTTTTGGTGGAACCAGCGATTGAACTCAGGCCCTTGCACTTGCCAGGGAAGTACTTGTTCTACTGAGCCATCTCCCCAGCCCCTAAGATGAATTTTGATGGCTTTCATAACTGATAACTTTCATAATCAGCCCTTCTGCTTCCCAATAAAAATGAATTTGAGGTATACAGTAAACTTCAGAATGGCACTTTTGGGGGCCTACCAGTTAGCTCAATTGTTTAAGCACCTGCTTATGCAAATGCAGTCAGGTGCAGGATACCGAGGTTAGATCCCCACCTCCACCTGCCTTACCAGACCCACCCTTATGGCAGCCTGAGCCAACTCCCCCACCAAAAAAAAAAAAACAGCGCCTTTATTCCCCTGCCTTCAGCATAACTTTGTTCCTGCTGGCCCCAAATCAGAGGCTATGCTCCTTTTGGTACTCTACAGGGAAGACAGCTTAGCTGCTGCAGGAAGGGTGGGAGAATACCGCTGTCCAGCACTAGCTGGCATGGGGCATGGGGCTACCCACTGTTGGCGACAGCAGTGCACCTTCCCCTGGGAGGGAACCGCACTCGCTGTGACCACCCAGAGTGCCCTGGTGCTTAGAGCGCACTAGATCCACCTCAGAACAAGAGATGGATGGATCAATGCTTGAAAGAACAGAAGAATAAATAAATAAAACCAAATTAGATCTAGATCCAAAGAAACCCGGAGAGGCCAATGTAATGTGACCACAGACTCCATTGTGTGGTCTCCGCCAGGCTTCTGGACTCCATGATGCTCAGCTAAGCTGAGTGGTTACAGCTGGCTCGGGTGACACACGCAGCTAGCACTGGAATGATGCAGAGAAGGCCCCTGCCCACCGGTGACATACCCAGAAAAATAAATAAATAGGTAGTTCATAAATAAATCAGTGAGGAAACCAGTCCTTCTCAAATGCTGGTTCCAATAGCACCTCTAGAAATTCTATACAGGGGAGAGGAAGAAAGAGGCAGTTATGATGATTACTGAGACAACGGATCAAGTGGCAGAAAGAAACAAAAAGCAGGAGCGGTAGGAGGACTAACACTTATTGAGCATTCTCAGTGTGCCCAGTACCCCCAGTTTATTATAGCAGCCGCATACACAAAGTACTATTTCCTATTCGCCAGGGGGAAGAGAGAAGTTAAATAACTTGCTAACATTTACACAATAATAGGGTGCCAGGGAGATAGCTCAGTAGAAGTGCCTGCCTGGCAAGCACAAGGTGCTGAGTTCAATCCCCGGTACTACAAAAAAAAAAGTTATACAACAGCTAAAATTTCAATCTGAGATTTAAACCCAGATTTCTCAGGCCTGTTGTTGATTCTGCCACTTCCTCCAAAAAAAAAATTAACTAAGATAGAATAGAAAAGAAATTTCTAGGGGCTGGGGAGATGGCTCAGTGGGATAAGTGCTTCCCTGGCAAGCAGAAGGACCTGAGTTCAATAAAAAAAAAAAAGAAAAGAAAAGAAAAGAAAAGAAATTTCTATTCGCAAAATGCAACAGATTCATGGTCGGTCATTATAAACACTCCACCATCACCACTGACTTACCCTTCAAGGTGTAGCCAGATCTGGCAACACTTGCATTGACTGAATACCTGTTATGTTACTATAGTACCTGTAGCCAGGTGCTACAGTAAGTACTAGCCATAGTCACATGTCACTGTGCCCATTTTACAGATAAGGAAACTGTGGTTCCAGAAAGTGAAGTGGAATGTTGTGTCACAGAGCTGATAACTTGAGATTCAAAATCAAGCCTTCATAAAAAAATAAAAATAAAATAAAATAAAAAACAAGCCTTCACATAAACCCTTGGGCAAATAGTTTCCCAAAAGAATGGCCCAACCCTAGAGCCACGCTCTCTCCAAATCCTTTGCCCACTGTTAAACCTGTTCTCCTCACGATCCCTTGCTTCACTGGCGACAACCTGAAAGATTGCCTTGTCATTCCTCAGTGCTGGCTGACAAGCTCACCCTTCTCTGCAGGGACATTCCCTTGGGCAAAGCGTGGGTGCAGGAGGGGTGCACTCAGAGCAGAGCCTGGTGCTTACAGGCACACTAGAATTTTCTACACAGTGTGGCTCCGAAACACAAGCCAGTATGTGCTGCTCCACTGAAGGATGTCTACAATTCTTTTCACTTCTATTTACTCAGTGGTACCTCCCTAAGATAGTTCCAGGGGTACTTTTCACTGTACCACGCTTCTCCTAGGAGATGACTTCAACACCTAATGCCTGCGTAAGGTCCACGCTAACCAGTCAGGGTTTGTACTGAGGCATTCCAGAAGTAGATTTTCCACTAAAGTAGAAGCACTTAAAGGAATTTTACTGAATCTGGTCTTTTATTTGTACAATTGGTTGGTCGTTTGTTTGTGTGTTTTGTTTATATTGTAGCCCAGGCTGGCTTTGAACTCAAAGTGATCTTCCTGCCTCAGCCTCCTGAGTGCTGGGATTACAGGAGTATACCACCATGCCTACCAAGTCTGTTTGGTTTTGTTATTTTGTTGTTGTTTTGCTTTTAGCTAAGCAAAATAATGTTTACTAATAAATTCCTTTACCTAGTAGTCTAAAACACAGATGTACAACTTTGGTCTCCAATGGGAAACTGGTAGTGGAAGTATGAATCTTATGCTCTGATATTCAGATTTTTTTTTTTTTTTGTACTAAAAATGAAACTCAGGGCATCGTGCATGTTGAGCAAGTACTCTCTCACTGAACTGCATCCTCAGCCAGATGATTATTTTTGGCCAACATTCCCCAATTTCGCATTGTCCCACCTCCCTCTATGGTCCTATGCCAGGCTATGCCACTCATTTTCTGTGCAGCCCTAAGAGATATTCCCCTGCAGCAGCACTAACTCCATGGAGACCCCAGTCTCTGATTTCCATGAGCATGAAAAGAGGACAGGAACAAGAAATCACCAAACCTGCACGTCTCAGATCATATTGCTACTTGCTGCTGTCCGTGCTCAGCATCGCAGGCCCCTGAGAACTCAAACACGGCAAGCCTGACTGCTTTCTCTTGCTAACGCACCTCACTAAGTGAAGCATACATGTTAGGATCTTCCCTGGCTTGGTGACAGTGTGACGCGTCCAAGACATGGGACTGAATGGCCCCACTTGACCAGGCACCTTGGCAGCAGGCCTTGCAGAGAGCCAGGTCCTACATGACTCAAGAACAGCATGTCTCTGCTGTGTCGCTTTCACTGAACAGACTCAAGCCCCTTCACTCAGGTTAACGCAGTCACAGCATGCACAGTGCCTGGGAGGCCAGGAGGCTCTTGCTGTGGACAAAGGCACCGAGGATGGCTCCCGCTCTTTGCATCCATCAGCCTCGGGGCCATCTGTCAGATCCAGAGCAACCGACACACAGCACCGAGCAACAGGGGAGATGAAATGGTGGAAAGTCTTAAATCCTAACAAGAAAATAAAGTCAGTTGTGGTAGAAGGAGAAACAGCTAAGACCATAATACTAAGTGAAATGAATCAGACATAGAAGAGAAGCCCAAAGTATAAATTAAAACCTACACAGTGAACAAGAACCTGGGAAGCAGATATTTGGCAAGTGGGAAGGAGAGAAAGTTGGGGGAAGAGGCAGAAGGAGAGGGAAAGGGATGAGAAAAGAAATTAAGACGTGTCACGTCCATGTGTCAGCTCCACGTGAGGAATGCAATCATTATGTTCTGCAAACACATACTACTAAAATAAAATTTTAAGAGAGAGTTGGTAAACTCTGTTAGTTGCAGGGAAGAGAGGACGGAAAGAGGACGAAGGCCACTCCTGCTTGGGAAATGAAGTCTCTAAAGGGTGAAGGGAACCCAGAGTTGACAGGAGGCCGGACGGAGGAAGCAAAACCAAATACAAGGACAGAACGATGTTTTGAGGCTCTCTCCTTGAGGGGAAGTGGTTTTGTGTAGCCAACATGAAGTCCAGTATCACTCTGCTCAGGAAATAATCCAGAGGTACTCAGAGAGCCTTGGAGGTACGTGGGAGAAGCCCACAGCGCTTTAAGAGCAAAGCCAAGCGTGGGGCTGGCGATGACCCTCTCCATCTGCCGTCCATCAGGGTTCACAGTGCCAGGGGTCCGGGCCTCTAGGACAACTCTCCGCAGCCACCCAGCCTCCCTTACTTGAGGCAAAGGGACTCCACGCCATCCGTCTGCAGAATGTACTCTGTTAATACCTCCCTCGAGCCCAGTAGAATTCAGATACAAACATGACTGTTAAGTTTCCGAGCTCTCCAGAGCTGTGACATCTGGAACATAGAACCTGCTTGTGCACACAGTCCTATTCCTCAGATTCCATTAGGATCCAAAGGGGTTTATAGCAGGCCGTGCGGAGCTCTCTGCACCCTACGCACTGCCAACTGGGTACCAAACACGCACCTTTCCATGTGTTTCTCGCGGGGAGTGACACAGATGACGAAAGGGACACAAGACAAACTCAACAATCTTCAGTCATCCACAGAGTATCGGGTCAGAGGAGGCACTCTTCTTTGTTTTACTTACTGATTCATGCAGAAAACTAACCTCAAACGCGGCCTAGTCAGCCTTTGTCCGAAAAACAGGTCCTTGAACATAAAGGGTAAAAATGCAAGCTTCAGATTCAAATTGTGTGGCTTCGTGTCCTGGGTCTGCCACTACTTAGGACACACTACTGAACAGTACTTGTTCCTGTGGTTTGGGTTTGGGTTTTGGTTTTGGTTTTGAGAGAGGATCTCATTGTGTGTTCCAGGCTGGCCTTGAATTCATTATACAGCCCAGACTGGGCTCGAACTCATAGCAGTCCTCCTGCCTCAGCCTTCCAAGTACTGGGATTACAGCCATGTGCCACTGCGCCCAACCTATTGTGGGCATGATATAACACACACAAAATTTACAGCACACTGTAAATTTCACATAGCAAACACTTAGTAAATGTCGGCTGTAATTTTACATAATCATATTATTAAATAGTTTGGTGATTAAGGGCTGAGGCACTGTGCTCTATTCAGGCTCAGATGCTTGCTAACCTTGAGGCCATGGGCCATGAGCATCAGTTTACCCTTACCCTTCATTTTATCAAGTGCAAACTGGCATGCATTAATGGGGCTGGGGAGATAGCTCAGTAGAATAAGTGCTTGCCTGGCAAGCACAGGGTCCTGAGTTCAATCCCCGGTACTGCAAGAAAAAAAAAAAAAAAGATGGCATTAAAGTCAGGACTTCCTTCATCGTGCTGTTAAATATTAAATTAAATTATGAATATAAAGCAATCACAACTGCTAACTAGCTGTATTATTAATGCAATGGGCTTATAGGAATTTCACTGTTTCTTCCCTGAAAGTGTAAAAAGGACATTTTGCTGAGTCGAAGACTTCCGTACATAATTTCTTCCTTTTGACCGATTTGACAAAGTATCATGATAATTGCCACCTTCCAAGCAGAGGCAAAGGCCAGGAGACAAAACACGTGCGTGGGCGGGATTTCTCAAGTTAGCCGCCAGGGGGCAGCAATTCGGTGTTGAGCTTTACAAAGCTGCCGAGCAACCCTGCAGGTAAATCCAGCTCAAGTCAAGGGTGAATGATGTTCATCTCTCAAGGTGAGAAAGGTCCTCAAAGGCATTTGACAGCGTCCTCTGGGGAGGAGACTTGGGACACGGATAGACACGCCTGGAGTCGTCAGGGCCACCCTAGGGTGTGCAGCAGTCCGTCTAAGTAACCAGGTTCCATCAGCCCACCAGCCTCAGCACTGTTCTCTGGCGCCCCAATCTCACGCGAGGAAAACAGGTAAGTGAACCCGTCCTAGGAGTGCTCTGAGCACCAGGCAGTGAATGCTCCTGGATCTAGAGCCTCGCTCAGCACTGCGGGACAGCCCCATAAGCCTCAGGGACGTGCGCAGATGGGACAGCCAGCGCTCCTCTCAGCTGTCCTGAGCACAGGGAGAGTGTCACACATGAGAAGCTATGAAGAGAGAGTTCTGAAGCATAGAGGGCATTAGGGAAAGGACATGACTTCTTTAGGGACAAGGGTCCTATGTCCCTGAGTCTAAGGTGATGCAACGGAGAGCAAAGGCAGAAAGCAGAAAGGGAGAAGAAAGTAGCGAAACACAGGAGGTGTGTCCCATGTGACCCCTCAGGCCCACTCAGTACCCCATTGCCACAGGTACCTTGTCCCTTGCTAAAATTCCGATCACCAGCCAAGGGGTTCATAAGGTTAGTGGTAAGAAGAGTCCAAACATGTACATATTCGTTATTTAAGAAAACTTTTGCCAGACATGGTGGCACATGCCTGCTGTTATGGGTTGTGTCTAGATGTCCCCCCAAAGCCTCAGGCACTCAGAGGCGAGGCTTTTCAGAAGTGGCAGGCCACAGCGTGCGGTACCAAGGATTGAACCTGGGACCTTGTGTCTGCCAGGCAGGCACTTAGACCACCAACCTATCTCTCCATCCTGAGTTTCTATTTCTTAGAGTCACTCAGTATAGCGTAGGTTGTGTTGATTTCTTTGAAGACTTCTGCAGCTTGAGAGTCCCCTAGGTTCTTGTCCAGATGATGCTGCAAGGCCAGCTTCCTGTAGGACTTTTTGATGTCTTAAGATGAGGCACCCTTCTTGAGTTCTAGCACCAGATAGAGGATCAACCCACTTTTGGACAGGCAGTGGACTGCTTCGTCCACCTGAGACACGTTAGCTTGTAGAGGTTACAGACCATAATTGGCTGGCCCCATGGCAGGGTGGCATGGTAGAGGGGAACAGCTCCTGGCAGGCAGATGGTAGCAAAACAAGAGGATCGGCCAGTTCTTAGAATGATGAGGTAAGAGTGAAATTTTGGTGTTATCTAGATCAATGTCTCATCATTTGATGGAATTCTTCCTACAATATCCATAATAACCTTGCCCAAATTCATCCCACTGGAATCTCTCCAGCAGAATACAATGCACCGCTCCAACTCCTGTACTGAACATACACACACGCACGCACGCACGCACACACACATGCACGCACACCCTTGCGCGCACACATACACAAAGGTCCTGCCACCTTTGCATATCTTTTATTAAGAATGAACCTTGCCAAACCAAGAACCAAATGGTTCTTTAATGTCATCATCTTAAGTCCCTGCATCACCCTGATCATAATTTCATAATAATCTTTCTCAAATGTGTCCCAGAAGTATGCACAACACTCCTTTTGCTTTGCTCATTTTGGTTTGATTTGGTTGTCTTGGCCTGGCTTGGTTTGGGTTTCCACCAGCACGTATAATGGTATAAATGCCTCCTTGCCACGGATTCTCAGCTTCTCTTCACGATATCCAAGCTCAGACCTGCTCCGTGGAGTCCTGTGGTTCCCGGAAACTCGGCCACTGTCTGAGGCAGGACAGATACTCAAGAAGTATTTGGTTCAGGGCCGGCCAGATAGCTCAGCGGACTAAAGCGCCTGCTTAAGCAGAGCTCAGCGGCCAGGGTTCGTCCCCGACTTGCCATGCCAGCCCTTATCCCCAGGGCACGCTGAGATGGATATGATTGGGACTGGGTGTGGTGGCACATGCCTGTAATCCCAGAGCTGGGAGGTTGAAAACAGGAGAATCACTACCAGTTCGATCTACACAGTGAGACCCTGTAGAGTCTACTAAATGCATTTCTCAGTAGAACAAGCACTTGCCTGGCAAGTGCAAGGGCCTGAGTTCAATCCCTGGTTCTGCAAAAAAAAAAAGTATTTGGTTCATACATGAATGGTATCTTAAGAGTTCCTTTTGTTTTGTTTGTTGTAATTAGTGATTGTTATTGTAATTAACGGCCAAGAAGAACTGTAGGGTTTCTAGATGACATCATTCTGCAGGCTTGGCTATCGGAAACCCGTGGTAAAGTTTACTGATCACCACCCAACATCCATCACAGGGGCAGTGAAGGGGCTGAATTTGGGAATGGAATGTGAACAAAAGCTGCTTGCTCCCTGTCCCTATTCCTGCCAGCCAGGACATAGGGTGACTGGAGCAGTCTTGTAGGCCTGTGTTGAGGATGACAGACAATGAGTTAATAATATCCCTTAGCTATTGCAGACAGAGCAGGTCTGCAATCCCCAAATGAGTTTATAGTGAAGGCTAAATCAAGGAGGCAAATGGAATGATTTCCGGGCTGCAGGAGGATCAAGGCCCTCTCACAGATTCTCTCAGGGCTAAGACCTTCTCAGGAGGCCCATATTTATTTAGTTAACTGAGCAGGGAAGGGAAGTACTCGAGAAAGGCAGGACCATTCAAGGACTTCTCCAAGTAAGGTATTAAGTTGATTCCCCAAGAGTGAAAGGCCTGAGGCTACAGTCCTTATTCCATTGAGGTTGGATCCAGGCAACCTTGGCTGTGACCTTGTCTTATCCTCTGAGGCTTTCGGCTTTATCTGCCATTACAGGCCTCCATGGGGATCAGTGACCCACAGAGGTTCACTTACTTTGAGTCTGCCGCCCATCTCCAGGCCAAGAGCCTAAGCACTGGGCAGACTCCCAAGTAAACACGGAAAGCCAACTGGTTAATTCAAGTCCTGCTCAGACTGCTTTGTAGTGGTCTCCCTCAGACAGAGCCACTTACCTGCCCTGGGTCTTACCCATGACTTGTATGTAGACCGTAGGATGAAAATGTCATTGTCTTGTTTCAGTGCTGTAGTTTGAAGTTGCTTTGTTACAACATGTTAATTAATACCACAATAGATCCTGGAATTTTATCATAGGAATTCAGTGTAGCGTCTTCCCAGACCATGCCACCTCTTCAGTAACATTCCAAGACTCATGACCACAGCTCTCAGAGCAACAGTGAGAATTCTAAGGGCTAACAGTACACTTAATGTTTTCTAGTAACATCTGAAATCCTAACAACTTCGAGGTGAAGATATCTGCACAAGAATGGATAATTACAAAAATGGAATATAACTAAAATATTGAAAATGTTTAAAAGAAAAATATCAAAGACCAAGATGCCAACTTTCTTCTCCTTGGGGTCACCACTGGACACAAGCTTGTCCTTGGCCCTATTGTTTTTCTTTCTACTCATTTTTGGAAGACTCACTACTCACACAGCAACTGTACAGTGTCTCTCACTCATATTTCCACTTTCAGATGAAGAGTCAGAGGTTTGGGAAGGTTCTCAAAGCCGTGTAGCGGCCAGGCAACAGACACAGAAGTCAAGCCTGTCCACTCCAGAGTGTCCCCAGCCCACAAGGACGTTTCTGGTACCAATTTGAATGTGGAGAGGATGAGAAGGAAGGCCCTGGTGTTTCAACTCCGAGGTGAAGTGGGTCTCCTTGCCAAAGCTCTGGACTCATCTACCAAGTCAGGGCAGGAGGGGCCATGGTAAGCCAGGAGCTGCTGGATTTGTACAGAGGCATCATGCAGGACCGAAGTGGTTGAATCCACAATGATTTAGCACCTGTCATAGTGAAACTAATTCTGCTCTCAATTTTTCACACCCAGGGAGCCCTTCCCTAACACACACATACAGAAAATAATAATAATAATAATAATAATAATAATAATAATAATAATATAAAATAAAGTTTGCCAAAGATTCAAAATAACAGAGGCTCTTCATGCCAGATGGAAGGTGGTGACAACATCCACCTCTAAGGCCTCAAATGTACCACTATCTTGAGAAGACACTGAGGCTAGGGATATAGCTCAGCACCTTCCTGGCAAGTGCAAGGTCCCAAGTTCAATCCCAAGAAGAAGGAGGAGGAGAAGGAAGAGGAGGAGGAGGAAGAAGAGGAGGAGGAGGAGGAGAAGGAGGAGGAGGAGAAGCTGAAATACCCCAGGGATCCTGTGGAGGACCACCTGAGCAGCTCTCCTTGAAAGAAGAGCAACTGTCTCCATTTTGACTGAGCCTGACCCTATTTCCTCATATTGTTCTGTACAGAGCTGGCTAGGACTGCTGTTTATCCTTCATTTGGCCATGAGCAATGTCTATTGGTCTAGCTGTGGTGCTGGTGATAGTCTTTGAATGTGGCGTGTGTTTCCCTGGTAACCTATACTTGCTGCTCTTTAATGTGAGCCAGGTGGAGACAGGACAGTAGAGCTAATACTCCACAGTGCCAGCTGGGATCGAGCCTGGAGACAGAAGCTCTGACTTCCTGGGGCTTGAAAGACTAAATCACAGCTGAAGCACCAGACTTACCAAAACATTAGATACTATATAATGCAGATTACTCTCTCTGCATGTCGCAGAGGTAAATGTAGGCCACCCACCTAGCTCAGCTCACAAGGATCACCTACTTCCCACAATTCTCAGTCAATCCTCCTCAAGCCACTCACCCACTGAATAAAAACAGGGTGAGGCCCTGCTTTGCACTCTTGGTTCCAGAAAGCCGTCTTTGTGGTTAGACTTAGAGTCCCTTGACTCCCCGATGATTGAAAATATAATTTAGTGTCTTTATTTTTGCCACGGGTTGCATTGTAAGTGGTAGATTGGAATCAACTTGATGGGATTCCAATAACGTAACTTTGGGATTATAAATATAGGCTTCTTGGACTGAGACGAGTTCCTGGAAGTGTCTCCAACAGGATCCCAGAGCTCTGGCAGGAAGGGGGACCTGAGAGCTGCTGACCTCCAGGGGCAGAGCCACCCGTGTCTTGTCCCTACCTTGCGTCTACATCTTCAGGTGAGCTGTGCAAACACTCTCTGGGTAGTTGCCCAGTGTACCTTCCAGGATGTTACACGCTGAAGTGCAGACCAAGTGAGCTTTCGAAGCTGCAGGCCTCATCATGTTATTTACAGTGTGAAATCCCTCCAAAGGCCGTCCTCAGAGGGAGGCGCTCGTACAGCACCCAGGCTCTAATGGGCCCCTGCTCTTCCTCGGCCTCCTCCCACTGCTGCCGCCTCCTCCTTCTCCCAGCTATTCCCAGCCTCACTTGCTCTTTTCTCTTCCTACCAATTTGCACACAGCTCAGCTCTACTGATCGCCTCTACTTCCTCGAACCAGAGCCTTTTGTCCTGATTGAAATCACCACGCCCAAGTGGCCTTTGAGCCCAAAGTATTAACATTCACACAGCCCCAGGGAAGGGAAGCCTTCTCTTAGGAAGCCTTCCACCACCCAGTGACCCTGAGGACTAGTGTGTCCCCTGTCTGAGCACACAGTTCTGATTAAACTGAAGTTCTATGATGGTGCCAAATAAGACAGTACATCTTATTCAATGCCTAACGCATAGCAGACCTTACTAAATATCATTGAATTTGTCTCTTCTCTCTTAGCTCATGAACTCTGTGAGAGCTAGAGACTACCAGTCCAGGACCTAGTGCAATACCTTTCATATGTTAATCATCTGTGAGTGCTTTTAGATGTGGGCAAAAGGATACTGGGAATCGAACTCAGGACCTTGCTATTGCCTGCAGGCGCTGTGCCACTGAGCTATATTCCCAGCCCTGTGAATGCTTTTAGAGACATGATTTTTTTTTTCTTTCTTGTCCAACTAAGACCCAGTCTGCACAAGTCTCAATGTTATTGGCTCCCAATGTACAAAAGGCAAGGTTTAGTTCACTCTGACTCTACACAGCTCGCTGCCCTGCACCCCAACACCAGCAAAGAGACAGATCTGCAGAACAGTGGGTCCTCTGGCCAAGGGCTAAGGTGGACCTTAGGTTACTAATCCCGTGTCTCATGAGTCACCCAAACTAAACTTGCAGAGATGTTCTCACTCTTTGGTTCCACGCACTTCTTTAAGAATCAGGGAGATTCCCAGCAACCCGGAACTCCCAAGCTATGATCAGCTGCTAGCGCCGACTCGCGTGAGCAGTGAGTAAACACAGGAAGCATTTTCTAGGCACATTGGAAGGATGCGATGCTGAAAACACAGACCACAGAGCAATAAAGCAGGCAAAAGAACCCAGGAAAAGCCCCAAAGCATTTTCTTTTTTACTGTAGTTTTGCTCAGTAAAAGATATTAGTTAGTACCTTTTTAAGTAGTTAATGGCTACAATTTATTTTGTTTTGGTTTTGTTTGTGGTGCTGGAGCTAGAACCCAGTGCCTCACACATGCTAGGCAGGGGCTCTGTGCTTTGCCACTGAGCCACTTCTTTGAGTGAGTTTGACCCAGTGGATGGACCCCAAGTACAGGGACGATCAACACCACCCAGAAACAGTTCACTACAGTGACTTTGACAACGCTAAAAGTTGAAAACATAGATCTCAAGAGGCTAAATTGGCCATGATGAAAGAACAGAAGGAAGAGCACACTTTCTTGGAGCCACTGGAGTGGGAGTTGTTTTCTGTGTCGCCGCCGGATCAGAGATTCCCAATCAGGGTGATGACGATCGTGACTCTGACCCCAGAGACCTTGCACAGCCGGGCACCAAGTTACAAGGAGCTCTGTCAGCTCCGCAGAAGCAGCAAGAGATGGAAAAAGAGCATGAGGGGGGCCGGCCATTTAGCTCAGCAGATTAAAGTGCCTGCTTAGGAGGGCGCAGGGACTGGGAATTGCTCCTTGGCACCGCATGCCACACGAGCCCCGCCCCTGAGGTGTACTGAGATGGCCACTGAGACTGGGCATGGCGGTACGTGCCTGTAAGCCTAGTGCTTGGGAGGCTGGAAACAGGAGGAGCACTATGAGTCCAATCTGTATAGTAAAACCCTGTGCTAAATACATTAAAAAAAAAAAAAAAAAAGAGCATGAGAGGCAGAATGACAAGACCCTGAACCTTGTCACACATTGTCACTTACCATGCAGCCATAGGCAAGCCATTTCAATGCATACTCACTGTTAGAAAAGAAAAGCACAGGGACTGGTTATTTGTGTAATGGTTAATTTCATGTCAACTTGGCTAGGCCTTGACACCCAGATATTTGGACAAATATTATTCCAACATTTATTTTCATACAACTCTAGATTATAGGAAAGGTGAATTGAAAAGAGGAAAGTGAAAAGCCTGAAGATAGAAATGAATAATTCTCCACTAAGATAGCAGTCCTAAGCAGTAGCTTCAGATGGTAGAATTGATTCCACTCCAAGAACGCGAGCATTTGGTGAGGAAACAAAAAGATGGGCACTGGATGAAAGAAGATTTGAGCATCCCTGCGGCGTCCTGCATGCTGAACAGACTTCAGAATGTTAGCCCTGACTGCGGAGTCTAAAGGATGTCTCATCTGCATCCTTCCTGTTACTGATGGAGACAGACTCAGGGCTGAAAGCGTAGCTGGCCCAGGAGCATCGGGAGAGAGGAGCCATCACGCACACCCTCTGCCTCCAACAGCCCAGGGCACTTCAGTTACCGCAACAATTTGAGGACGTCATAATCCTGTCCTCTAACATTACACTACTGTCTGCATCATTTCAGACTGCTATAACAAAATATCGCCTAGGGGGCCCCTAAGCAGAAATTCATTTCTCACAGTTCTGGGGACTAGAATGTCTAAAATCACGATGCTGGACGATCTTATGTCTGGGGAGAGACCAGACATAAGATGTGGGGAGAGACCACTGACTGATGGAGAGCCGCCACAGAGCTGTGTCCTCATGTACTAGACACAATTCTCCTGTTTATTTTTTTAGAAGGGCACTAACTTTACCATGAAGGCCCCATCCTCATGCCTTCATCTAACTAATCATTTCCCAAAGGCCCTATCTCCTATTACCAAAATTTGGGGAATCAGAGCTTTAAAATATGAACTTATATGGCTGGGGAGATAGCTCAGTGGTCTAAGTGCCTGCCAGGCAAGCACAAGGACCCGGGTTCCATTCCTGTACCAATCCCTGGTACTGCATGTTGTGCGACCTGGAGCCCCAGGCATGCCACACTGGCCCTGAGACCTGGTATGGTGGCACACACCTGTAATTCCAGAGCTGGAGTAGCTGAGACAGGAGGATCACTATAAGTTCAAGCTGTATAGCAAGACCCTGTATCAAATGAATTTTTTAATGAACTTATTAAGTTTAAAAGATACACAATTTTTTAATACTAGGGAATGTATTTCACATCAGTGGGTGTTGTTTGGTTAGTTGGTTGGGGGTGTTTTGTTTGTTTTAATTTTTCATTTTCCGTAATACTTCCTGTCTATTGGTGTTTCTTATCAGGATGCCTTGGGCCAGAAATTTTTCCTACTGCAAGAACCAACGTTTCTAAAGGCTAGACTCTTCTTCATCTGGCAGATATTTGTGGGTGCATGTGTTAGGACAGGCACTGGTTTGGATACTGAAAGTTGCCAAAGAGAAAAGGAGCCTCTCTGGAGGACAGATGGGAGTGACAGACAACACAGACATTCAATCCATCTATAGCTTAGTAGCAGTGGTAATGCAGGGAGAAAATAAACCAGGGCCGGTAAGAGCAAAGCGATTCCAGCTGTTGAAAAAGTCACCCAGGAAGTCCTCCCCAGGGAGCCTACGACTGAGCAGCAACGTAAAGCCCAGAGAACAGGTCATGAGATAGGTGAGGGAGAGTGTTTCTCTAAGGCAGTGACAGCAAGCCATGGTACCCAGGCTGCAGGGAGCCCACAGACCCCTCTCTGCTGGCACCTGAGCAAAGTTGCCCCAGCATTGGCCCAGGAGCCAACCATTTGCTATCAACACGTGCGGGGACATGCGCACACTTGGAAAGGAGTGGTAGGGGATGATGTCACAGCTGTGACTCACCAGCTGCCACCCATCTGCGCTCTCACACGGCCACTCAGTGGCTGCCAAGGGCACATGTCAGGCTGGCTGTGAGCTTTAATATGTTCGTTTTCATTAGCACAAGACCTGAGCTCTGTGTGTCTTATGAAACACTGAAATTTAACATATAAGATTTAGCAAAGAGTTGTTCTAATTAATTTTTTATTTTTTATTTTTTGGCGGAACCGGGGATTGAACTCAGACCCTTGTGCTTGCCAGGGAAGCACTTATTCCACTGAGCCATATCCCTGCCCCGAGTTGTTCTAATTAAGAGACTGAGATTCTTTTAATGCTGTTCTATCTCCCTGGTATATTTAAATCTGCAGCATCCTATTTAGTTGTTTGTGAAAAATGTATAAAAAGAAGAGCAATCCCAGCGCTTGGGAGGCTGAAAACAAGAGGATCATTATAAGTTTGATCTACGTAGTAAGACCCTGCAGACCCTGTACTAAATACATAAAAAAGAGCATATATATAATTTTTTTAGGGGGGCTGGCTGTGATTTTAGCAGAAGGCTCCATAAGGTAGGAAATGCACCCAGATACCTTTCCAAAGCAGGCCAAAAGCTGGTGGCCAGCAGAACACTGCCCCTTGTGCTGGTAGTCATCAAATTCAAGAGGATCCCCAGCTGAGAATCTCTGCCATAGATTGTTGACTCAGGCAATATCTAAGTCTTTGGTGTTAACTAATAATGTCAGCTATTTTTGGTATAGGGATGGATTTGTATTGGATGTTCCATGTTTTATTTTATTTTTAATAGACTTGAACACCAAACAGTAACTACAGAAAAAACAACCTGAACACAGATAATAGAGGGTCATTCCAAGAGGCCTGAATAGTCATTTGGAGTGACTGAATGCAATGGGAAGCATTGTGTATTCAGTATAGTGAAAATGTTGGTGTGTGACCAAAGGTCAGACAGCACTTTGACACCAGCCACAAAAGTGTCAACAAACTTGGTGAAACTGAAAGGAAAGAATTTCTTAAGGAGAAATTGAGGGAATATCATTCCAAGCATCTTAGTCTTTGCAACTATCTTTCTTTCTGAAAAAAAAAAAATTTTTTATTTGGTACAGGGTCTCACTATGCAGCTCGGACTCCTGGTGATCCTTCTGCCTCAGCCTCACCAGCGCTGGGATTACAGGTATGCACCCCCATGTCCAGCTTCGGTGGCAGCACAGCAAGCTCGGAACCCGGCACGCCCAGGGTTCCAGGACCGGCACGGCACGCGGCTCCAAAAACCAAACTCGGGTTTGTGCTTGCCAGACAGGCACTTAGACTGCTGCTACGACTATCTCCCCACCTACAACTATCTTTCTAAAACAAATCATTGGGCAGCTGTCAGATTTCAAATTTCATTGTGCAAAGAAAAACAGGGTAAGCCCCTCTCTTCCGGGAATTTTATCAAAATGGCCATGTTGTCTGAGAGTGACCCTTTTGTTCTGATGTCCCCAGCAAAGATAAAATTATTCAAAGCATCTCTGAGATGCCACAAAGAATATTGCTAAAGATCCACCGTGACGGGGGCCGGAGAGATGGCTCAGTAGAATAAGCGCAAGCACAAGGACCTAAGTTCAATCCCTGGTTCAGCCAAAAAAAAGAAAAAAGAAAAAAAGATCCACCCTGGCACAGGCAAGGGGTGTTCATCAGCAGCTCACCGCTGACTCCCAGAAGGCAGCCTGCTACTGTGCATGCTGGGGAGAGCACAGACGTACGTCATCACCCAGCCATCGGCATTACTCTGCTGATAGCATCATGAGAGAGGAGCTGGCGAGACGGGTGTCTGCCTGGAAGAATACAAGGGGCAGATATCTACAGTGCTATGATATCCACATCTACGCTGCCACAGCAGTGCTTTTTTGTGATAAGACAGAAGACCAGAAAAAGTGGTTCCAATTGCTAGTGATGGAGCACCTCGGATCGTGGGGGCAGCAGCTGTTTTCCTGCAGGTCTTCATTAGAAAAGCAGAGCATCCAGCCCTTCGCTTTCATGGTGTTGTACACCAAGAAGCTCTTTACTTCAGGCAAAGCAGAAAAAAATCCGGATGATACATTCAAAGAGGTCACAAAAATGATGAATTACATCATGGCTCATGCTCTTCATTTTTCACAGGCTCAAGCAAATTTTGATAAGATTCAGGCACAGTATAATGTTTTACTTGTGTACAGTAATGTACAGTGGCTGAGCAGGGCACATGGCCTGGAGGGATTTATAGCCTGCTTGGATGAAATTAGGCTGCTTGTGAATGAAAAGGGCAGAAATATCCACAGGTCATTGGTATGGCCTGGCTTAAGCTCATGTTTTTACAGATTTTACCCTACACTTCAATGTACTGAACAAAACACTCTGAGGTATATGAAAGAGCTGTAGGGAAAGGATGTTTCAGGATATCAAAACATTTGAGAGAAAATGACAGGTTTTTTTAAAAGACCTTGAACGTGAACAGCTGGAAAATTTTCCAAATCTGAAAATGCATTTTAAAAAATTCTACATTTGCAGATAATCCTACAAGCCATCAGGAAATCTACAAGAAATTTCTAGCATCATAGTAGCAGCTGCAAAAGAGAATTTTACAATTCAGTATGATAGAGAAAATGTTGTGTTTTCTTTACCACATAAAGGCAAATTTGAAGAACTTTTATTTTTCCTGCTTATACTGATCAGATTTTAGAAATCTGGAAATGAAGCCATTGAAATTTCAAGGAAGCTCTATCTGAAAAAAATAAATTCTGGGTGGAGATGGGGCTCAGTGGTAGAGTTCTTGCTTTACATGCACAAGGCCCTGGATCTGACCCTGAGTGCCACAAAGAAAAAAGAAAAAGAAAAAGAAAAAGGCCAATGACGGGCACGCCACACCCGAGAAGGCAAAGAAGACGGAGTACAAAGGCCAAAAGGCCAGCACGATCAGTGGTTCTGAAAATGAAATCCCTAAAGTGTGGGATTCTATGCCAAATAACTTTAAGTCAATGGAGGCACTTGGGATTGTATTTCTTACTTCGTTGGGATCATTTTTTGCTTGTGAGCAGCGGATTATAGCAAACCTAACACAAGAAGCAGACTGACAAGTGAGCTGAGCGCTGCCTGTGTCGCTCTCAAACTAACGAGCCAACCTATGATAACATATCAGCATGCATACAACAGCAAAGACATTAACTGTCCAAAAGCAGACTTTTACCTTTCAGTGAAAGGTGTATCATTGAAAAGGCGTGTATCATTGAAAGCTCTGTTGTTGGGCCGGCGAGATAGCTCAGTGGGCAAGCTTAGGCAAGCGCAGGGACCACAGTCCGATCCCCTGCACCACGAGCCATGCCAGCCCCGCCCCCCAGGGCAGGCTCAGCAGGCCAGAGTCAGGGCGTAGTGGCGCATGCCTATAATCCCAGCACTGGGGAGGCTGAAAGCAGGAGGATCACTATGAGTCCAAGAGCTGCATAGTATGTAGGAGTTATTTTTTCCCAATGAAAACCTCAGTATTTTTGTTTAATTGCAGAGTTGGTACTTTGTGATAAGTAAGTGGGTATGGGGTTGCAGTTTGGGGACTCATCTCTAAAAGGATCGCCATCACTGCCATAAAGGAAAAAGTGAGCACAAAGGCCCGGAGGCAAGGGTATCCTTTTCTCCTTGTTGGATCCATTTACTCAATATTAAAAATGGGCCTAAAATAATTCAGCTATTTGAGAGGCTGAGGCACAAGGATCTTAAATTCTAAGCCAGGAGGAGTAATTTAATTAGATGTTGTCTCAAAATGAAATAAAAAGGCCAGGAAGGGCAAGGCGCACTTATAATCCCAGCTGTCTGTCAGGCTGATGCAGGAAAAGTTCAATCTGGGCACTTTGCAAGGCCCGGTGACATTGCTCAATGGTTGGGTGCATGCCAAAGACGTGTGAGCCCTGGGTTCAATCCTCACCAACTGCTCTTGAGCGCTCTTGTTAAACCGAACCGTGGCTCCCCTGCCCATGCCACTGGGTGCTGCAGAGCAGACCCACAGTAATCTTGCCAGAGCAAATGTCACTCAGGCTCAAAGAGAGCCTTCCACTCTTGTCCCCTGATGCTAGCCTGGCCAGCATTTTCTGACAAAAGTCAGGGAAAAGCACAGGAAAGAAGCAGCCTTCTCACTGCAACAGGACTTCAGGGGAAGCCGGGGGGTTCATGTGTACACTACAGCTGGGGACAGCAGTCCCAGAGCCAGCAGATCGATTCTACCCAAACTGGCCCCACACCAATGTTCACCAATCACCGGGTCCTGCCTCCCTTTCACACTTAGCAAGGGGCATGTACTCCACCATGTTCCAGGAGCAAGACAGGTGACGCTGACGAAGACTGACAGCTCCCAGTCAGCACGGCATTCATGCTCTACTGGGGAAAACAGGCCAGCTTGGTAAGGAGCAAACTAGGTAATCATGTCAGTGTGCAGGTAGGTTTCTAGAACAACAGAGCGATGTGGCAGTGACCACAAGGGGCAAGAGGGTCATCCTTGCAGGTGGTGGGGTCTTGGGAAGGCCCTCTGAGGAGATAACATTTGACCTGAGGCCCAAGCAGAGGAAAGAACCACGCTGGAAGAGCTTGCAGCGTGTGGGCAAGGTCGCACGGGTTTCACCACCAAGTGCGGAGTTGGGATTTCATTCTCAGAGCAGCGTGAAGTTATGGGACATTTCCATGCTGGCTGCTAAGGTCGGATTTACCTTGGGCATTGCCACCCTGCTGGCTGTGTGAAGAGCAGGGTGGACGGATGACAGGGGCTTGGACCACATGGTGGCAGTGGAGGTGGGGAGGGCGGGGAGCATGCGGGGTCCTTGTCAGAGCCTGGGAGGGCCGAGATGTGGATAAGGGGAAAGGAGGAATTGAGGTTGATTCCTGTTTCCTTCAAGGACCAGGTGTTTGGCCATGCTGTTTCATGAGATGAAGATAACCCCCCCCTTAGTTTGGGGGTTTCTAGAAAGGACGATTTGTTTTGTTTTGGTTTGGGGGGGTATACTAAACCCCATGCAAATAGAGCAGCCAAAGGACAATCAGATAGCAGGCATGTCTGGAGTTTAGAGGAAAGATTGAGGACAGAGACCGCGCAGTCAGCACCTCAAGGGCTGGCTGCTGCTGCTCCGTGAACTCGCCCAGGATCTGCCCTCTTTCCACGTGGTGTCCTAGAGCCAGGGACTGGCACCCAGAACTCAGGGTCGCCCCTGGACACCTCCCACGCAGCCGGGAGCTGGCTCGCTCCCCTGGCCTCTCCCCGGGAGCGCTACAGCTGCTCTGCACCGCCTCGCCCACAGGAAGGCTCCATGGGAGCCGCGTGCGGATTCCCGGCGGTGGCAGGGCAGCTTCTGCTCCTGCTGGAGAAGGACAGCCCCTTCCAGCTCTAGACTGGGTTTCTTTCTCGGCCCAGAGCTGGAAATGAGCAGAGCAGCCGGCAAAAGCATCTCTGCTTTCTCTGCACGTCCGGCTGCATTTAAACGGCGCTGCCCCCTGGAACGGTGGCCTCCCGGGGCCAGGAGCGCCCTCTGGTGGTCGCAATAACGCCCAAGACGCTCGCTGGTGCCGTTTCTCATGAGAAGGACTTGTGACCCTGACCCAGACCATGCTATCTGACGCTCACGTGGATCCTGCGCGGTCCCCTTGTTCTGCTGCTTTCTCCATTGCACAAAGGAGGGAGTTTCCAAAGATCACTTTTTCTGGATGTGCGATTCCCCTCCATCTCTTTAAGAAAGACATAAGTCATCCTAGAAGGAAAATGGAAATTTTAAAATACAGGCTTTTCAGCCAGGCAAGGTGGCGCGTTCCTGTAATCCCAGCACACAGGGAGACTGAGGCCGGAAGAGCACAAGTGTGAACTCTCCCCGACCAGTTTAGCAATTTAGTGAGACCCTGCTTTAAAATTAAAAAGTGCCAGGGAAGTAGGTCAGTGTGAAGGCACTGTGTTCAATCCTCAGTACAGAAAAATAAAAGATGATTTTCACTGTACATGTAAACATGTTACAAGTTTCAGAAAAATTGGGAATAAAAATAATTGATTCCACTGTCAAAACCACTGGAAGCATCTTAATAATCTTTCCTTCAAATGTTGTTCTCCCTTCTATTCTTTTTCATAATTGTAATCAAGATATACTATGACTTCTTCACTGAAAGAGATGTTTTTTTTTTTTTTAAAGAAAAAAAGATTTCTTTCCTTCAAGCACTTTATTCTTTTTAATCTTTTATTTATTTATTTAGCATAGGGTCTCACCACCCAGCTCAGAGGCATGCACCACCGTTCCTGGTTCTGGGGTCTGCACAGCAAGCGTAGGTAGGTACCGAGGATTGAACCTGGGTGCTTGCACTTGCCAAGCAGGCCAAACACTATATTCTTTGGTTTGCTTTTTTTTGTTTTGTTTTGTTTGTTTGTTTTTGTTTTTGGCGGAACCAAGGATTGAACTCAGGCCCTTGCGCTTGCCAGGGAAGCGCTTATTCTACTGAGCCATCTCCCGGGTCCAAGCACTATATTCTTAAACATGTTCTCCACAGATTTGCTTTCCAACGTAGCAGGTATTGCTATGGACATCTGGGGCAGTGTGAGCCAGAGTCCATCCAGAGCCTCTGTCAGGCCCCCGCTGCCCTGGTGTGCTTCCCATACACAGAACTCAAACACAGTAACAGCAAAAAGGCAAGCACGCAGCCTCCCGTGGCGCTGGGGGCGGGCGGAGGCGTCTCTAGGGGCGTGGCCTGAACAGCTGGTTCTTGTCCAGAGAGCCTCCCTTCTGTCTCGGCTTCTTGCCTGTGCTGGCTGAGCCCCTGATGAGACTCAAAATAAATCTCTTCTTTTTTCAGTACTGAGGATTGAAACCAGATCTTTCACACTGAGTCTCATCCCCAGTCCTTTTTTTTTTTTTTATTATTTTGACTTTGATTTGGAGACAAAAATCTCACTAAGTTGCTAAGTGCCCCAGGTTGGGCTCAATTTTGATATCTTCCTGCCTCAGCTTCCCAGAATGCTGAGATTAAAGACATGTACCAGACACCCAGCTACCTTTTCTTTAAATTGCAGATTTAACAAGAAAGTGACTGATACAGACATTTTTTAAAAGGCAGGGCGAAAAGCTAAATGTATTTTGCTAAGTGAAAAAAGCCAATCTGAAAGACTACATTCCAAAAAACACAAAACTACAGAGACAGTTTTTAAAAAGATTAGTAGTGGCCAGGCACTGGGGGGTGGGGAGGAATGACTGGAAAGGATACAGTAGACTTTTAGGGCACTGAAAGCGCTCAGTTTGCCCTTATGATGGTAGGCACATGTCATCGCCTATTTACCCAAAGCCGCAGAATTTACAGCACCAACAGTGAATCTGACCTTAAACCCCAGGCCTTTAGGAGACGCTGATTCGTCAGTGCAGGGTCATCTACTTTAACTAGTTTACCTCTTTCGTTAGAGATGTTAATAGTTTGTGAGTTTGGGATGGCAGGGCCAAGGGGTGTGTAGGACATCTCTGTACTTTATGTTCAACTGTGCCGCAAAATTAAAATTCCAATAAACTAAATTCAGTTTGTTTGTTTATTTAAAAAACAACAAGCTTTCAACCCAAGAAGCTTGGCCCTGGAGTACACCCCTTGCACCACTGTGCTGTCTGCCTTCAACCTCTAATGGGAGGGCAAGGTTTTAATGACATTAAAATGAAGAGCTACACATGCAAACCGAGACAAGGATTCTCTGCCTTGAGGCCTCAGTCCTACACGTCTGGCGGCCAGGCAAGGCCTGGAGACCGACAGAGCCATGCAGCATTGGACAACAAGCACTGGAGGTGCTGCACGGCCAGCGCCGTCCCTGCGGACACTTTGATCTGGAAGCCAGCTGTGCAAGTGTGGCCAGGAGCGGCAAGCTTTATCAGTAGCCTGTTCGAGAGGTGCCAGGAGGTTCTCCGCGGCGAGGGGTGCAGGGAGCCTCCAGCTGCCCTATTTTTAGACAGAGCCCTCCTGATAGGGTTGTTTCTGATACAGAAGGGGACTCTGTCCTAAGGCCTCGCCGGGGTACAACAACCCACGTCCAGTCACTGTTTTCTGCGGGCTTGTCGACCATCGCTCACAGTATTCAACAAAAGATGTATAGGATGTTAGCTTGTTCCCCCGCTGAGGTTACCCAGCATAAGGTGGCCTTACACCCAAGGAGAAGGATATAAGACATTGTAAGATACTGCCACCAGCCACCAACTACCATTCAGAGACTCCCAGCAGAAAGTCCACGCTGCTGAACTTGGTGGGAATTTGAGGGAGAATTGGATCTAACTCTGTGCTTTTGGGTGAAGGAAGAGAGGTCATGAGGAGGTGAACAGCTCACTCGCATACTGGGAGGGACCCTTCATCCTCCGGCTCCTCTGGGAGCTCATGGGACAGCCTTCCTGTCCAGTTCCGCACCGCCTCCTGTCTGCAGGCGCCGGTGGTCTCCTTCCCACAAGTGTCCCGGAATCCAACTCAGGGTGGAACTGGCACCCGATGCCGCTGAAGGCCCTGGTGCTGCAGAGACTGACCAGCCCGGAGACTGGGGCATTAAAACCTGAGCTGCCCACGCTCCAGACTCAAAAAATAAAAAAATACAAAACAGAAACAGCACTCCAACTGGGCAGGATTCAGCAGGGAATCAAACTGAAACCAGCTGGTCTCCCAAAATAGGACAACGTTGAACCGTTAACTCCCCTCCCTCCAAAAGTAAATGCAGAATTCTAACAAGAGAAAAGCACAGCTTGACCTGAGCCTCAGAAGCATCTGGGTTGGCTCCTGGTGTGTTACAGCCAGATGTGCTGGATCCCCTGTAGACCCGCACAGTTTACTCTTGTAATCCCATACCTGCTGTTCGTTGCACTTGCATAGGTACACGCTTCCTGAGGGATGCCCCAGGATATCTCCAAGCTCAGGGTACCAGCTGGTGACGTTCTGTGAACTCTTCCAGTGTCCATAAAATGGGTCAAAGAAATCTTAAAAGCGTGGCAGCTGGCCACGTAGCTCAGTGGTAGAGCGCTATCCTGGCATGTGGACAGCCCTGGGGTTGGGGGGGGGCACACAATCACAGTTTCAGGCGCATCCCCATTTTCAATTCATCTCATTCCAACATCAGCTTGGCAGTGTGTAGGGAACAAGAAGTGGCAGTTAAGAAGAGACAGCGTCAAAGCCCAAGGCGGTGCCAGAGGCTCTCTTAGCTCATCTTGCCCACAACAATCTGAAAACACACCAGAACCCACATTAGGCTTCCTGTTCCTGCTGTGTCCTTCCCGCCCACCAGGCTGTTGGACAGCTCACTCCTTCCCAAAGTTGGGAGGTTACCTGTCAATTCCAGCAGGTTCTAAATTGCCAGCAGTTGTAGCCTCAGGATTGGAGCTGACCATAGACTTGAGCAGATGTCTGTATCTCTTAAAGACCTGAGGTCTTACCAAACAAGGACCGAAAAAAGAACATTTGGAAGAGATGAAAGAACTGACATGTGTTAAGCTTCTACTGTGTTCTAAGTATTTATTAATCTTCCCCAAAATAACTTCTCCAAGGTCACATAGTCACAAATGGTAGATGCTGGGGCTAGGGGCGTGGCTGGGGGTAGAGGGTGTACTCAGCATATGCGAGGTGCTGGACTCCATCACCAGCACCAAAACTAATGCTACTGTGAACATGAATGCACAAATATCTCTTGAGAATCCTTTCTTTTTAGCCTGGAATGGTGATACAGGTGAGTCTGTCCTTCTCGCTCAGAAGGCTGAACCAAGAAGATCTCAAGTTTGAAACCAGCTAGGACAATTTAATGAGACCAGTCTCAAAATTAAAAAATGAAAAAGGTAGAGTGCTTCCTTAATATGAGAGAATCTCTGGATTCAATCTCCAGTACAGGGGAAAGGCCTTGCTTTGATTGTCTTTGGCTGTATCCTTAGAAGTAGAATTATTGAATGATGTGGTAATGCTGTTTTTGATTTTTTTAAGGAAGCATCATACTATTTTCCTTCTATGGTATTTTTGAGATTTTTTTCATATTTTTATTTCTAAAAGCTCTTTCTTATTCTTAGACTTTTCCTTCATTTATTTTGCTCCTTCCTCTTCAATAGCATCCACAGGTTTACAGGAGACAATGATTACATTCTTCATGAGGAGCTGGCACAGGTATACAGCATGTGTTAATTTCAGTGTTGCTGTTATTTATCAGAGTATCACTTTGTTATTCAGGCTGGCCTTGAAGTCACCTTATAGCCCAGGCTGGCCTCAAACTGACAGTGATCCTCCTCCCTCAACCTTCCAGATAACAAGTGTGTGCCACACACGCCCAGCTATTTAGACATTTAGACTGTATAATAAATATACACCTTCCTCATCCTCTTCCCTTTTGCAAAAGATTTGTAACTCCCTGTTTTTTTTTTATTTTCCATTCTTTATTTTGCTCTTTAAATTACTTGTATATCAGTTTCTCATTTAAGAGAAGTCACGTGATATTTAAGCTTGTGCATCTGATTTGTGTCACCATTATGATCTGAAAAATGCATTTATTTTCCTACAAATGACTGAAGTTTATCCTTCTTTATGGCACAGTGTTACTCCCTGGCATTTAAATACCAAGTTTTTTTTTGTCCCTTCATCCGTGGGCGGCCATACAAGCTGCTTCTAAGATTCAAATATTACGACTCATGCCTCTTAAAACAGTGCTCATTGTATCCCAGTTTCTGGAATATTGTACTGCTATTATGTGATTCTAGGAACCTCCTAATTTTATCTGTAATCCATGGATTATTCAAGAGTGTATTATTTAATCTCTTTGTTTGCATGACTTCTGGGGCTATTTTTGCCATTCATTTCTAGTTTCATTGCACTATGATCACTAATATCTATGTGATAAGTTTGATTCTTTGCATTTATTAAAGCAAAGTATGAGGTAACATGTACACTATTTTAGAAAACATTCCACACATGCTGCTGAAAATAATGTATATTCTGTTGTTGGGCAAACCACCCTGTATTAATTCTACTCTCTCCTTATCCTTTTGGCTAAGATAAAGTGATATTAAGTCCATTTGTTCAAAAGAATGGTTCAACTCTGCTGTTTCTTTGTTGGCTTTTTGTTCAGTTGATCTATGATGTAGTGATATTAACAAGGAATTAGGTGCCCCACTATAATTTTATTGATATTTATCTGATCTTTTATATCCAGTAGTGTTTGTTTCTGGAATTTGGGTACACCAGTGTTCAGTGTATGTATGTTTATAATTGCTTTCTCTTTTTTTCCACTTCTTACGAATTGTTTACTCAACTAATATGTAGTGACCATCTTTCTCTCTTCTTATCAGATTTGGTTTGAAGTCCATTTTAAGAATAAGATAGGGGCCGGGGAGATGGCTCAGTGGAATAAGCGCTTCCCTAGCAAGTGCAAGGGTCTGAGTTCAATCCCCGGTTCTGCCAAAAAAAAAAAAAAAGAAAGAAAGAAAAAGAATAGGGTAGCTATTCTTGCTTCTTTGGGGTGCCTGTTGCTTGGGATCTTGCTTTCTATCCTTTGATTTTTTTTTTAGTTCATGAATTTATATTTTACTTTTATTATTTATTTATTTATTTATTTTTTGTGGCCATCTCAACCCTCTCTAGGGGTGGAGCTGGCATGGCATGTGGTGCAGGGGATTGAATTGCAGTCCTTGCGCTTGCCTAAGCTTGCCTAAGCAGGTGCTTTAGACCGCTGAGGTATCTCACCAGCCCCAAATTTTTTTTTGAAGTGTGCTTCTTGCATACAGCATACCATTGGGCTTTGGGCTTTGATTCAACCTGCCAACTTGCCTTTTGACTGAGGAATCAAGACCATTGACATGGAGAGTTTTTACTGTGCAGTAGTGACTTATTACTGGCATTACATTATTTTCCTGCTTCTACTTCCTTTTATTTTCCTTCTGCTTAATTGCTCACCCTACCTGATGTATTCATTCTACTATACTTTTTAGCATCATTATCTTTATTATCTCTTTCTAGAGTACCCTGGAAAAATTTTTTTAAGTGCAGGTTTGGTGATCATTAATTTCTTAGAGTCCTTTGTTGTGGAAAGATCTTATCCCCATCAGTTTTCAAAGTTAATTTTGCAGCTTTAATGAGAAGTTGTTTGTTTGTTGGTTGGTTTATTTAGGGTTTGAAACACTTGACATTCTCCTGGTTTGTGTTTGAGAAGTCAGCTATAATTCTAATAAGTTCATCTTTGTAAGTAATTTGTTGTTTTTCTCTAACAGGTTTTCAGATTCTGTCTTTGTGTTGAAATTCTGGGATTTTGACTATGACATGCTGTGGATAAGTTCTTTTCTGATTGTTGCTGTCTCAGTTACTTTTTTCTCTTTGCTGAAACAAAACACCAAACACCCAAAATTAAGGAAGCTTGCAGTTAGTGGAGGTTTCAGTCCATACTCAGCTGGCTCCAAGGCAGAGTGGCACATGGCAGAAGGCAGTAGTTCAGGGTGGCAGAAGGCAGCAAAACAGCAAAAGCACAAAGGCAGAAGCAGAAACAATCACAGCAGCAGCAGATACAGAGGCAGGCCTCTCTCCCTCCCTTATATTGCCTTCAGGCTATCTGCTCCAGGAGGCGTGGAGCACTCATACCCATAATCCCAGCATTGCATCATGAATTAATCACAAACTCTAGCCGGGGAGATGGCTCAGTGGAATAAGCACTTCCCTGGCAAGTGCATGGGCCTGAGTTCAATCCCTGGTTCCACCAAAAGAAAAAAAAAAAACAAAAAACAAAAAAAACTTCTTTTAGTTTTAAAAAAAAAAAAAACAAACTCTAGAAACCTGCCCCCAGTGACTACATGAGGCTTTGTGGGGACAACTAGACACAAGCCATAACAGTTGCTATTTGGGGTTCTGTATGTCTCACCTATCTGTATGTTAAAATTCTTTCCCCATACTTGGAATATTTGTTGTTATTATTTCTACAATCAGATTTTTTATGCTACTGATTTTTCACTAATTCCAATTACTCTAACGTTAGTTTTTGCTCTACCTAGAAGTTGTTAGATCTGTTTTTCACAATCCCTTGTTGTTTTTAAGGTACTTCTGAGTACATGGTGCCCTACGTTAGCCCTATCTTCTAATCTTAACACTGCAAATTGGTTATTTCTGCAGCACATACTTTCAATAGTTTTCTCCCTTCTGAATTTCTGTATGGCATTTTCTCATGTATTCTAATTCTTTGCTAAACTTGTCATTCATATTCTGCATCCTTTTGTTTAGCTCAGCTAGCTTTTAACTAGTGTCTTCTCTATGGTCACTGATCATTTTGCTTATTAAGTTTCTTGTATAGTCTATTTGTTTGGTTATATCATATGACTGTGAGCTCACTAAGCAGCTTATTGATTATTTTCCTCCTCTTCTATTACTTTGCATAACTCAGCTGTTGGGCTTTTGGTATCCCCCACATCAATGTACCCATAGCTTTGGAGGAATTGGGAGTTTTTGGAGATATTTTGTTGCCCTGTTTTTTCATGTTGTTTTTCTTTTGTAATGAGGGTTGAAAATGGATTAAAATGGAAAGATTTTGTGGTTAGCATGAAGATCTCTCTAGTGGCTGCTTTCCAGTGATGCTCTCTGGGCATGTCTAACTATAAATCTCTGCCTTGGTCTCAAGATCTGACCAGCTCCATTGATTTGGGAAGGACAGAGTGCAGTGTGACTGGCTCAGCACCCAGTTCTCTAGGAATAAACCAGTAATGCTGATAACACAAAGACAAACCAAGTATGAACATATTACATAAACAAATTAACAGCAGCCATGCGACCACTGGCAATATAAAAAAAAAATCAGTAATAATAATATAGTCAAGGGGCCAATATAGTCAAGGGGCCGGGGAGATGGCTCAGTGGAATAAGCACTTCCCTGGCAAGTGCAAGGGCCTGAGTTCCATCCCTAGTTCCACCAAAAAAAATAAAAATAAAAAAAATAATATAGTCAAGGGCTGGAGAGATAGCTCAGCAGATTAAGCACCTGCCTGGCAAGCACAAGGTCCTGGATTTGATCCCCGATATAAATAAATAAATACTCAAAAAACAATAATATAGCCAAAGACAAAATGGATAATTGGTGCATTATGAGTAATAAATTTATGAGTAATAAAGTTACCACATTAACAACAGAAAATAGATGTGCTCTAATAACATTCACACAAAGCCACCCAAATATCAATAGGCAGTAAATATTAAATATAACAATTATACCACCATTAGCAATAAAAAGGAATACAATAATAGTACAGTCAGCTAAATATCTATGGATTAATAAATCTTAATCATAATATTAATGAAATGGAGGTGGTGGGCTGAGGAGATGGCTCAGTAGAATAAGTGCTTGCCTGGTAAGTTCAAGGGCCTGAATTCAATCCCTGGTTCCACCAAAAAAAAAAAAAAAAAAAAAAAAATGGAGGTGGTGAGTAAGGGGAAAATGACAGAAATAAACTTTTATAAATTAAAAAATAAGATGTGGGAAGTAAGGTAAGGGAATCTAATTAAAAAGTAAAAGAAAGTTAACAGAATTATTAACTTTAATAGAGAAAAGTTGCCACACCCCACATGGCTCTTGATGTGACTGAGGGAAATGACGGCAAGAGAATGGGAAAAATAAAGATTAGAGACAAAGCTGAGGTCAGGTGGGGCCCTCTCTCCCTGGATGGAAGGAAAGGAAGCTGCTCATCCACTCCAAGGGTGTTTATTTATACATTTGACACAGTTGGTGTCACATGACATCGCTCTGCCTAGCCACAGATTACTTGCATTGTCGTGAGGCTTAGTGTTTTCTGACTGGAGCAGCTTGATCGTGTACCTTCCTCAGGCACTCTTTGTTCTCAAGTGGGACTCACCTCACCCCTAAATGTGTGATCACTTCCCAGCCTCAGTCATTCCCTACAAAGAAAAAACAGAAAAGAACAAACAAGAAATAGAAAAAAAAAGTAAAAAAAAAAAAAAAAAAAAAAACAGAGCAAAAGGAGAGGAGATTTTTCAAGAAAACCAAATTGTCATAAACCAACAGAGAAAAAGACAAAAAGTCCCAAAAATATCTTCGTGTGTTTGAATAAGTGATTTCTTTCCAGGGTAGGAAACACTGCAATCCACCAAGTAGGGGAGAGAGATGGTGAGTCACTAACTGCAAATGTTTTCAAGCTCAGATTTTTATGCACAAGTGCTGGGACCTGCTCTGCTGTTCCTGCTGGGTGTGGTCAATGGTGTCTGCCTCCGGGGTGATGCTGCTGGTTCTGGTGTCCATGCCTGTGTGTGCCCCAATTCATCGTTTTCTCTACCTACTGTTACAGCCTATGGGCTTACAAGACATCTCCCTGCTGCAGAAGTCCCTTTTCTGTACAACCCAGGCTGTGGCAGTTATCCAAGCCACTGAGTACCCCTGATCATGTTGGCAGACCACTAAGATCTGTGTAGGAAGCAGGTGGTTAACAGGGATCAAGCAGCATTTTCAGACCCCATCCAACAACTACATACTACTAGCCTGGTTTCTCACCGTCACTGTGGTAAGTCCAGAAGCACTGAAGTGTAGTTGTTTGGTAGTTTCTGATTCCTTGACTGGCTGAGTTTGAAATGATTCACCCATTCCCCAAATGGCTCCTGGTTAAATACTCTCAAATTGAGGGGCCAGCAAGATAGCTCAGCAGACTAAAGCGCCTGCTTAGACAAGCTTAGGCAAGCACAGGAACCAAGGTTTAATCCCCAACACCATATGCCATGCCAGCCCTGCCTCCAGGCAGGCTGAGCGGGCCACAAAGTCCAGGCATGGTGGCACATGCCTGTAATCCCAGGAATGGGGAGGCTGAAAGCAGGAGGATCATGAGTCCAAAGTGCATGGTGAAACCCTGTAACTACCCAATACATTTTTAATAATAATAATAATAATAATGATAATAATAATAATAATAAATACTCTCAAATCTAGCAGGTGCTGTAATAAATATCTTCTCTAGCCTGCCATAAAGGAGTTACTTTCAGACAAAATACACACACTGTTTTTGCAATAACTGCTTCCTTTGCAGTTTACAATAACTGTAACGGGCTTGTGCTGCTGGCCCAGTCTTTTGCTTGTCCCTGGGAAGGTTGATTCTCCCAGGGCTTATTGTATGTTTGCTAAGACAGGTGTTATGGTTTGTATCTAATTCACCCCGCAAAGCTTCATGCAGTCATGGGGCAGACTTCTAGAGTCTGTGATTAATTCATAATCCAGTGCTGGGATTATGGATCTGAGTACTGCTGGGATTATGGGTGTGAGTACTACACCCAGCCTGGGGCAGATAGCCTGAAGACAACATAAGGGAGACAGACTTGTTCTCTGCACCATTGTTGCTGCTGCTCCTCCCTTTTGCTCTTGCTGATTTTGCTGTTTTCCATAGCCATGAACTGCTGTCCTCTGCCATGTGACAGTCTACTTCAGAGCTAGCTGAGTATGGACTGAAACCTCCACAAGCTGCGAGCTAAATAAACCTTTTCTTCCTTCATTTTTTGTGTCAGGTATTTTGTCCCAGCAATGAGAGAAAAGTCACTGAGACAGTAGGTACCCTTGGTTAGCACGGCAGCCTGTTTCCTTGTAGTCTCTGCATTACCTTTTGTTTCTCCAGTTTCTCTGTAGTGTTTTAGTTTTCCTGTCAACTCTTTCTTAATTTCAAGGGATCTACTCTTCTTTCTTCACTAAGTTGTTGTTTTCCAATTGTCTTTGACTCTAGGTTGTGGAGAGGCTGGGTTTTGCTGCTGGTCTTTACTTGCCAATTTTCTGTGTGTGTGTGTGTGTGTGTGTGTGTGTGTGTGTCTATTGCATCATCTAAGAGGAGGCCCAGTGTTGGGCGCCAGCGCCCTACATGCTTGCCCTCCCCCACGGGGGATTTCCAGAGCTAAGCTTAACCTCTGCTGGCGCATTCTATTTGGCTAAGAGCTGTTACAACCAGGCACTTGCCCATTGGCTGGTTTAAGACACGCAGCCTTATTTGATTGGTCCTGGGGAGTATAAAAGAGGATGTTACGGAAGGTCCGGGGTAGTTCGGCGGAGGAGTTCGGGAAGTAGTTCGGCGAAGTAGTTCGGTTGAGTAGTAGTTCCGGGGAGAAGTTCGGGGGAGAGAAGAATAAAGAGAAGTTTAAGCACCATCTGACTCGCGTGTGATTTCAACGAGCGCCCGACAGCCCAGTGTGTGAAAACAAAATTGTAGAACAAGCTTACTTGGATTCAAATTCTGGCTCTACTACTTGCTAGCTTATTCCAGTTCTAAATCTCATTTCCTGATTTCTCTAATATATCAAATGGAAAAACTAATTGTCTATATATTTTAGCACTGCTGTAAGGTTTAAGTGGCTAATAATGCTATGCTAAACAACTTAAGCATTATGTTTAATTCTCTTAAAATATTACAGTATACTTAATCATATTTTTTGTCTTCTTTTGCTGTTTCTTTCCTTTTGTTCTTTCTATTTCCATTGCCATTTTTCATGTTAGAGCCTCCCTGGCCTTAGTTATTCCCTTAGTCTGTTTTCTGTTGCTATTAATTAAATACTTGCCACATCTGGTGCAGCTCTCGTACTTCCCGATGGGGTAGACGGTGGAGGATGAAGAAATGCAGACAAGAGTCAAATGCAGAAAGGTGAGGTCAAGTGGAGCCTTCTCTCTGGATGAAAGAGAACTGCTCAAGAACTGAAACACGTTTATTTATACACTTGGAAGTCTATTATTAGTTGACACCCTCTGCCTAGCAACTTGATTGTTTAGCTCGCCTCAGGACGCTTCACATTCTTGGAGCTGGAACAGCTTGCTCACATGCCTCGCCTCGGACACTCTGCACGCGTGACCAATCTCCAGCTTCAGCTACTCCCCACAAATACCTGTGACTAGTACCTTATAGAGAAAAGAGGCTTATTTAGCCCACAGTTTGGAGGTTAATGAGCAGAGTGCAGGCATCTGCTAAGCTCTGATGAAGGCCTCTTGGAGCATGCTGATGGCCGCACGGAGTTTATGGAAAAACAAGAGACCACGCAGGGCTAGGGTTGCTGAAGACCACTCCACTAGGAACTCATCCCCTCTACCAGACCTCACCCACTGCCAGGAGACCCAGACCCATCACACCCACCACCTCAGTGCTGCCATACTGGGGACTGAGCTTCCAGGCACATGAACATGTAGGGGACATGAACCGCACAAAACCATAGCACTTAACCTCCTTACACAGGGCTGGCATTAAAGTGCTGAAAGTTCTCTCTACAGAGACACAGTTTGTCAAGTAATGTGGCCTAACAACAAAGCATGCCCCTTCCCCTGTCCTGAGAGAACTGGAGACCCTGTGAGTTCAGGGACTTGTTGGTAGACACCATATTGGCTGCATCTACAGCGTAATAGGTGGCCAGTAGATACTTGATGTCATTATTAAACCACTTCAAGCCATTCTCTGTTCATACGAAAAGTGTGGTAAAACATTTACCAATACTAAAAGAATGCATATAGTCATGTAAAGCACCAGCATAGTACTTGGCATTTAGCAGATGCTAAACATGTAACTACTAGCAATATATATAATTTTACTACTAGCAATATTATCACTAACAGTTCCACAGACAACAGGGCTGCTGCTTCATGATCATTCATGCTCTCCATTGACCGTGTTAAAAAAAAAAAAAAAAAAGAGGCGAGGTATGGTACTTGGGGTGACGCTAGTCTACTTATCAGCGGTAAGTAAAGCAAGGCAAGGACTCCAGATAAGCACCCTTGACGGCCGGTGTGTAGAAACCCTAAGAACACTGGCTTCAGTAGTGATCCTGAAAGCAGAGGCTGGAGAGTGACACCGCTTCACCAAGCACCTCCGTGGAGCCACCGTTCACACAGATGTTGCCTATGGTCTATGGCCAGGCCCAGTCTATTACAGTAGAGGGTTGGAGGAGGTCCAGCAATGAGCCTCTGCTCCTGCAAACCCAGACACATTTTGCAGAGAAGTTGATTTATTTTTGTTTTCCAGACTAGAGATTTTAAACATAAATAGTATGTGCTATAGTTTTTTTAATCAATCAGTACACAAGGGTGTGATGGAAAAGATAACCCTGTCATCTTCAAATCTTCATGCAGATATTTATTATCGATATTTTAATAATATTTATTATCAATATTTTAATGTATATACTAGGATAGATGCATAGTTTTTCCCAGACAGCAATCATAAAAAAACTGCTTTTAATTATGCTTTTTATCCTTTCATATATCTTTCAAATCAGTACTATGTATAGATATGTCTCATTTTTAGCTACTCCATTTATAAGAGAATATGACAGATAAGCCCCCGGATCTCAATGACTTAAAGTTCACTTATCACGTAAATCCAGTTGTTGGTTGAATGTGAAGTGGGAGAAGGCAGCTGGTCTACTCCGAGCTCTTGTCCAGGAATCCTGAATGACTCAGTGCCCTGCCAACTTGAACGTGTGACTTCCACACACTTGGTAGCATCTAAAGTCACTGCAGATGACAATATCCAGCCATCTCTTGAGGTGATATTAAACTATTTTCTTTTACAAGACAGGGTCTTGCTATGCAGTTCAGGCTGGCCTCAAGCTCACTTTGGAGCCCAGGCTAGGCTCAAACTCACAACAATCCCCCCCACCTCCACCTCCCTCGTGCTGGGATGACAGGTATGTGCCACCACACTGGCTATTTAAACTACTGAAGGCTGGCATTCCTCATTTCTTCTGCTTTTTTTGTCTTTTGTCAGAACCAAGGTTTTGCGGAGGCAGGCAATCCATTGTTAAGAGAACAAATCCGCGGCCTTGCTCATGCTAGGCAAGTTCTCTACCTCTGAGCTATGTCCCCACCCCAAAGGCAAGTTTCTAAAGTATGGGAAAATATTACCTGGTAACAAAAATCAAACAAACAAATGAACAAACAAAAAATTTCTTTAAGGGGGCCGGGGAGATGGCTCAGTGGAATAAGCGCTTCCCTGGCAAGTGCAAGGGTCTGAGTTCGATCCCTGGTTCCACCAAAACAAAACAAAACAAAAATTTCTTTAAGGGGAAAGGGAGATGGCTCAGTGGAATAAGCATTTCCCTGGCAAATGCAAAGGCCTGAGTTCCAGTCCTCAGTTCCACAAAATAAAAAAAAATTAAAAAAAGAAAGAGCTTTGGGGTCAGGAAGACAGCTCAGTGGAATAAGCGCTTCCCTGGCAAGCACAAGGGCCTGAGTTCAATCCCTGGTTCTGCAAAAAAAAAAGAATTAAGAAATAGGAAAATGCACATCCATAACCACTAGCTTTGGCTTGGTAGAGAAAAGACTATTGAGGGCCGGGGAGATGGCTCAGTGGAATAAGCACTTCCCTAGCAAGTGCAAGGGTCTGAGTTCAATCCCCGGTTCCGCAAAAAAAAAAAAAAAAAAAAAGAAAGAAAAGACTATCAATTGAAGATCTTTATAGGATGTATACCTTTGACTCAGGAATACTGTTAAGGAAATTTCCTATGAAAATTAATGGATCCCTGCTCACATTTGCATGAACAATACAAGAATATTTACAATAGTAACATCAGTAGCCCTATAAGTAACCTAAAGGTCCAACAATGGAGAACTGTTTAAATCACTGTACATCCACATAATGGGACAGTCTGCAGGTATCACAAATAATTATTTAGAGCTGGATGCGGTGACGGACACCTGTAATCCCAGCACTCTGGAGGCTGAGGCAGGAGGATTGTTGCAAGTGTGAGACCAGCCTGGGCTACAAAGTGAGCTCAAGGGCAGCCTGAATTGCAAAGCGAGACCCTGCCTCAGAAAGACAAAAAAATAAATAAATAAATAAATAATAATAATATATATTATTTAGATAACTGCAAACAAAAGTATGTCCATGATATATTATAATAAAAAAGACTCATATGGTACAATTTTTTAAACAAATTGATTACTTGTAGCAAAAGATACAGGCCCATCTACATCTGAATGTTTACCATATTTCTCTTGATAGTACACCATTTGCCTTTTTTCTTTCCTTTCTACCTTTACACACTATCTCAATACTTTATTATCAGAAGAAACAACATACTTTCATTTCAGTGTGAAAGGAAAAAACTAAAAAGGAGATAAAAGGGATTAGGCGGGTGAAGGCAAGTATGCGAGTGGGGCAGGCCTCCTACCCGAGTGTTGGGTCTGTCATCTGACACTCAGGCTACTATCGGGAGCACTTTCCCCTGTCAAAGTGACTGGCTTTTGTCCCGCTATCTCTAGGTTATAAAGGGAGGGCAGGGGAGCCTCGGGTCAGTGAGCAGAAAGCCCCCGCGCCCTCCAGAGAGCTTAGGGGCAGGGGCTCCCTGTGCCTCCAGCTCCGCATGGGGAACATCATCAGGGCCCTCGTGGCCTTCATCCCTGCTGACCGCTGCCAGAACTACGTGGTCAGAGACCTCCGGGAGATGCCCCTCGACAAGACTGTGGATGTGAGCGGGAGCCAGCTGCGCCGCCTCCCCGTGCACGTGTGCGCCTTCACGGAGCTGGTCAAGCTCTACCTGAGTGACAACCATCTCAACAGCCTGCCTGCAGAGCTGGGGCAGCTGCAGAACCTGCAGATCCTGGCCTTGGATTTCAACAACTTCAAGGCTCTGCCCCAGGTGGTGTGTACCTTGAAGCAGCTCTGTATCCTCTACCTGGGCAACAACAAGCTCTGTGACCTCCCCAGTGAGCTGAGCCGGCTCCAGAACCTGCGGACCTTGTGGATCGAGGCCAACTGCCTCACGCAGCTGCCGGAAGTGGTGTGCGAATTGAGTCTCCTGAGGACTCTGCACGCGGGCTCCAACGCCCTGCGACTGCTGCCGGGCCGGCTCCGGCGCCTCCGCGAGCTGCGGACCATCTGGCTGTCGGGCAACCTGCTCACTGACTTCCCACCTGTGCTGCTTCACATGCCCTTCCTGGAGGTCATTGATGTGGACCGGAACCGCATCCGATACTTCCCCAGCCTGGCCCACTTGTCCAGCCTGAAGGTGGTCATCTACGATCACAACCCGTGCAGGAACGCACCCAAAGTGGCCAAAGGTGTGCGACGCGTGGGAAGATGGGCCGAGGAGACGCCAGAGCCCGACCCCAGAAAAGCCAGGCGCTACGCACTGGCCCTGGAGGAAAATCCGGAGCCACAGGCCCCCGCTCCGCCTCCTCCACTTCCTCCTTCCAGTGCCTGAAGAGCGGTGGCTGCAGGTCAGTCCAAGGACCCCACTCCAGCGTGCTCTGAGGACCTCTCCATTAGAGGGGAAGGCATTTTTCTGGGTCACTGGCCGGCCTGCTGGAGAGCCAGGTGAAATGCCACAGAGCAACGCTGCGGAAGCCTTCTTGTCCAACAGTGTGTCTTTCAAAGGGAAGTTGTGCCCTGTTGGTGGCTGGGCTATTCAGGGTGATGTTAACTACTTCACAGGAAAAACGGCTTCTCCAAGCAGGTGTCTTGAACCCTGAAGAGTGAGAAGGGTTAGGACACTGACCTCCATTCTGCAGCAAAGGTTGGTCATGAAGGTTGTGAAACGGCTGAAATAAGGCACTTATTAAAGAACCTGCTAGACGTTCCGGTGGCTTGCCCTGGCCCTTCGCAGGATGTGTTTTCTTTACGGTGAATGGTATCTATGCATTGTTACCAATGCGGGCCACTGCCAGTAGGACATTTCTACCTAGGTTGTCACATTCACGGGAGGTGGGGGGCACCTGTTTGTTGTGCCTGGGCTCAAGATGAAACATTTTCCCAAGTTTAACACTCTGAAGACTCCTGCCAGAGAATGCCTCTTGGGGTCCAGCTGCCAATGGTTCACACTGATGTCACTCGTTTTTTTCCTTGAAAGCCTGGGGCAAGGTCTGCTCCCCAATGTGTATTGTCACTGAGGACCTTAGGGGTCATCTGAAAGGTAGTCTCACTTGTGTGCAGTCCCGCTGTTCCCAGCCAAGCCCCTTCCGCCCCAATAGAGACCTCCTAGTTCCCTGTCCTTGCAGGAATGCCACACCCCTGGAACTACACAAAGCAAAAGGAGTAGGTGAGAAGTTGTTCCTCTGAAGCTTAAACTGCAGGCTGGAGGTTATGCTAAACATCTCCTCTGCCCTTTTCACCTCAGCGTTCCTGCTTCTGTTTCCACTTGTTTTCATTTTTAAAGACAGGCTCTCTTGCCAGTGCATAAACCTAGTTACTTTGGTCTTTATTTTTTTGGAAGCATATAAACCTTCTCATGAAAACTTTAACTTGAAAGATACTGCTGTCAGTGTTTATAAGCTTTTTTTTTTTAATTGTATTTATGTGTGTGTGTGTGTGTGTGTGTGTGTGTGGCCAGCTCAGCCCACCAGAGGGCGGGGCTGGCTGGCATGTGGTGCTGGGGGATTGAACCGAGGTCCCTGTGCTTTGCCAAGCTTGTTCTAAGTAGGTGCTTTAGACCACTGAGCCATCTCACCAGCCCCGTTCATAAGCTTTTTCAAGACAAAAGACACAGAAAGTGTCTTCCTAATGGAAACAAACTGTACTGAGCTTTTAAAAGTGCTTGTCCCAGAACAGCATCTTAACCCAGCAAGTTTTTGTTCTAAAATAAAGTAGCAAAGCAGACTATCTTTATGAATAGTTCTGTACCAGAAATACTTCTCGCTGCACTGCAGATGTCTGTGACATCACATTATTCCTTCCTATCACCTGCCAAGCCTCTGCTAGCCATCGATCAGCCTGCTGAAGAATCCTTTCGATCATTCAGTGTAATAGGCTTATATCTATAAATTGTAGTTATTCTCTAGTAAATAAGCCCAGATTTCAATTAGATAGCTAGGATTTATACTTTCTTCATTCCTAATGATTGAAATATACTGAGCTAAAATCAAGTTAAGTGTTTGCCAGTAAGAATTTGCCTCCTGGGCTGGTGAGATGGCTCAGTGGTCTAAAGCACCTACTTAGAACAAGCTTAGCAAAGCACAGGGACCACAGTTCAATCCCCCAGCACATGCCAGCCAGCCCCGCCCCCTGGTGGGCTGAGCTGCCCCCCCCCACATAGATAAATAAATAAGATTTTAAAAAAAAAAATTTACCTCCTAAGCTTTATCTACAGCAGAGCTTATGGGCTGCTGATTTTCTTTTGAACTGTCTTCTCCCCTTGCCCCAAGATTGACTCCACCTCTTTCAGCATGGCTGCAGGTTACAGCCATAAAATAGTGAAGTCAGTTGATCCGTAAAAGCTCCCATCGCAGAAGCTAACTTCTGAATCGGATGTCAAATTATGAACATTTTGGCTGACTGTCGAGCTGTTTTCTTCTAAAACAATCAATATACAACAAATAAACCTCTTTCAAATAATATGGCTAAGAAATTTTGCTGTCCAAAGATGTTTCACTGTAGGTTTTCAATTAATTTTATAGAGTGTACAAATGCCTGCGGTGCAATCTGATATTTTCTGGAGACATTAGCATCACGCATGGTAAGGGAAAGGGAGTGCTGAGGCACCAAGCAGAACTTTCTTTTCACCTGTGAGTGCTGAATCTGAAGCACTTGTGGGAGGACGTTTCCGTGGTACTGGGGATGAACCCAGGGCCTCACGTGAGGCAAATGCCTCTGAGTGACACCTTCAGGCCTGTTCCCGAGCTTTACACAAGGATTTGTTTTGTTTTTGCGGAACAGGGGATTGAACTCAGGACCTTGCACTTGCCAGGGAAGCGCTTATTCCACTGAGCCATCTCCCTGGCCCCCTACACAAGGATTTTAACTTCCAGAAATAAAAGTGATGACAACAAAATTTTCACATGGATTCTATGAAAAATTCTTTCATTCTGTCTTAAAATATAGCACAATGGTTTGTAACTTCACACCTAAAAAGGAGCATTTGCCTGATGCAGTGATGCACACCTGTAATCCCAGCACTCTGGAGGCTGAAGCAGGAGGATTGTTGCAAGTTTGAGACCAGCCTGGGCTACAAAGTGAGCTTGTCAAGGCCAGCCTGAGCTGCATAGTAAGACCCTGTCTCAAAAAGACAAAGAAAAGGGTGGGGTGGAAGGCATTTGCCCTGAAAATCAACTGAACTGAGGCAACTTTAACTAAAAGCACAGATCAAACGCACCAAGATTCAGAAGCAGTATAGTATCATGGCTCAGGGCCCTCAGACCCCCTGCCTCACATCCCAGCTCTGCCTTGGTTAAAACCTGTGTACACATTTCCTCATCAGTAAAACAGTAAATGTCTACCTTTTATGTAAGGACAAAAACAACTACCATGTTTAAAGGTATGGAAGTGCTTGGCATGTGACAGTAAATGTTCACGTATCATTCCTTTACTGCTATGCAATGCAGCCCAATATTTACCTAAATCAGTCTAACTCCTTGCTTGATGGGAAAGCATAAATGGCTGTAGAACCAGACTACCCCCACCCCAAGTAAATTTTTCTACCATAGAATCTAGTCCTGATTTATAATTGTAATTTGGTCAACTACTTCTAGCTTATGCAGGTACAACACACAGACTTGCACACCAAGGGCTCATTCTTTAAATTTCTACATGAGTGTACTTTGTACCTTCTGGATTCTAAACATTAAAAAAAAAAAAAAAAAAATCAAACTCGAATGGTGCCACATATTTTATTGCCTTGTTATTCTACCTAATCCTACTACCCTAGAAAGAACACTCAGGCTTTCTGAGAAGACCAAAACCCACACACCTTTTCTTCTCCTCTGGACTGTCCACACCTGCAGAACAGGAAGTGGGTCTCATTTAGCTTTGCAGCCCTGGCTGGCACAGCTCTGTGGCGTCACCTGAATACTGACTGTGTCACGCAGCCAGCCCACATGGACGGGCGGACACTCCGGGGACTAGTCACATCTTCAGGTCCTTGAGCAGTGCCTTCACTGAATCCTTCCACTTCCCCTTTGCAAACAGGTGCTACGTACTGGTACTGCATACTTTTCAGTCAGGAAGCCAGGGCTCTAATTTAGTGGCAGAGTGCACGCTTAAGGTGCGTCAGCCCCTCAGCTCCATCCCAGCACCAACCCTAAGTGATACCGATCAGAATCTATTGTTTTCTCTTTACACTCACGTGGGGAATAGGAAAAGTTCTACAGCAAGTCTCTGCTCTTCAGAAAAGGTTTACACTATTGTTCTAATGTACTCCTAGAGTCAAGGCAAATTTTATGTTTTATGGAGTATACACTTTTATCTTTCAGGTCCCTGACAAGAACTGAACTCATGGAGAGACAAAGACCATGACTACACAGGGTAAAGTACAGGGAAGAGTAGGGTAATAGTAACAGTCACCTACAGCAGCTGCTGTTAGCAGCTGAGGATGAGGGAATAGGGAAAATACACGGCCTGTACTAAGGGCTGGGAGCCCTGCAAAAGCAGCTGCCTAGTGAAGACGGCACAGTAGATCGTGCCCAGGCGCAGCTACTCCCAGGAACGGAGCAAAGGCAGGCAGAAGGCAAGGCCCAGCTCCCCCATCCGTTAGCACTCCTGAGTTGCACCTCCAGACCTGTCTGGAGCTGTGCGGCGGTTAGCAAGGCCAAGCCTCCACGGCCACTAGCAAGGAACAGATCCCAAAGGGAAGTGGTTACTGGATTGAAAAATACTCAGCAGCTAAAACAAGTTTTACAGCAGCGACGGTAACCACCATAAATTCCACATCTACTTATGGTTACTTCCACGGTGCTGGGAGTTGCACCCAAAGCCTTGCAGGTGGGTCCAAGCTCTCCCACCAGAGCTACATACAGCACCATCCTGTTCTTTTCAAAGCTACCTTAAACTCCATCTTAAGTGTTCCAGGAATGCAAGGGCCTGGGCCAGACTTACCTGTACACTTGGAATTTTTCCAGGCCCAACAAACTAATCCTGCAGCAACTTCAAAGTATGAGCTAAGAAGGCACAAGGGGGGCTGCAGGAGCAGCACGTCACTACTGGGGCTTCCGCTGTCCTGTGTGTTCTCCACGTGCATTAACTTCCGACTTCTAAAGGCTAAGGGTAGCCAGCCAGCAGAATGCCTGCCTAGCATGTGCAACGCTGGGTTTGCTCCCAATATGAAACAAAAGTTTGCAAATTTTACTAAAGCTGCCTTCAAAATAAAATTCACTACCTACAACACCTATATCCATTCTCATTCTCCCTTGGACTTTCAAAAGTACAAAACCCTTAACAAAATGACAATCAGAAAACTAAATGAATACTGAAGTTTAGGGTACTTTTGCTACACAAAATTAAATCATTAGAGGGGCTGGAGAGATGGCTCAGTGGTCTAAAGCACCTACTTGGAACAAGCTTGGCAAAGCACAGGGACCGTGGTTCGATCCTCCAGCACCACATGCCAGCCAGCCGCGCCCCCTGGTGGGCTGAGCTGGCCACACACACACACACACACACACACACACACACACACACACACACACACACACACACACACACACACACACACACTAAAATAAATGTTAAAAAAAAAAAAAATTAAATCATTAGAATTTGCGTGCCACTGAGCATTATCTGACCTAGTGACAAAGACTAACATATGGTGTGCTGATTACACTTGAACTTGTATCAACATATTTATTTCATAAAAGTGTAAGATCAGGGCTGGCAAGATAGCTCAGTGGACTAAGAGCTTGCTCAGACAAGAGTAGGTTGGACCCCCAGCACCACATGCCACACTGGCCCCACCCTCAGGCACACAGAGCCACTGAGACTGGGTGTGGTGGCGCAGGCCTGTAATCCCAGCCCTGGGGAGGCTGGAACAGGAGGATCACTACAAGTCTGAGCTGCGTAATGAGACCCTGCACCAAATACATTTTTTAAAAAAGCATAAGATCATTAAGTAGAACACCTCTACACTGCAGATCTTCTTCCAGTAAGTAAATTTTAAATGAGGCACAAACACATCAGTAAGACATTGGTACTCTTTTTAGATTTTTTATTTTAATGACAGTAAGAGAAATGAATTTTTATTATCAACTGAATTGTATGGAAAAATCAAACAAAATAAATTAGACCCATGTTAAAACAGAAGGTCAGCTAAGTGTCCAAACATAAGGATATAATGGACACAGATAAGTGTCAACTCCTCAGTCTTTTTTAAGAAGTTGAAGTCTTTCAAATGCAATTTCGCTATGAAGTGGTCCAGATATCAACAGCACATGCGAATGCCGCCTAACAAGGGTGGTGATCAGGGACACGTTTCCTGTAAGAAAAAACATACCTAAGAAAAGAGCAGGGCTAGCGGTAGAGTCTTGGCTAAGGCCTAGGAGAGCCTAGAGGCAACCTCCAGGACCACTGCCACAAAAAAGTTAACAGTTAAAATGAAAAAAATGACTTTAACTGAAGTTGTACACTAAATACAAACAGCTGGTATCTGAATTTTAATAAAATCATCATGGTTCAATGTTCCGTAAGGATATTTCTCATGACTAAAGTTCTTTAATTACAATGGTATAAGGTGGAGCATGAAGACTTGCGGATATGAGCAATTCTCCACTTCTCATCCCACAAAGCTACATTAACCAAGACATAATCCCTAGAAAAAGGTTAATTCACTCAAGTGCACGAGTGTCTGTGTGTATGTAGCACACAAAAATGTTAACAGAAGACAGCTACTGTCTTGTGAAATGACAAGACACTGTGGACACCGAGATGAAAGCGCTGTACCAGATCGCCTGCTACCATCGGGGAGGCTGGTATGGGTGGGTACTATGCTCCACAGGCCAGTATCCCTCTCACCATTTGAGGCTATATAGCGAAGAGACATAAATCTTTTGGGAAGAAGGGATAATAAGATTAGCAGAAAAAATTTTAACTTGATGCTTTGAGGAGCTAAAGTTTAAAAAAGTTTCCACATTGCCAGTGAAGCGGAAGACCCAATACTATTATGGACTACTGAACTCTTTTAGAATATTTTGCTGAGTTCACACACCTATAATATTTAAATGATGGAACTTAA
>NW_004524623.1:6573098-6574084 GCF_000260255.1 Octodon degus | reverse complement strand
TTTATGAAATAACGTGTACTACTGGCTGGGGATGGAGCTCAGTGGCAGTGCCTGCCCAGCATGCACAAGGCTCTGGGCTCCATCCCCAGTACACATGTAACTACTCACTTGTAAACAGAGCTCCCTGGTCTTTTCTGTCTTGGTACAATTTTTCTGAGAATTAAGCATGCACTACGCACCTTGGTGCTGCTTTGATGATGTTATCCACACGTAGAATCACCTCTGCTGCCTCAGCTGCACTCAGCAGAACCTGCCGCTTCACTTGGAAGCTTTCTGTTATGCCCAGCAGTGCCATGTCGCCAATGGTACCTTCCTTCATATCTGAAGCACAAGGTATGTATTACTAAAGAAGTACTGCTTAGCCACTAAAGTATCAAACTTCTTTAATGACCTATAGCAAATAAAACAAAGTCACTGTAAAAAACAGTACATCACCAAACCACATGATTTGGTTAGCAGATCAGTACATAAAGCACTCAAGGAAAGCCTTTTAAAGATATCAAGAAGTAAAAGTACTGATCAACTACTGATCACCTGTATTAGCAGAGGACACTAATGTCCAAAATGATAAAGAACACCAGATCAGTAATCTATCTTTACCTACTATAGAAAATCAGAATCCAAAGGAGAATTTAGAAGTTATCTATCCAGTCTTTTGTTGAGATCCCTACTTTATTTTTGCAAATGACAAATTTCTTATTCAAAGATCACATTATCTGCCTTCTAACACTTCTTATAATGTCTTGCATAGCTTGTCAGAAAATTCTGAGAGTTAAGCCTGCCTTACTGGTCACTTCTGCCTATGGATTACAGGTCTACTTTCAAGTGTTGCTGCAATGTTTACTATGAACTTAGAAGCTAACATTGACTATATTTAAGAAATACAGGATAGTACAGTTTACATTTACTTCACAAAACAAGCACTATGTTTTTATATACCAAACTAGTTACAAGCAATTCTCCACTTTTCATCCCACAAAGCTACA
>NW_004524623.1:6570249-6571827 GCF_000260255.1 Octodon degus | reverse complement strand
CAAAGAGCATCATGCAACGATCTTTCTGCTTCATCTAGAATTTGTTGAGTGGCGCCACGCAGAACAATGGTACACGCCTCACCTACAGGGAAAACGTAGTATCTTATGCCAGCGACCACCTCATCACAGAACACCAGAGTTTGCCTTCTATTATTTATAAAGCTGTTGGCAACTTCAAGTTCTGGAAGTGCAAGTCTCTCACTAGTTACATTTTTATTCCTAATAATCCATGTTAACAATGGTTCTCAGTTTCAGGAAAAAACTGCTAAGTATACACTCTTCACACAGACACAGTAAACGTGAAATAAGTCTCAAAGAGGTGAAACAAAATACCAATTATGCTGTTCCAAGAGTTAAGACTTACTCCATACCATATTCTAGTACTGGATACTTTGCCACTCTAGTATAATCTAGTATTCGCTCCAACAGAGCCAAGCAAAGATTTAAACCCTAAACCCAGATCTACATAATCTCTTACCCAGGGCAACCCCAGAAAAGTGAATCAGTTTGTCTTCTCCAATCATAACTTCTTCAATAAGTTTGCAACTTCCAAGCTTCACCAGTTCCGGATGATCAAAAGTAGAGGCAATTTCACCACCTGTGAACATAAATATTAACTAAATGCTTAAAATAGATTTAATTTTTTTTTGCAGAGCCAGGGATTGAACTCAAGGCCCTTACACTTGCCAGAGAAACGCTTATTCTAATTGCACTATTTCCCCGGCCCCCAGATTTAAAATTTGCTCTCAAGCCTGAGAAAGGACTTAGTATCTTTACTAACACAACAAAATATAATTGTAATCTATAGCTATGACAAGCTTGGTATACTATTTGGTATACACTTTAAGCATTCCTAAACTGAAATTCTTAATACAAAACTGCTATCAACACACTACCACAAAGAAAATATTCCATATCTGACCACGTACGTGACAGTTCAGTCAAAATGCAGGTATGCTAAAAATACAAAATCACTACCAGACTACCTATCAGGCATATTCAAAACATAAATCATGGTGAAACTTGGGTCCCATTTTCAAGTTCTCCTATTATGTTCAATGTCTGCATTCCAGACAGCCTCTCAATAGTGAAAATCAAAAGTACCAATAACAGTAGTGATTCTACTGTTTTCAGCTTCCCAAGTGCCAGGATTACAGGTGCACACCACCACACCCAATCTCAGCCCCATCTCAGCACGCCCTGGGGGCAGGGCCAGACCAGCACATCAGAGATCGAAGCCTGGCTGCTGTGCTCTGCCTAAGCAGGCACTTTAGTCTGCTGTGCTATCTGGCCAACCCTACCAATGTTATTTATTTATTTATTTATTTATTTATTTAGTACCAGGGATTGAATTTAGGACACTGCACTTACCAGGTAGGTGTTATGTCGCTGAGCTATCTCTCCAGCCTTATTTTAGCACTCATATATATTCTAAGGCTTTGTAAACCCTTCCCATGCTCTTATAAACCTCCCCCCCCCACTTTTAAAAACACTTCTAGGGGCCAGGGAGATGGCTCAGTGAAATGAGCGCTTCCCTGGCAAGCACAAGGGTCTGAGTTCAATCCCCAGTTTCGCAAA
>NW_004524623.1:6568025-6569194 GCF_000260255.1 Octodon degus | reverse complement strand
AGCCCCGCCCCCTTGTGGACTGAGCTGGCCACACACACACACACACACACACAATAAATAAATGTAAAAATAAATAAATAAATGATTTAAAAAAAAAAAAAAAGAATCTCACTACTAGATAGGACTTGTAAAAAAAAAGATAGGACTCGTAGTGATCCATCTGTTTACAGCCTCCCAAGAGCTGGGATTACACGCATGTGCCACCATACTGTCCCAATTATGGTCTCAGTGTGCCCCGGGGACAGGTCTGGTGCAACAGGCCCGGGGTTCAAACCCCTGGCTCCTGTGCCTGCTTGCAAGTGCTTTAATCCGCTGAGCTATCTGACTGGCCCTCATCTATACAAATTTAACAGCTTTGCACCCATACTAGCACTGAAGACAGGTATTAACCATACTATTATTTAGTCTTGAAATCAATTCAGCAGAAATACCTGCTAAAAAACCTTTCCTGTGTTTGTACACTTTAATTCCTGGTAATCTTTAGCAATAAATATAAATGCTACTTCTAAGAATTTTTTAGACAGCACCCTCACCTGATCCATGGTTTCGCTTTCCCAGGTTTTAGCTACCCATGGCAAAGAGGTTCCAATTTTTTTCTCTTTGTCCACAATATTAAACAGAAAATTTTAGAAATAATTCATTGGTTTCTAAACCCCATCCAGTCTGTAGTCAGTAGCCTGGTAAACCCTTGCGCTGTCCAGCCGCCTCTCAGGACCTTGATCATCCCAGAGTGGGGTATCCACGATGTATATTCCGGCTATGTGCTCAACACTTTTAAGCCATCTAGACTATCAGACAAGGCCTCTGTTCAAGTCACCCTTACACAGTAGCCTAAGTTTCTGTCACAATGTCTAATTCATCTCACCACATAGGCGTTATTTCATCTCACAAGAAAGGTGAATACAGCACAATAAGGTACCATGAAAGGTAAATACACTGTAAGACAATACCCATCTAACTTGTTACAGCAGTTATAACTATTATTATTGAACTGTTACTGTGCCAAATTTACAAAATAAACTTTTTCCTCAATAATATGGGAGACACCATGTGAAGAGCTCAGTACTGTCTACAGTTGTAGGCATCCTCTGGGGGGTCTTGGAACATATCCGTATACAAGGAATACTGTCCAACATAAAACTTGGCACTGGGGCTGGGCAGATGGCTCA
>NW_004524623.1:6559296-6566605 GCF_000260255.1 Octodon degus | reverse complement strand
ATTCAGACAGTGAGGTTAAGCTCAACTGCCTATGTTATAGGGTAATGATATCATTAAGCTTCTCTTGTGGAGGGTTAACAGCTTAAGTCTGCAGACCAAAAATTGGAGAAAAAGAAAGGCTACAAGAATAGCAAACATTTTGGCCCTAGCCCTACAAGATCAGTGAGGACTCTGAACATAAAGAGAACCTGTACTGTAACATCCTGTAACTCAGTGGTGTCCCGAATTTTCTGAACAAGATTATGGGGCTACAGTGGAAAGTGATCAACAAGGTATAATGTGCCTAAGGAGAGTCATCTAGAGAGAAAACGTTCTCTCAGGCTTTCACAGAGAGCGAACTGGTCAGGCAATGGCTGTGACTCATCTCCATAGCTGACACTGACAAAGAATCTACAAACTGTGGTACAGGGTTTCAGGGTAAATCCTGAGGGGATCTGACTGACCTTGGCAGACACAAAAGTTACATTTCTCGTTATATAGGTCTTGCTTTATCTTGGTCTTACCCATCCAGCAGAAAAGTATAAAAATGAGGTATAAAAAGTAAAGCCACATTAATATGCTGAGCTGTAAAAGGCTCAAGTCAACAACTTCTGACATTGCCAGTCCTACGGAAAACCAACTACTATTATGGGCTACTGGACTATATTGGATTATTTTGCTGAATTCACACACCTACAATATTTACATGGCAATGGAATACCCATTTCTGACAAAACTAAAACAAAAAAGGGGGATATAAATGACCAGTTAAGAGTTTATATATACACACAAAAAAATAGGATATACAGCTTTCTTTTAATCAATGAGATTGATACTAATAGCGTTTGGATAGGATATCATGTCTGCACCTTGTACTATGAATAACGACTACGAAGACGGGGCTGAGGAAATGGCTCAGTGGAATAAGTGCTTCCTTGGCAAGTGCAAAAGGCCTGAGTTCAATCCCCGGTTCCGCAAAAAAAAAAAATAAAAATAAAAATAAAAATAAATACCTACTATGAAGACAACAACATGCAGTGTATTAATTATAACTGTTCTAGTAACCTGTTTTGAAACTCTTACTGCTACTTTGTTTCTCAATAAAATTAATTTAAAAAAAGAGAAATTAAAACAATGGTGGTGAACTTATGGCATGCATACCACAGCCAGCTGTTAGTACTGAAACTTCTAAATGGTTTGCCATCACTGTCCTAAAATCTAGTACCTTATTAAAGCAATAATTACAAAAATTAATTAAATGGATTAACAACCAGACTTGGAGGTACACACTCGTTACTCAGCCATTTGGGAGGCTGAGGCAGGTCAGGGTGGGCAATTTAATAAGACTTCATCTCAAAATAAAAAGGGTTGGGCACCCAGTCCAGTGGTAAAGTGCTTGCTCAGCATGTGTGAGACCCTGGGTTCAATCAACAGTACCATTAAAACAGAAAATCCAACATAAGTCAGGCAGGGTGTGCACACCTGGACTACCCACACTACGGGAAACTGAGGCAGGAGATCACACGTTCAGGTCTCACCTAGGCAGCGACTCCAAGACTGAGTAAACCCTCTTCTCAAAATAAGGACTAAGGTTGTTCTCATGCAAAGGCCAAGTGTTCAATCCCCACTGCTAAAAAAGACTGCAAATGACTTCTTGGAGTGGGGTGAAATCTAGCCTATTGAGAACACGCCAAAATGTGGCAGAAAGGTGCAACACCTGGTCACCGCAACAAATAGTGACAAAAATAGCTGCAATGACTTGTTCCTACAGACCAGATTCCTAGCTTTGTAAAGATAGTATTCAGCCCTCAGAACCTAATCGAAATCGTTTCCCACACTGGCCACATAGCACATCACGTACCTTCATCTAAATAGGAATCTGCTAGACTCCCTCCCAGCTTCTTGATGACATGTATCGCCTCCAGATTACCAGAACCTTTCAGCCTGAGAACAGCTTCTACAGCTAACTTGGTAAAGTGGTCTTTGTGATGAGTAAGAAGCTTTGACGATAAGGTTGTTCCTGCAATATTCAACAGGTCCTGACGGAACTTAGCTTCATCAGAACTAAGCAAAACCAGTGAGAACAAAAAGAAAGCCTGTTATTAAAATGCTTATCCAAACCATTCCACAATACTACTTTACTTTTCACAATTTAACTAATTATTCACAAGTCAACAAATACTCCTGCATTCACCCACAAATGATACGGTTTCCCCGCCAAAGTAGGAAGAATAGGGTAAGGTCACAATCCAACCAGAGTCAAATGATCTCCGAGAAAGTTAAGAATACAAAGCAGCACTTTTTATGCAGGTAGAAGGAAGGTGATTTTTCTCAAGATAATTTGGCAATGTACATAAAAGTCCTTTAAGTCATATATATATATTATATATATACATATGTATATAATATATATATACACACACATATATATCTCTTTTGACTCAGCAATTAAACTACTAGAAACACTGCTTGAATAAAAAATTTACAACATAAAACTAAAATCTGTCAGAAACACAAATCACCAATGACAGCTATGTTAAGGGAATTGCATATACTCAAATGCCTACAAAAACTAGTAATACAAAAAAAAAAAAAAAAAAAAAAAACAATGCCCAGACATACACGTTATCCACCTACATGGAAAAGGTTAATAAATCCTCTATACAGCATGACACTTTTATTTGCATGTTAATTTGATTACATACATAAAACTATAGAAGCCCACGCTTTCAGTTCAGGGGTTAACTCTGGAGAGAGAAGTGGGTTTGAGTGCTGGAGCAGAACAAAGCAGCAGGATCAGGCTTGTGTACGACCGTCACTGTTCTATATACCCATCAGTGTTCTGTACGGTGAATATTTAGAATAGCAACATTCCTGCACACTCACCCATGATCTACTGCAGAACTCAAGAGAGCCTCTCTTGCAGCCTTTGTGGCTTCTCTCCAACCGGCAATGATGGTCTGTGGATGAAGCTTTTTTGCAATTAAAGACTCGGCTTCCTATTAATGAAGTTATACAAATGAATTAGAAAAGATTTGACTACCTCGGAGATTCAAAATCACAATAGGAAAACCAATAAGACAAGAATACTCAGTTGGTCTTACCCTTAGTAATTCTGCTGCTAGAACAGTAACAGAGGTAGTGCCATCTCCAACTTCATCATCTTGAACTCTTGACATATCTAGAGAAAATTAATTATAACTTCAGTTACCTTTACCAAGCTCTACCCAAATGGCTCTACAACCTAAATCGCACTCACCTCATATGACACGTTTTGAGGAATTCTGCTAAGGTCTGAAATGGAGGAGTTTTACCCGTGGCCATGGTCTGAGTGTATCCCCAAAAGTTCACAAATTGGAAACTTAAACCCCAATTAATCTCTCATCTTATAATGCCTTCTGCCATGCTGTGGCAGCCAACACGTTTTCAGGGCCCTTCATCTTAAGAATATAGCCCTCAAGAACCACCAGCCAAATGAACAAGCTTCTATGAAACACAAATGAGCAAGTCTGCAGTTTCTGTTAAAGCACTACAATATGGACTAAGACAACGCCACCAGTAAATACCAGTACTTCTGAAAATTTGTATTTAAACAATGACAATAACCAAATAGAAAGTGATGGAAATTACAGTACATTTAGTCAGTATGGCTGCGTTATGCCAAGTGGTGAGCACACAGTATTATCTTCAGACTCACCAACTAGAACTTTAGCAGCTGGATTGTCAATCCCAATGTTTTTTAGAATAGTGGCCCCATCATTGGTTACCATCAGAGAAGCATCTCGTCCACTGCTTAAAAGAATTTTGTCCTGAAGGAAACACATTTGTTTCAGGTTAAGATACACAGAAACAAACTACACTATGATCAGTAAAAGTTTAATTAAACTATTCAACACTCTGACAATTTAAAAAGCCAGAATACTTACACTGAAATTTTAAGCACAACTTACAGAAAAACCACATGCAAACACATGTATATATGTTATAGGAAAATAGCTAAGAAACTACATAATACCCAAGATACAAATATATAAAATATACTGAAAGGCTGCACATTCACTTGATCTTAGCCAAAAGGCCGAGAAGCGATAAGGCTGCACATTCAAATAGGAAATAGTGATTCAGGACTGCGACTTTTACCAAGAATATACTGATCTTACTTTTACAATCAAATAACATGAAAAATTGTTAATTGTGTTTCTACTAGGGCTTCCAAAACAGTATTCATTCAAAGTTTACTGGCGGCTAGCTTGGAGAACATAGCCAAGAAATCATTTCAAAAAATGTAAAAAGCAATCTCTTTTCCTTACCATGCCCTTGGGTCCCAAGGTGCTCTTTACCAAGTCTCCAACGGCGATGGCACCAATAAACGAAGACTGAGCAAAAAAATCAAGATGTGTCAGAATTTTACGGCGAAAGACAAGCGTAAAATTTAGTATTTAGAAGTAAAGGGACAGGCTTACCAGACGAGCTGTCTCTGCCCTCTCTTCATCTGCTCCAGCCTTGAAGATGTTAACAGGCGCAAGGGAAAGGGATGCCTGGGCAAAAAAAAATTCGGTTTGCACGCTAATCCCTTTTTCTTTTCTACTTTTTAGAGACAGCATCTCATGACAGCTCAGAATGGCCTCGAACTTGCAGCGTTCCCAACGCTCCCAAGTGCAGGGATTACTAGCGTCGCCCCCGCGCCTGGTTTACCCATCCTTGTTTAAAAACCCACTTACTGTAGAGATCTAAGAGAAAATCCACTTACAACGTTGTAATTTCAAACAACACATCCACCATCCCACTGGCATGTTTGAAGACACAGGACACGGTCTTACAGGCGGGTGCCAGGAATAAAAACCACGCACCAGTAAGACTGTCACGGACAGCAAAACTAAAGGCAGCGGTCACGGCTGCGCCGAGGCCGAGTGGCCGAGGCCGCCCAAGCCCCGCCGCCAGCGCCGGCCTCCATCTTCCCTGCGCGGCTCCCACTCTTCCTCCAGGCTCCGCCCGCGGAGGGCGGGGCTGGCCGGGCACTAGAAACTTCTCGGCAAGACCAGGCCCAGGACTCGGAATCGCGGGGTCTCGAGGCTGCGGAGGGGCCGCCTCAAAGAGACCGGGGCGAGGGGGCCAGCGCCGTCCGCGGGGGCCAAGGCGGGCCCTGCCCGCTGCACCGCTTAGGCTTCGCGCTGCGGCCCGCGCGCGCCATGTGCGGCGAGCCCGGGGCACAGACAGAGGAGAGCCTGCGCGGCTGGAGAGCAGGAGCGGCGGGGCGGCGAGGGCACCACAAGGTGAGGGCAGGGGCAGCGGTAGGACGCGGGAAGCGGGGGCCCAGGCTCACCATGGTTCCGAAGAATTCGGCACAGAAGCCAGCCCGTCGCAGCTCACGCCTGGCAGCCGGCGGAAAGAGGGAGGCGGAAGTGACGTCACAGCCCCTCCAGGGGGCGGGCCCAGTTCGGGATGGTACTTTGTTTGAGTTACGCCGCCGGGTGACCCGGAAGCGCAACCCTGTACGCCGAGGGGGCAGGGCCTCGGTTCCTGCTCCGCCCCCGCGGCGCCAGGGAGAGGGGGCGGGGCAAGGGGTGAGCGTACAGCCCTGCGGCCCCACAGAGAGGCGGCGCTGCGGGCGTTGCCACAGTAACGCGTTCCCCCAGCGACGGGGTTCCAGTTCATAATTTTTTAAAATTCGTATCTTTACAATTTTGTATTAAAGTCGTTTCCCGAAAACATAAAACAATAAATGAAAGTAGTTTCTTCTCAGGGAAACTATATTTAAAGGTTTTCGGGCTATTTCGGTTTTTTTGTTATTTATTAACTTATTTCTAAATGCTATTTTGCTGTTTTCAGTTTTAATCATTATTATTACAGAGGAAAATTTGCTTTCTTTTTATCGAATTGTAAAGCACTGCTTCCAGTTGGACGCCGACTGCTCAGAGCGCCTAGGTCTTATGGAGCCGTCTCTCTCGCTTACCCACTGTGGTTTCTGCACATACTTTCCCCCCTCAAAACGGAAATAACTAATACGCTCCCACGTGGTGTCTTGGTAGACATCGAGGTCCATGCCTAATGCTCCAGTTCTTCCAAAACGATCTTAGCTTTCTATTTTTTCTAAATTGACATCCTAAAGGTATCCAAAGCAAAACATTATGCTATTAACAACAACAAAAAACCCAAACAACTAGAAAACAAAACCAACCAGGCACCCCCAAGGCTAAGGCAGGAGCAAGCAAGACAGAGGCTGGCCTGGGCTACACAGCGAATTGAAGGCCAGCCTGAACTACAAGGCAAGACCTTTTCTCAAAAAACCAAAAAAAAATTTTTTTTTAATGAAATACAGCTGTTGGTTTTCTAGCCCTGTTGATACCCGCTTTTCTTTTGAATGATCACATAGCAAACTCCTAGATGTGTGACTATTGCTAACACTGAAAGGTATTTTCAGTTCTTAGTTATTTCTAATCTGAGATATCCTCTCAAGTACATTTTTTGTTTTTTAAGTTTTTCAAGACAGTCTCTGTGTAGCCCATGCTGGCCTCAAACTCATAGCAATCCTCCTGCCTCAGCCTCCCAAGTGCTGGCATTACAGACATGCGCCACATGCCCAGCCCATGTGGATTAATTTACAGCAAAGGTCAGCAAGTTACTCAGATTCAGCCTGTCTGCCTTTTGTATGACGAGAGAAGAAGAGTTTTTATATTTTTAAATGGTTGAGGGGAAAACATTTATGATACATGAAAATTACATTAGATTCCTATTTTGCTGTTATGGTTTGTGTCTTTTGTGTCTAGCTAGGTGTCCCCCCAAAGCCTCACGCAGTCTTGGGGTGGCTTCTGGAGTTTGTGATTATCGTGGGTGTGGATGCTGCCCCTGCCCTGGGGCAGGCAATTTGCATTACAATGTAAGGAGGGAAGAGAAGCTAGCTGCTTGAGCTGCTGCTACCCCTCCCTGAGCTCTTGCTCTTTGCTGCCGCCATGAAAGGTTGCTTTCTGCTGTGTGCTGCTCTGCCTTGGAGCCAGCTGAGTAAGGACTGAACCCTCCAGTAACTGTGAGCTGACTAAACCTTTCTTTCCTTCCTTTTGGGTGTCGGGTATGTGTCCCAGCAACGAGAGAAGAGTAACTGAGACAGCTGTCCATATCGTTTCATTGGAACACAGGCATGCTCATTTATTTTTTATACTATCAGTACCACAGCAGAGTTGTGCCACAGAGAACTGAGTAGTTGTGACAGGGCCACATGGGCCCACGAGGCCTCAATTATTTACTGTCTCATTCTTTATAGAAAACATTGCCGGGGCTGGAGAGATGGCTCAGTGGTCTAAGGCACCTACTTAGAACAAGCTTGGCAAAGCAT
>NW_004524623.1:6540302-6558807 GCF_000260255.1 Octodon degus | reverse complement strand
GCCAGCTCAGCCCACCAGGGGGCGGGGCTGGTTGGCATGTGGTGCTGGGGGATTGAACTGCGGTCCCTGTGCTTTGCTAAGCTTGTTCTAAGTAGGTGCTTTAGACCACTGAGCCATCTCACCAGCCCAAATCACCAGGAAAGCCTTTTTTTTTTTGGCAGAACCGGGGATTGAACTCAGATCTTTGCGTTTGCCAGTCAAACGCTTATCCTACTGAGCCATCTCCCCGGCCCCTACACTTCAGATTAAACATTCAGGTTCTGCGACCCCGTAGCATGGACGAACTCCAGCTGTGTGTGTGTTCCTGGTTCTGAACTGAGGCCCTCCACTGCTCCGTCCACAGCCTGTTTTGCTTTTTGACGCCAGGGCCACTGAGTCGTCCAAGCGGGACCAGATCTTGAAATCCTCCTACCACTGCCCCGAGTGCTGGGCTGACAGGCACGCGCCACGCTTTGAAGGGAGTCCTTGGAAGCCATTCTAGAGTGATGAGTTAGCTGAATTTATTAGCTTCCCCAAAACATGTCACTCAGCTCTTTATACACGTGCAGCGATTTGTATCAGGTGGGCTGTGGGCGTAGGAAGTGGGGAGACGTTAGGGATCTGCTCTGCCATACTTCTCTGCTGTCTGCTTCTCTGAGCACACCCTTCTCAGCCCACAGCCTGCCATCCTGTCCTCTCAGCTACTCCAGTAAGCCTAGACGGGGTGCACTCGGCATGATGCGGAAAGCAGAGTACATGACGTTATGTGGGGTACGTGTGGTCTGGGCACTGCCTGGAGTGAAATAATTAACCCAAGTGGCAAACAGCAGGCGGCACAGCTGCGGAACTTGTCACCTTTCCTCAGGAACACCCAGCACAAACACCTAGGCGGGGAAGGTCATCGGCCCAAAGCCCGGGGTCACACGGAGTCAGGGCCCTCCAGAGCCTACAGGTAGCAGCCAGCAGGCCAGGGGACTTGGTGACATCCAGACACCACTCACAGTTGCCACTTGGTGAAGTGTGCCAAGAAGAACAGATCCGCAGGTTCTGAGGAGGAAGGTCAAGATGGTCTTTCAGGTCGGCCACTGCAGTATTCGTGAAGGCAGTTGGTTAACTGTTAAATTGCAGTTTCTGTGAAACAGTAGCTGCTTTTGGTTTTGTTGATTGTGTTTATGGCTTCTGGGTCTGGTGGCCTCAAATGGCATGATACTGACCCTGTGGTGGGTGGGGTGGGAGTGAAATTTCAAACAATATGTGAGGTTCTCTCTGGTGTTCTGTGTGTGTGTGTGTGTGTGTGTGTGTGTGTGTGTGTGTGTGTGTGTGTTTCACTATGTAGCCCAGGCTGAACTTGAACTCACTATGTAGCCTAGGCAGGCCTCTAACTCACAGCAGTGCAGCCTTCCAAGTAGGGGGATTAGAGGTGTGCACCACCATGCCTGGCTGGGACCCTTTTAGGTTATACACATGATTGGGGTAAACTTTTAATGTCTCATTTGGGGTAAAAAGTAGAACAATTACACTGTGCATTCTTCCTGAAGGGTTGTAGTACATCAGGTGTTATGGCTGCAGTCTTGAGGCAGGTCATCTCCCAGCTTCGCAATTACAGGTGTTTGCTCTGTTCTTGGTAAACTGGTCATTCTACAAACCTGTTGATACTTCCTGGGTGGCTCCACTGCTCCAGATTTAGGAATCATTTAAGCCCGAGTCAGCCAGGATTTCTAGGTAAAAGCTTCAAACACCTTCAAACCCGTTTTTCGGGTTTTTAAAAAAATTCTTACCTATCTCAGACCAACACTTTGAGAATACAGCATCTGATTTATGTATATTGGGCGTGGCTAGTTTGCCTGAAGCCTTGTGGGAAATGTCATAATAAAGTAAGTTACTCTTTAGAACTGTCTTTAAAAATTTACCATTTCTAACCAGGTATGGTGATGCATGCCTGTTATCCCAGCTACTATGGAGGCTGAGGCAGGAAGGTCTCAAGTGTGAGGCCAATCTGGCAATTCAGTGAGACCCTGTCAGAAAGAAAATTTAAAAAGGCTGATGATATGGCTCAGTGCTGTCTGGGTTCAATCCTTAGTACCAGCACGCACGCACACACACACACACACACACACACAGAGAGAGAGGTATCTATAAATTTAAAACTTGTCTTTGTTACTGGGGAAATTATTGCTGACAGAAAACCAGAAACCACCTAAGCACCTCTAGTGCTCACCCCATGTGGAGTGTTCACAGAGTCCCAACAGAGCCCACCATCTTCCTCCCCAAACCTTTGATCCCAAGGTGTGTGTGTGTGTGTGTGTATTTATTTATTTATTTTTGGCGGTACTGGAGATTGAACTTGGGACCTTCTGGGCAGGTGCTTACGCTGCTGAGTTGTATCTCTGACCCTTCAAAATACATTTTTAATCTCAGAGAACTGATACATCCAGTCACCCAAACTAAAAGGTGGGAGCTGATTTTTGACCTCTCCGTTTTCATCGTTCCCTCGGCAGAAGTATTCGTTTTTCCTGGCAAGCCACTGTTGGTATAGACATTTTTTTGTTTTTTAGACAGAATGACCACGTTGCCCAGGCTGGTCTTGAACTCCTGGGCTCAAGGACTCCTCTCCCCCAGCCTCTTCCAAGTAGCTGCAAGTACAGACGTGCAGCACCCTCGCTGGCCTGAAGACTGTATTTCTGCTGCTTATACTCTTGTACCCCCCTACATCTGGACAGGGTGTGTGGTTCCGTAGAAGGCAGCGGAGCTGACACTGTGCCCGTTCCGAGGTTAGGCCTCAAGAAAGCCTAGCAAGGGGCGGGCACAACTCAACAGTAGAGCCAAGGTCCTGAGTTCAGTCTTGTACATCTCAAAAATAACACTAGAAACAAACCAAAAACCTAGCAACTTTTACCTTATCTTTGAGCTCTTGGGCCCCCTAAGCTGCCATGTCAGGAGACAACATGAAAAAAGACCCGAAGACTACTGTGAAGGAAACTGGGGAATCCACTGGAACTCAAGCTCAGACCTGGGCACGCCGAGCACGTCTGCCTCCCTGGACCCTCCAGCAAGCGTCCAGTGAGGGCAGAGGCAGTCAGCTGCCAGACATCGGGCGGAGAGAGGAGCCATCTCTGCCGTGCCCCCCACCCTGCTCTGCAGCAACCTGACAAATTCTTAGCATGACTTTGGTCTTAAGCTGCCAAGTTCAAGAGTGGTTTATTGAGTAACGGTCAGCAAACATTCATTTCACAATGCTTTTAGATAGACATTTATCAAGTCTTATTACCCTCAAATCTTATTACCCCATTTCTAAAAGTCTTCTAACCAGTCCTATCAAAATGTCATGTCTTTTAATATAGCCTTTACCTTGATGCCTAAGTAATTTTGTTTAAAATCCTCCAAGTTCTCATCTACATTTTTAAAAAGAACAAACAAAAACTGCCTGGCATTCTGTATCTATTTGCTTGGACTGGCCAGCTCAGTAGACTAAAGTGCTTGCTTAGGCACAGTGCAGGGCCTGGGGTTTGATGCCTGGCATGGCGTGCCAGCCCCGCCCCCCAGGACATGCTGAGACAGCTACTGAGACCAGGCAGGTTGGCTCCCGCTTGTAATCCTAGCACTTGGGAGGCTGAAAACAGGAGAATCACTATGAGTCCAATCTCCATAGTGAGACCCTGTACGAAATACATTTAAAATAAAGTTTACATCTACTTGCTGTCTCGTTTCTCTTCTCTGTCCCTCACCCTGCCTCTGTTGTAGGCTTTGCTGCAATGAGACGGGGCCTCCTTCCACCATGGGACATTGTGTTCTGTGTCTCTCTGCCTCCCTTCTCCCTAAGACATCTTCCTCTCCTTTTGTAACCCATAAAAATCATCCAAACACCCAGGAACACCCTCCAAGCTTTAGTTGAAAGCCTCCACTCCTAACATTGTGTATCCTTTGTATGTTTTATCACACCACTTAAATGAAGTCATGGAGTGACAATTTTCCCAGTTGTCCTAAGGTATATACTACAGCTAGTACCATTCTAGAGATAGCAGAACAAAGCTACTCCATAACATGCAGTATCTGTCTTAGGTCTTAATTCTCTAGGAGACAGGAAAAGCACTGCCTGCTGGTGGAACAACAAATTCTTTCAAGGACAAGGACTGCTACCTTCAGGGTCTAGTTCATAAATATTTGTCAAATAAGAACATGTGAGCCACTACAGTCCGCAAAAGCTTCAAAGGAATAAATAATCCAAAGACTGAAAATCTAAGAACAAATGCCCTGGTTTTCCAAAGTGCAATGTTCCACATTAAAACCAACTCAAGGAGTTCCCTCGTGTCTGGCATACAGTGCACCCCCAACTATTTGTGCCTTGTCCCTTCTCTACATTTTTTGCATGACCTGTATTCAGCTGGGCTTTGCAGCCTCTCTGGAATCTCAGAGCTCAGGACCACTAATTTGAATGATCACAGATAAAATTGTCAGGAAGTTTGGCAAATAAGCACATCATAGAATAGCATATATTCACTTTAAAAATGGAGGTAGCGACAGGAAACTAAGAAAACATCAGAAGTTTCAAGCAATGCATGAGATACAAATACAGTAGAACTTTAAATGTGTGTCCAACCAAACTTTTATTGGGTTTTATTGCAATCTACTTTTGGCAATAAAGGGAAAGTGACCATAAGGACTCTGATCAGAGTTTATTCAACAAAGCAGTTTTTCATGAAGGCCTAAGGTCAGTGTATAGTCAGCTCAGCTTCCAGTATCAACTTGAGTACCTCATGATGAATATTTATGCCAGAATAACAGTAAGGCATTGCAAGGTGCTACATCATCGATTATGAAGTTATATTTCCATATTATAATTTTTAGGACAGTAAAGTATACTCATATACTCTACAATAAATATTTTAAAAATGTGTTGCTTAGCCCTTGTAGAACAAACTTCATTAGCTTATTCTTTAAGTACTCCAGTTAATAAAGGTTTGATTGTATTTCAAGAACTTTGAATTTGCCAAAGATAAAAAAATTAGTTATGTCATGACAAAAAGCTGAAGAGCACATTCACGCTTGTCCTACCAGCATGTTTACATCACATGTAACTTATGCCTGATGACACAGCCTATGTGGCAAAAGGACAACTAGAGGGCAATCCTCCCGTCCCTACTTCCTCCAAAAAGCCACACTTGGCCTCAGTGTAAAAGTTATATTTTATTGCCATGCTACAAAATGTATGGAGTTGGCACTGACAGGGAGAAAGAGAACAAACAGTGGGAAGGGAGAGAGGGCAAATGGTGATGTTACATACACAAGGTTGCATTGTAGTTAACAGTGGTTAGGTTTTGCCAATAGTAGAAATGCAAACCAAAATGTAAAATGCTGATATGAAGCAGCATTAAAATACAATTTATGCATAGTACAGTATCACTTCTGTCTTTTATTGGAGAAGTACGGAATGTTTATAAAAGAAATTAGCCACAGGGGGTAAAATTCATATTCCATATACAATTTGGCAATGGTAGTCCCACTGTTAAACAATTTTTATAAAAGAAAAAAATTAAAAATCTAATAAGCTACCTTTATACAAAGTTGCTATATTTATGCCTTTATGTAGGAAAAAAACACATTTATAATGTAAATTAGGACATACAATAATCTTACAGTATTATACAATGTAATGAAAATAAAAACATAACACAAAGTTTGTCCTTTATAAAATGTATATTTTGCACTTTCTAATGCAAAAGTGGCACACTGGTGACTACTGCACTGTTACTATCAGTCTGCTTCCATGCTGTCACTGTCCAATTGTCACAGAATTGTCACTGTGATGATACTACAGAAGAGTGTTGTGTTATATAAAAAAATGAGGAAGTGGGGATGGGGAACTGGGATGTACAGAACAAGAAAAAGACAGGATGCTGGTCTGGGCAGAGTAGATCATGTTATGTCATAAAATATTGTTAGTTTTTCAAGCCAAAAACATTTTCTATACATTCTGTAATTTCGTACCAATGCCTTTATTCAAATTTGGCAAACATCAGGAAAAGGTAATTAGGACCACATACCTCATATATAGAAATAGGAATGCGATGCCAATATGTCAGTCACTGATGTCTCTGATGGGAGTCATATATATGTATATATATACATATATATATATATATATGTATGTATGTATACATACATACCACACATTGCACAAAACACTTGGGCGTTATGGGTTAAGAACAGCACAGGGAAATTGGGAAATACTTTTTAGCTCGCTAAAACTTTTCCCTTGAGGCAAATACAAGGTGGCACATTGTTGGGAAATTATGAAAACATAAGGCCCCTGTCCCATTTTTAATAGAACATTATTGAGGTACATTTTTATATGCTGTGCCACAGACTGGGGGAGGGGGAATAAACACCAGTTTGACTTATTCTTACAACAATGAGCTAAGGGTCAACATTAATATCTATAAAAACAAAGATTGCTTGGCAAATTTTCTTACGTCCCAAATGCGATCTATTGTGGATATACTGGGAAGTGAAAAGCTTTTTTTACTGAGTCTTCAAGAGTAAAGTGCATATCTCATCACTCCACAGCAGCAGTAAATAAAAGGAACTATTTGCCAATCTTCTGGAGGGAGGGAAGGCACCATATTTTCATTTTTTAAAAAAAATATTAAATTGGGAAATGAAACACACTAAGAAAAACACAGGTAATACTCATATCAGCTTCTAACCCTGATCTGAGATAAATGCTGTTAGGATCTACATGGGGAAAAGAAGCTTCTCTTCGGGGGAAAACAAACTCAAATAATGGGATCACATAATCTACCAACAAAACACGAGTACCTAAAATTAGGTTCACCTCAGGAAATCTGAGACATATGGCCATAATTATATGCCATTAAAATATCTCATTCTAAAATGCACCTAGGTATAGGTACACTCTTCCAAGGCAGAGCTTAATGCCCATTACTAGACTTCTGCAAAGGGCAAGTAGTGTTCTGAATTACTTTTTATGAAATAAGAACACAGATGACACCCAGAAGACAACTAGAATAAACACTAGTTGTATATGTATAATATTCTTTTAGTACCCTAAAACCAAACTCTTAGCAGACAGATTGGTCCCATTTTCATTTTTAAAGCACACAGTATTTAAAGCATAAACTTACTGATTATATTAGTACAAAAACTAATTAGAATCTGGAAGTGGAAAAGATGAGGGAAAAAGAAGAATAAAATATCCACCCTCCAAAATGGGTAAATATACCAGCCCTTTCATGTGGAGATTCATGTTCTGCTGTGACTGCTCATTTCAAGGAAAACCCTTTGCACTGGTTGTGTCACAATTCCTATTCCACATTACAAAAACCATTACATAAATTTGGCACAATTAGCAAGCTACTTAAAAGAAAAGAAAATACATTAAAAAATGGAAATTGTATTAGGGAAACTGCACATCTATACCACTGCTCTTTTTAAGAGAACAGTGAGCATTTTAGTAAGCACCAAGTGTGGGGGGCAGGCAGAAAATTTCACTATGCTAATGAACCAACGGCACAGAAAATGATAAAGACATTTGTAATTATTTTTTATAATGGTCCCACTCTATTATTCTGCTAATGCATTCATTATCCTATAACTAGGTTATTGAATAAACTAGCTAAGACTGAACTTTTTCATGCTTAGGTAGCTGTAGACACGTATAATAGATCATAACTTCAAACTTCCTTACATTTAGAGACATAGCAGTATTTTGCAAGGTTACCTAGCCTTCTTTTCACTCTCTCTAGTGTTTGGGAATTTGGAACATTCTTGATTTTCCAAAAGCTTTGACATCTGGAATCATCAATTTATAGAAATTCGGTTCATTATAAACCCTAAATTAGACACAATCTCACTACAAGACTTCCACTGTACTTGCTATGCTGACAACAATATTAATATTCCACTGAAATCAAGGGATAATCAGAGATCCAGCTACAAGTGAGAGCAGAGCTGAAGAGAATGCTAGCGAGGACAGTACAACTGTAGCCGTGGAGCCGGAGAAAATCCCTGCTCAAGTGCTGGGGAGAGTGCCCTCAGAGAAACATAGTACCTTTAGGGAACACTGCATGTCAAAAGGAGGTTGCTTTCTTTTTTCCTCAACTGCTAAAGAGATCACCTATGGACACAAGTGAAATTTAAAATCGAAAGAATGTTCTTTTTATCAACTTGAAAGTAAACAGCATATAAATAAATACTGGACAAGGGCAACCCTGTTATAGAATAACAGCAAGTTCCAAATGAACCTTCAAAACCATAATTTGATAAAAATGCAAACTAAGTAACAATGAACATATAATCCAATTTCAAGACTATATACAAACTCAAAGCATTTTACATTGAAAAAGACATTAAGCAACACAGTAAGTCATCCCGAACACCAAAGAAAAAATCTGAAGGTAAATGGGAACGTAACAGCAAAACATGCCTCCAGAAAACAATGCATTGTCAATACTCTACAGGATAGAAACATCAAGAGATCATGGTTCAGATTTTCAAATGTGTTTGGGTAAAGTGACCTGAGACTAATTCTTAAGCCTACTACAATTCAGAGTAAGACATCTGGACATGCCCTTCAAATGACATCATGAGATGAGTAAACAGAAAACCTTGTCTCCTGCCTACCTTTCAACACACCAACAGCAAGCCATAGTCACGACATAGGATTCTTTCTAGTAACACTGAAGGCAAAAGAGCTGACTGGTTATACAAGGAGGTGTGGTATCTTCATCTCCTTCACACGTGTCTTGGCCCAACTCAAAAGCCTTTAATTGAGCAAATGAAGGATTCCTCGTGGTCCATGCTGGAGGCCACGTACTGCGCACAGTGATCTACAAACATCACCTTCACAGCCTACATTATCTGTTAGCAAAGCGTGTTACGAAGAGGCTTTATAAAAAGTTTTAAATGCCAACCATGATTTAGACATGAAAGATATGCGTGAGCCCAAAATATTGAATAAAAATCTACCAGCATGTCATTCACTTCAACTCTCATTTTAAATAGGCACTGTGAAAATGGGAATGCTGCTGTACAGTAATGAATAGTACATAATGAAATTAGTGTTCTTTAAGGAGTACCTGCTCTACAGTAATTCCCTTTAAAGATGAACATGAAGTATTCAGAAAAAGAGTATCAGTCTATAAAAGGAGTTAGTGTAGAAATGAAAATGAAGCATTTGCATCTTCATTTTAAAAAACTTCACAAAGGTGCAAACAACATAATGCTTTCCAGGCTCACATGGGCAGATCAGTACTATTATGTCTAGTTTTCCTAGATGTACCATCATCTCGTGGCAGTGCTTTCTGCAAATTGGACATAGCAGCAGTTCTCTCGATGTCTATCACAGCGTACAGCTCTGTGCGCCTTGTAGGGGTTTGTGGAAGGGGAGTGGTAGGTGTTTTTGGAGTCTGAGGGTTGTCAGAGTCACTGCCGCCTTCCAAGTCAACCTGTATATAATTGAGCTGCCGGTGCTCTAAACTTGGGCGTCTGATATCAAAGTTAAAGACTGTTGGTGTACAGTCCCGACGCCGTGAATACTCTATTTTGTGAGCACTTACCGGCACTGTTACATTCTCTGTATTTACATAGTTATGCATTGGGTCTAGATTATTATGGTAGCCATTTAGAGATGGAGTCTTTGGTCCTAAACTGTCATCTTCATCCCTACTGAGCTTGCGGGCTTCCCAAACAGGTGGCAAAGATGGTAAATTTTCATAGTTTAATAATGCAGTTCTTCTCTGAGCGGAGTTGTTGATATTCTGGGTATCTGAGGTACTAGTGGATGCCAGATGACCTCGCCTGACCCCGGAGGCACTGGGGATAGATAGCCCATTTATATTTTCATACACCAGTTTGTTAACTGAAGGTGCATCTCTTCGCTCATCACTGTCATAGCCAGTGTCCCATTCTGTGTTATTTGCACCACTTCCACTAACTTGGTCTCTTCCAACTTGCTCCAGTTTCTCTTTTTCCATTAATTGCTTCTGAACAGGAGTTGGTCCTAAAACAAATTTGACTCCTTCGGGCTCAAGAAGAATCTGAGGGTCTCTGTCTTCAATACTACTTGGTTCTTCTTTGGGTGTATTGCTCTCGGCATTTGAAACCCTCGCCTCCAACGGGACATGCGTACCAGCGCGGCTTTTCCGCTCTTCTTGTACACCTGTGGTATTGACATAGGTATGTATCTAAAATGAAAGAGAATTCAATCAATAACTTTTATTTTTTTTATTTTTTTATTTTTTTTTATTTTTCAACAAATAATACACTGCATATATTCTTCTTAGTGGTTAATTGCTGTACAAGATGCGGACTTGTGATCCTATTTACAAACACCATTAGAACGAATCATTCTATTCATTAACAGAATGTAACTATATATCTATCCCAACCACTTTGAATACACAGATACAAAATGGACATTCATCTGTATACCCCATTTTTTCTAAGTTCCGTTATTGAATATTATAGGTGTGTAAACTCAGCAAAATATTCTAAAAGAGTCCAGTAGCCCATAATAGCATTGGGTCTTCTGTTTAACTGGCAATGTCAGAAATTATTGACCTGAGTCCCCCACAGCTCAACTTAACAGCATGGCTTTATTTCTTATAATTTCGTCTTCATACTTTTCTGCTGGATGGTTAAGACCAAGGTAAAGCAGGACCTATGCAACAAGAGTTGTAGCTTTTTGGTCTGAGAAGGTCAGTGAAATGCCCTCAGGATTTGTCCTGAGAAATCAATAACTTTTAAAAAACAAAATGATACCAAAAACCACATCAGTTAATTTTATTAACTTTTTCTCTAAAGGTACTCTTTAGAATTTTACTTATTTTTTACTAATAAAAAGGTGGGGCTAAGGAAATATAAAAACATCTCCGTAATTTGATAGAAGAGTAACTACTTTAGGCTGGGGAGATGGCTCAGTGGAATAAGCGCTTCCCTGGCAAGCACAAGGGCCTGAGTTCAATCCCCAGTTCCACCAAAAAAGAAGAGTAACTACTTTAAAATAACATTCAGCATTTGATGGTAAAACATGAAAAACATTGATAAAAATCAGGAATAAAATAAAAATTATTATTTTGCTGTTCTACAAATTTTCATCGATAATTTAAAACATTATTCAAAAATAAATAATGTTAAAAAAATATAAAAAAATTTTAAAAAGGGGCCGGGGAGATGGCTCAGTGGAATAAGCACTTCCCTGGCAAGCGCAAGGGTCTGAGTTCAATCCCCGGTTCTGCCGATAAATAAATAAATAAATAAATAAATAAATAAAGTTGGGTACAATAGTACAAGCCTGTGATCTGTAGGAGGTTATTACAATGGTAACTGACTGACATGTCTGTCTTAATCTATAGGTGCACACCTCTTCTCTCTACTCACACTACTGAGTTGCCCTTCACGTATCTGAACATACATCAGCAAAGAGATGGCATTCAAATGCTTCAGATGCTTGGCAGAGGAAGGAGGATCAAAAGTTCAAGGCCAGCCTGAACTACATATTAAGACACTGTCTCAAGTCAAAATATAGGCTAGATGTGGTAGTACACACATACAATCCCAGCACTCTGGAGGCTGACGCAGTTAAGATCTCCGTAAGTATAAGGCCAGTCTGGGGTACAAATTGAATTCAAGACCAGCTTGAAATGCACAGTGAACCCCTGTCTCTAAATCAATCAATCAATCAGGTAAAATATTCTATAAAACGTATAGGTATAAAATAAATACTATCTAGTAAGAAATTATCACTATTTAGAAAAGCTCAATGGCATTTTAGAGAGACAATATAAAAATATTTGAAAGACTATATAAAATTTTAAAGATTCAAAATGAAAACAAAATTAGAAAAAAAATTGGGTAAAATATAATTATGGTAAACAGTATAACTTGCTCACTATGTAAAGAACAAAAAAAAAATTAATGTAGTTGTGGCTGAGTGGTTAAGGTGATGAACTAGAAATTTACTTTAAAAACACAAAAACCCTCAGTGCTCAATGAACATATGATTTCCAAAAGGTAAGTTTAATTAATTATGTTCAACCAGATACTTCTTTCCACAAGTGAAAACTAGGAGAGTCAGGCATACTAAATTGTAAAAACATTAACAATAAAATCTACTTTCTTCTGGTTGTTCACTGATTTTAAAGACTGAAGACTGAACTACAAAAGCGGCACACATTGGGGTGGACTGCAGGCTGCGGCTGCGGCTGCCTGCAGCCCACCCTTCCCACTCTGCAGGCACCCTCTCCCAGGAGCCCACCCCACTGCTCCCTATGCGCGTCTGAGCACACGCCAGCAGGTAGGCACCATGTCCTTAACTGCTCGCTATAACCTGGCCGCAGGTGAAGAGTTACAATACACACAGAATAAAACCCAGAGCACAGCAGCACTCTGCAAACCCCACACAGCGCAGCCAGGAGGCGGCACACACTTACCTGCTCCTCAGCCACAAGCAAAGGGTGTGTAGATTCTTCACCAACGGAGGGCAGGCGAGCGCTCCCCACGGACGGATGTCTGCTTGAGGGGTGAGATGAAGCGTCTCCAAATGAGGGGTACCTGGGATATCCGTTAGGTAAACTCTGAGCAGCAAACCCTGGAGCTGGAGCAGGGCAGAGAGGATGAAGGTGAGTGACGATCAAATCTAAAGACCAAGAAAGATGTTCTGGACAAGCCATGTAAAAGTTATAGTAAAGTACTATCTCCACCAAGGTTTAAATGATATGGAATAATAGATGTTTCCAGGTTACGACTAAGAATTATTTTTTAAAAAACTGATGATCATTACTCTTCTATTAAGTCAACGGTGATTTCAAATATGTTATAAAGACCCCTAATTTATAGCTTACAAATGACTGATGCTCAACCTGTACAAGGGGAAGCCACACTTACTTGTAGGTGTTCGCGGCGTCCTGGGGACCTCCAATTCTGTCTGATGATTATTCCTTTCTACCACTGGCTCTTCCACTACATTTATACTATTATTTTGCATAATCTCTTGCAACATGTTAAATAATTCTTCTGCACGGGCACACTTAAAGGCAAAGATTCCTATAAATATAAACCAAAAGAGAAAAGTAGCAACCACACCTTTACAAAAGCTCTAAGAATACACGCTGAAGAACAAAATTATCAAGTACTATTGTGACAATAGTAAGATAAGCCTAATAAGTTAATGATATTCTGTTTAAAAACACAAATTCTAAAGAAAAGTTACAGAATAATTTTCCTTTGTCTAAAGGACATGGCACAAAACAAAGCAAAATTTGTACACTTAACTCCTGTCTGTTATTTTTGTTTTGTTTTTTCATGTATCTTGTTTTTAACAGCAGGGGGAGCCACCTTGCCATCAACAAGGCAACCATTTATCCTTTAAAGGGAACTCTTAGAAAAGTTTTACAGCCATTATCTTGTTTAATTATCACAATACTCTAAGATAGGTATTACAAGGCATTACCACTTTACTGACTTGCCAACGACATTCAAGCAGTAAGTAACAAAGAGAAAACAAAACAAAACATCAAACTGTGTTCTATTTGATTCCAAAATTTAGTTCTCTCCCCAAGGTAAAATAATAGTCACTTTAGCAGAACAAGCATTTACTGAAAGTCTAAAGTTTAACAAGAGTCAAAAAATTCTGACATAGAAAATATGGTTCATAAATGCTTGAAGAAAAATAAATATATCTGTTATTATTACAGTTTTGCTTAATCTTTCCTTCTTTTTTTTTTTTTTTTTGCAGTACTGGGGATTGAACTCGGGTCCTTGCACTTGCCAGGCATGTGCTTATTCTACTGAGCTATCTCCCTGGTCCCTTAATCTACTTTCTTTCAGGAGAAATGTTACTAGTAAGTTAAACACTACACAGAGAATAATAACAACAACAAATACTATTTCAAATGTGCTAACAGTTGTTCGTTAAAAAGAGGCTCCACCTACCCTGTCCAGTTTGACACCTTCGGCCACTTTCAAAAGAGAAGAGGTTGGAGTCATAGCCATAGCGCCGCAGGCAGAGGTAGTGCCATTTGACCGAGTCGCGCTTGCGTGTGTACAAAATCAGCTCTGTGTCTGTAAGTTCCATGATGCCAGAGCCCAACTCATTCCCATCATCATCCACGTTAATGACCTAAAGTGAGCAGTCAGACACGCACATCACCAGCTTGGCAGGAAGGCGCTGCTGCAGTGTGGCTCAGTCATTTGCTCATGTGTGTAGTTCTTAACTGCACAGAATATTCCTTCTCAGTGGGAAAAAGATACAGGAACAAGGCTGACCCACAGCCCTGTGTGTGGTTAACTGACAAGCGCAACAGAGGCTATGGAAAAGAGCAACTGTCACACAAGTTGTCATGGGAGACAACTTCATGTAAGTGGAGTATATGAAAGTTCCACTGGACCTGAGTATATATAAACTGAGAAATCAAATAACAGGAAAACCTGTTGGTAGGAGATGGAAACCATCACACGCGGACACACTGCTAGACAGCACAGGAGATTCCTTTCCAAGGGACCAAAATAAGACAGACACAAAGTTCACTAATGTTTGTTTCTTTTTGGCAGAACTGGGGATTGAACTTAGCCCCGTGTGCTTGCCAGGGAAGCACTTATTCTACTGAGCTATCTCCCCGGCACCCTAAAGTTCACTTATGAACAGCTCTGTACTGCTAAGCTTCAGAAAACGCCCCAAGACTAACAGATAACATTTATGCAAACATTATCATTCCTCTGGAATGGGGCAAAGTGTTTTCCATGTGTTTTTCTCATTTAATCCTCATAGTAGTCCTACATTGAGGGTGTCTCTGTACAAAATGGAATTAAGGTGTAGTGATAATGTACCCAGCTGAAGGCTTCAAAGCTATAAATAACAAGGGTGTGACCTACTCTAGGATTGCAGGAAAATCCTCAGAGTGTAGGAGATCCAGAGTTATGACTGATAGGAGACTGAGGTCAAGTTGCAAGAGACACTAAACAGTTGCGGGAATGTTTAGCCTACAGCTAACAGAATACCACAGGAGTTTAAGCAAACAGGTCAGGTCAGTGAACAATAAAAGATTAATGCAAGTACAAGATGGATGACAGCATGACTGGAAACAGTACAGTTACCAAGTCACACGGGCATGCGTGCAGGTAAAGACTGAAATGCAGGATCATCGTTTGGGTCTGTGGTGTCCCCAAAGGCTATGTGTTCAAGTCCCTGTTCCCAACCTGTAGCACCCTGAGATGGACCTTTAAGAGGGGCCCAGCGGGAGGTCTTCTGGTCCACAGGGCATACCTCCAAGTGGGTAGGCAGCCTGGCCCTTTCCTCTTACCCTTCTGCTTCACCACCAACTTCCATTCTCACCACAGCCCGAATGCAAAGCAGCCAGTGGTTCACAGACTGACACCCACAAAGTTGTGAGTCCAAATAAGACTCAATGTCTGCATCAGCCACTTGAATTTAGGTATTTGAGTAAAAAAAGAAAGCTGATTAACACAGGTGGTGATGAGCCTGGAACGGCACATAAAAAAATGTTACTTTAAGGAAAACATTGGCAGAACTCTTTAGTTAACTGGATATAAAAGGCCACATGGAAAGTTTGAGGCCCCCGCAAGGATTCATGCGTTGGAGGCTTTGGTCCTTGGTACGGCAGTGCTTTTATTTTTTAAATGCCATGTTTAGAGTAACCAGCCCACAGGCTACCGGGGTGTGCCTTGAAAAGGGCTGACCGCAGCTCTGGTGGGACCCCACTGAGTCTGCAGTAAGTCTTCAGCTTCCCATCTTCCAACGTGGTCTTCCTTTCCACATGCACCCCCCTCAGTGATATCAATCCCCACGACAACGCGGGACATGAGGTGACACAGTCACAGGGGACTTTAGTCAGAGCTAGTGCTGTGCTGCTCACACTTCCAGAAAATGTTACTTTAAGGCAGGCAGGCAGGTAGCCCAAAACTATAGCTAAGTAAACTTCTTTTCTTTATAAGTATCTCATTAAAGTAATAAAAAAATGGAGTAATATAAGACAAAGATAGAGTGGACAAAGGGAAACATAAGAGCGTGGTGATAAGAGTAAAGAGGTGAGCCGTAAAGCAAAAGGAGCACATAAAGCAGGCAGTGAGCCGTCGGCTAAGTGGCTCTACTCACCTTAAACTTGTTCCGATGGTTGTCCGGGACAGCGTCTTTATCTGGACAGCTACAGCAGCTACCCATGGCTTCTTCAGAAGACCATGTGAGCACTGCATGTAGAATAATTCAGAGAAAAGTGTTAGACGCAGGGCATAAAGCCATAAGCTAGAAGACCAGGAATCATCTAGTCAAGCATAATATTTTGATGCAGAAAATTAAGACCAGTAAGGTATATTGGCTGAAGCTAAACACACGGGTAGTGGACAATTTTACTCAGAGACAAAAAGCATAGATTTTGTGAAACCTCACGGAAACCTCAAACTTACAGTTTAATTTACAAAGGTCTGCCTATTCTAAAATGATTTTAGAAACCAATTTAGAATCTCATACATAATACTAAGTAATTTATGATCAAGAATTAATCATGAAATTAATTTTTTATGGCTTATCAAGAATTTGACACCATCTTTAACAAAGAAATTGCCAAAAAGATGCTACACTTTTTGTTTGTTTTTGTTTTTGAGACAATGTCTCGCACTTTAGTGAAGGCTGGCCTTGAACTTGCTTTTGTAGCCCAGGCTGGCCTCTAATTCAAGGTGATTCTCCTGCCTCAGCTTCCTGAATGCTGGGATTACACATGTGCACCACCATACCTGACATAGACTTCTAACTTGACAGGTTTTTTTTTTTTTCTTTTTTGTAATGGCCTTTGTACTGAGCTGCATCCCTACCCCTTTTATTTTATATTTTTATTTATTTTATTTTATTTTTTCTGTATTTAGGACAAGGTCTACAGGTTCTACACGGTCTCACTACATAGATCAGACTCATAGTGATTCTCCTGTTTTCAGCCTCACAAGTGCTGGGATTACAGGCACATGCCACCATGCCCTGTCTCACATGCTGTCTCAGCGTGCCACGGGGGTGGGGCCAGCGTTGCTCACCAGGATCAAATCCTGGCCGCTGTGCTCTGCCAAAGCAGGCACTTTAGTTCGCTGAGCTATCAGGCTGGCCCTATATTTTTATGTTGAGACCAGGTTCACTAAATGGCTAAGTTGCCCAGGCTGACCTCAGCTCCAAGAGTGCTGTGACTACTAGCACGCACCATCACACCCAGCTGTATTTTGACTCTTGTAACTCATTAGAAACTTTTAGGTATCCCAGGAGACCAAAGTTCAATAAGATATAACACCAAGTTTAGAACAGTACATTAGTAAGACAGATCCATTGAGAATTAAACCAGTAACACAACACACAGAATTCCAGCAGGAGTGATACAGCAGGTTTACTTCATCTTCCTTTTCCACAGAGGAAAGGGGAGGGGGAGGAGGAGAGGGGAGGGAAGCCAAGGGAGGGGGAGGGAAGAGAAGGGAGGGGGAGAGGGGAGGGGAGGGAGAGGGAGGGAGGGGCAGGCAGGCAGAGAACAGGAGGAAGCACAGGGGCTATAAAAGGGTTTATATATATAAACCTCTATCTAACCGAAACTCAAAATTCTTTCGTGGTTTCTCTAGTGCTTCCAGGATAAAATTTAAAGTTCTTCAGAGTATATATAGTATTCTGTCCTTCACAGTCTGGTCCCTGCCTGTAGGTCTAGTCTAAGCTACTTTTCCCCTGCTCAAGTCCTACCCTTAGTCCAGTCAGATGAAACAACCTAGTTTCTCCAGAATATCTTATTTTGTCTCTTTCCTTTCTCAAGATAACACAGAGCACTGACTCTGGGAAATCTCCAACATCCACCCACCACCCACACACCAACCAACCAACCAGGTGAGTTGTAACTTGCATGTTTTCCCTCAAAACACCAGGTTTCCCAACATCATAGCATCTAACACATTTGGCGCTTGCTGAAATTGTGATAAATTATCTGTTTCTCTGTATTCTCCCTCCACTGTGAGCTCGTTCCCAGCAGGGGCAGATATTCATTTTTACATTCCTAGTGCCTACCACAACACCTAGCACACAGTGGGTGCTGTAGGCCCTTTGTGAGTTGAGTGGGATTATACTAACTAAAGGTGAAGAAGAATGCCTCATAGCTGTTTAAGAGATGGAAAAAGTATAATAGTGTATATACCAAAAGAAATGCTAACCAACATGGCAAAGTTGTAAATCATGACATTCGGTTTTTTTGCTGAGTATCAAAGGTGATTAAGTTGTCTGTACCTATGAAGAGCAAGTCTAAAGGGAAAGAGGTATAAAGAAATAATGTACTGGAGCCAGGGAGATAGCTCAGCGGTCTAAAGCACCTGCTTAGGCAAACTTAGGCAGGCTCAGGGGACCACGGCTCGATCCCTGGCCCAAGCTGCGCCAGCCCTGCCTTCAAGAGTGGGCTGAAGCCAGGGAGATGGCTCAGTAGGATAAGTGCTTCCCTGGCAAGCGCTAAGGGCCTGAGTTCAATCCCCGGTTCTGGGAAAAAAA
>NW_004524623.1:6539144-6540202 GCF_000260255.1 Octodon degus | reverse complement strand
GCCCTTATGCATCTAAGCTATCTCCCCAGCAAGACTATATAAATTTAAGTAGGTTTATTATCATCAGTTCATCAGGAAAGGTCAGAAATACAGAAAGAGGAGGAGGAGGTGGAGGAGGAGGAGGAGGAAGAGAAGGAGAAGGAAAAGGAGAAGGAGAAGAGGAGGAGGAGGAGGAGGAGGAGAAGGAGGAGGAGGAGGAGGAGGAGAAGGAGAAGGAGAAGGAGAAGGAGAAGGAGAAGGAGAAGGAGAAGGAGAAGGAGAAGGAGAAGAGGAGGAGGAGGAGGAGGAGGAGGAGGAAGAAGAAGAAATGTGTTCTTCTTACATTAGAATAGGAGCAGAATACTGTGGGCACAAAGGGAGCAACTGGGTTAGGCAAAGCAGGAAGCACTATTCAAGCTGGGATTGCAAAGGTGAGCAGAAATAGTATGCCTGGCAAAAAATACGAACAGGCACTTAAGGTAGAGATAAAATAGTAAAATTACATGCAACAAAGGTCACAAAAGGTGACACTGTTCAGGAGAAAGCGAGGTGGTCAGTGTCAGTGGAGTACATGGAAGGGTGTACCACAGGCAAAGGCCAAGTCAGATGCCCCCAGAACTCTGAGACGGGAGCAGGGACTGACTCTTTCAAGCAACCTAAGTGAGCCTGCCTCCCCGTGCCCACAGGAGAACTGCAACATCCCCTCCACAGCAAGGCCATTACAGTGCATTGTGCAGTTTATCTGCAAATCATTTACTTCACTGTGATCTAGCAGAAGACAGGAATCTTTTCTTCTTTAGTGTATCCAACATACTACTTAACATAGTTCATGGTCTATAAATGTTTAGAAAGCAATGTTTGAGTCAGGAATGATGATTCCTATAATCCCAGCACTTTGGGAGGGTGAGGCAGAACAATCTCAAATCCAAGCCCAACCCAGACCACCTAGTACACTGCCAAGAAGGAAAGGTTTCATCTTGTATGTGGAAAGTCAGTGATGTATTTTAAGTAGAAAAATGAGGTGGTCAGATGCACATTTAAAATACATTGTATGCCAGTGAAGCGGAAGACCCAATACT
>NW_004524623.1:6533230-6538354 GCF_000260255.1 Octodon degus | reverse complement strand
AAGTAGGTGCTTTAGACCACTGAGCCATCTCACCAGCCCTCCATTTTGTATCTGTGTATTCAGAGAGGTTGGGATAGATATATAGTTACATTCTCTTAATGAATAGAATGATTTGTTTTAATGGTGTTTGTAAATGGGATATCATGTCTGCATCTTGTACAGCAATTAACCACTAGGAACAATGTATGCGATGTGTTAATTATTGAACCTGTCCTACCAATTTGATTTGAAACTATCGCATTGCTATTTATCAATAAAATTAAGGCTAAATAAATAAATAAAATAAAATTCATTGTAGTGGGCCAGCCAGATAGCTCAGCAGACCAAAGCACCTGCTTAGGCAGACGCAGTGGCTGGGGCTCAATTCCCAGGTGCCATGACGGCCCTGCCCCTGGGGCGAGCTGAGACAGTGATTGAGACTGGGCGTAGTGGCACACGCCTGTAATCCCAGTGCTTAGGAGGGTGAGAACATGAGAATTACCATGAGTCTAATCTACCTAGTGAGACCCTACAGACCCTGTACTACATACATTGAAAACAATAATTAAAGAAAATAAAATACACTGTAGCTCAGAGAAAAGAAATTAAGTTAGAAAAGAAAAGAAAAATAAGACCGAACCCCAGAATAGCAACAGTACAAATGAAAAAGGGATGAATTCGAGGCATTTAAAAACAACATCTAGTGTATAGCTTGACAGAATGAAAGCAAGAGGCAGTTTCTAGCATGAAAAATGCAATATGCTGGTTCCCTGACCTGAGATACTGGTAGCCTTCAAGAGGAAGCAATGATGAGTAGTTTAGTTTTAGATATGCTAAACTAAATGGCTAACAACCCATCAAATAGAGATAAGCAAAGAAAGGTTAAGTATACAGGTACAGATTTGATAGAAAAGATAAAAAGATTAAAAAAACATTTTTTTGGTTGGTGCAGATTTTGGTGGTACTAGGGACTGACCCCAGAGCCTCTGCACTGGGTTATGTCTTTAAAACACTTTACATCTTTTAAAAAAGTATTAAGATAGAATCTCTGTAAGCTGCTGTGTGTGCTGGGATTACAGACGTGCCACACCTCGTCACATACCATATCTGAAACCACAAAGAAGACACTTGCTCAAGGGGGCTCAGAAGAGGATGCAGATCCGTGGCTGAAGTCCTGGGGGCATACACATGCGCTCGAGTAGAGGCGCAGAGGGAAGCAAGGGAGAAAAAGAGACCAGAGCAGTGTAGGCTAAAGAAAGCATCCACAAAGAAGCACCATGGGGTCCTGGAAGAGGTGGGCATCAAACTGCAAGGAAGCCAGAAGGTGAGGAAGATGTCCTCAGAGGATGCAAACTGCCCCTTCCAAAAGTGACTGAGAAAATAAGTACCGTTCTAGGGTTTAGACAGACACAGGTTCAAAAGAAAATGTCTGAGTTACTGTGTTAAGATCACATAAATTTTTGTTGTTTTTTGGTACCAGGGATCAAACTCAGGATCTTGGGTTTGCCAGGCGGGCCCTTATGCATCTAAGCTATCTCCCCAGCAAGACTATATAAATTTAAGTAGGTTTATTATCATCAGTTCATCAGGAAAGGTCAGAAATACAGAAGAAAAAAAAAAAAAAAAAAAAAAAAAGAAAGAAAAAGAAAAAGAAAAAAAAGAAGAGCTAATTGATGAATCAAGATGGAGGCTGAAACTGAAGGCGAGGAGTTCCAGGGCTCTGACTGAGAGGTCTATGCAGAGCAGGGGGGCTGCCTCTCCTCTAAGGAAAAGAGGAGAGACATAAGGATGGACAGGGCATAAAGTTGCATGAAGCAGGCAATGTCTACGGCCCTAGATTTTCTACATACAGCAGAAGGCAAGACATGCAGAGATCTGAGGAGGCCGGAGGACGACCTGTCAAGGAGCTACCCAGGAAGAGTGAAGGGCCCAAGAGGGCTGAAAGCAGAACTCAGCAGTCACAGGGAACAGACAGCTCAGCAGGCCAGCCAGGACAGAGGAGAGGGGGCAACACAATGATGGAATGTTGGCCATGCAGGAGTTCAAGTGATAGATGTCAGACCTGGTTAGGAAAGAGGCAAAGAACAAAGAGGAGGGCTAACAAAATAAAGGAAAGTGAAGACCAAAAAAAAAAGGCAGCTCCAACAATGTTAAAGTATAGGTTTACAGTGTTACTATGAATGTGGAATTAAAATGTTGGAACAGGCAGCTCTGCTGCATTTTCCATCTTCTGGAAAATGACTTTTTTTTTTCTTCTTCTTCTTCTTCTTTTTTGTATTTTAGGATAGGGTCTACAGGGTCTCACTGCATAGATCAGACTTGTAGTGATACTATTTACAGCCTCCCAAGAGCTGGGATCACAGGTGTGCACCACCACACCCAGTCTCAACTGCCATCTCAGCTTGCCCTGGGGGCTGGTCCAGCACAGCAGGCCCAGGGATCAAACTCCTGGCCCCTGCCTCTGCGTAGGCAGGTGCTTTAATCTGCTGAGCTATTTGGCTGACTCTAGAAAATGACTTTTTAATGTGGAATTTTCACCCACTCTTCCTGAACCATAAACTCTTTGGAAAAAGGAAAGATGGGATTCATGACCACCACATGAATATTTGGAGAGCACATCTGAGTTACACGAGGCCTAATAATGTACAGTAAATACTGCACACACTTCATGACAACTCGTGTGATCTCATGGGCACCACTCCTCTCCAAGCCTGCAGAGCTGCAAAAGCAAACATCGTCTTACGCTTGCTCCCTCAAGAGAGCAGCTAGGCACATTCAGAAACAAAAGGTCATTTCAGTATGGGAAGATCAATACTTTAGCAAGGTTGCTGAATTAGTAAACACTCAGTTTAATTCAAGTAATTTGCCCATATTTGGGGGGAGTTGGGGAAAGTCAGCAAGTCAGGAGGCAAAATGGTTGCCTCCTCAGTTTAATATGCGTGAGATCCAGGCCTAGCCCAGGCCCGGCAAGTGTGTGGGAGAGCTGCCTCTCCCCTCTACCTCACCTTGTCCCCTCCAGACTCAGCTCAGGCCTGGCATACAGGCCTGGGGTGAAACTCTGCAGCTGGAATCCCTGTAGAGAATGTAGGGGACAGAATCACCCAGCTAGTCCAGGAGCAGAACATCTCGCCAGAGGGGCACCACAGTTTCACTCCCAAGGGCAGCAGCAGGAAGGAGCTACGCACAGCAGCCAGACCCAAGCCAGGCACAGCTGGATAAATCTAAACTTTGTAGATCTGCACCTGAACTTCAGTAGGTGCTAAGGCTATAACTGCAACAAAGATCTACAACAAAGATCAGAAGACAATGCTACACAAAATGACAACGAGAAGGAGCAAAATGCAATCTCGGACCCCAAGCTCACCCATAACAAGTGCAGAGGACACTAACACAGAACAAACTGGGAATCACACAGCTGAAAGCAATAAATCAACAGCTTCTGAAATAAAGAAACAGCTACAGAAAGGTACAGAGGAACTCAGATTGGAAATGAAAAAAGAAATCCCTGAATTAATAACACCTACAATAAAGAATCAAATGCAGAAACATATGGAGGAAACTCAATGCCCACCCAGAACAAGTGCAGAGGATACTAGCTCAGCTCAAATGTATGAATTAATAGCGTCGAAAGTAAATAAGCAAGAGCAGAAAGGTACAGGGGAACTCAGAGCAGAATTCTTTTCTGAAATAAAAAGCTCAGTTTAAAATATGTGGGTTGTACAGGTACAGACTCTGTGATGACCATGACCAATATGTATGTCTAAAGCGCACCAATAAAATCTGATCTTTAAAAATGTAAGTTGCAGACTTAGCCCTTTTGTTTGTAAATCCTAACTTACCTAGATATGGCCATTAATATTCTTAGCCTTTGCTGCTGCATCAGGAGTTTAATCATATTTCAAAATACCATGTTTTCTTTATTTGCTGATTTAACCTAGAAAAAGAAGAAGACAGTTAACAATGTGTTCCTTCTAAAATAGTAATTTTCACCGGAGAGATGCCTCAGCAGCAAAGCATCTGCCTGGGCAGTGCAAGGTCCCGAGTTCTATCCCCCATACGAAAAAGAAAAAATTCAATGAGATTTCTAGTAGCACTCAGTTAACCTAAAGAAATTCAAGTCTAAAACAATTATTAAAAATTTAACATATAAGATCATTTTTTGAAAATTAATGTTCTATATGTTACCATTCTTTTTCAAAACAAAGTAAAAGTGCCGTAGCTTCTAAGTTCTGCAAAGTTTCTGCCTTCTGCAGTTGTAGCTATGACACCAGATAGCTCACTTCTCTATACTGACCTCTTGAACCCTAAAACAAGAGGTTAGTTGAGCCACCTTCAAGATTCCATTCCAGCCCCAGTTTAGCCAGTGGCAGACTCACTTCCCAGTCAGCGTGGGGACTTTCTCTAAGCCTCTCTTACTATTATCCAAAAGAGCTGACTCTTTAAAAACTCCACCCACCCCGTGCTTCCACAAGATCCCCAGAACTAGTGCAGAGAACCCATTTAATCACAAGACTGTAAGACTAAGCACATCCTAGAAGTCACAACATAGTGACAGTACAGAAACAAGTAAATCTAAAGTTAGAATATATTTTTTGGAAACATTTTGGTCAATTTATTCAGTCTTTACAACAAAGAAATAAATCAAACTCATTCAAAAAGGGGCACTAATACAGCATTTACTGAACATCTATGTGGCATCAGGCATTGTTTTAGGAATTAAAAGAAGACTCTCCTCTCATTCTGCATATGAATTATGTACAAATATAACTGCTACCCAAATGGCACTTCAAAAGCAGGTACCCATGCATAGTGAACAATTTATTTTTTGTTTATCAGATATAGTCATGCAAGACATGGTCTTGCTATATAGTTCATGCTGGCCTTCAACTCACTGTGTAGTCCAAGCTGGCCCCAAATCCATGAAAATTCTCCTGCCTCAGCTTCCCAAGTGCTAGGATTACAGGAGTGTGCCACTGTGACCAGCCACAGTGAATAATCTTAACTCTGGATTTTAAAGACCCTATATATTAAAATCCGCAAGCCAGGTGCTTGCTTCTACCCCTTGTGAACTAACACATTCTCTCTTTCTCTTTCTCTTTCTCTTTCTCTTTCTCTTTCTCTCTCTCTCTCTCTCTCTCTCTCTCT
>NW_004524623.1:6509152-6533075 GCF_000260255.1 Octodon degus | reverse complement strand
AGTGGTCTAAAGCACCTACTTAGAACAAGCTTAGCAAAGCACAGGGACCGCGGTTCAATCCCCCAGCACCACATGCCAGCCAGCCCCACCCCCTGTCCCCCCACACAAATAAATAAAATTAAAAAATAATAATAATTAGCTATTCTTGTTTTGAAAATCAGTAATATATGTATCATTTTATGTTACTCTGTTTCTGTCTTTGTTTTCTATTTGGTTTTGCTTTGGTTTTTACTATCAAAATAAAATAAAACAATTCTTTTTATGTATTTAGTACAGGGTCTAAATACACTATACAGATTGGAATTATAGTGATCCTTCCTGTTTTCAGCCTCCCAAGCGCTGGGATTACAGGCGCACACCACCACACCCAGTCTCAGCTGCTGTCTCAGTGCAGCAAGCTGAGGATTGAACACCAGTCCTATGCTTTCCTAAGCAGGTGCATTAGTCCGCTGAGCTATCTGGCCTGCCCTAATAAATTAAAAAAATAAAATAAAATAGTACCTAGCTTAGAATAAGTACTCAGAAAATCTAAGCTATTAAAATAATCTATCATAAAGCAATGCTATGGGACGTTTACAATCAGTGAACTTTTCTGCACATAAATTTATAAGATCAGAACACCCACTTTATAGAGTTACTGTGAAAATCAAATAGATATTAAAATACTAGATATAAAGATCTAGTGTCTAAATCTTGTTTTTTGGGTTTTTTTTTTTTTCTGGAACTGGGGATTGAATTCAGGCCCTTGCGCTTGCCAGACAAACGCTTATTCTACTGAGCTATCTCCCCGGCCCCTGTGTCTAGAATGTTATCTAGATATGTAGATACTTAGAAAAGCATATACTGTTTCAGCTGGATGTGGTGGCACAAGCCTGTAACACCAGCAATCTGGAGGCTGAGGCAGGCAAACTGTCACAAATTTGAGGCCAGCCTGGGCTACATGGCAGCAAGACCTTATTTCAAGAAAAAAAGAGGGGGGCAGGAGCAGAGCAGAGCAAAACACATTTAAAAGACAAGCATTAATACATCACCATTCCTCGGGTAAAGTCCTGTCTTTTACATCACAAAGATTTTTTACATTGTAAACAAAAACCACTTTGACCTTAAGCACCATCCTTGTAACAACTGTTACATTAATACTTTTGGTGAAGCTGTCCTAAATGTCTCCTGTATCCCTGCAGAATGACGAGGAAAGAGAACACTGAACTGCATTCTGTTAGGAAGACACATTTGCTGTTTCGGTTCACTAGACTGAGGATGAATTTGGCTTATCCTACGGTAGTTCTGTACAAATATACAGCCAGGGCAGAATATCTAGCACTGAAGCACAGAAATTTAACTACATTTTGGGCACAGCTAACTTCTACTAATTGAATTATATTGAAATATGAAGAGAATGGCATTCAAAACCTTTTTTGTGTCAGTGTTCTGGCTGGGTTTTGAAAAAAAAAAACATTGGATAAGTCTTTTTTTTAAATTTAGGCATTCCAGTTTTCTGCTTATTCTTAAAATGATCAGGATTTTTTATTATATTGATACTATTCTGACTTTTTAAAAAGCCAAGAGGGGCGATCTCAATATATTCTTCTCGTTACCTAAACCAGACCCATTATGTGAAAAGCCGATACCTGCAGAACTGTTTCCACGTAAGCCAAGAATTTTAATGCACACAGAACTACAAAGTACATGAGCTGGGCATGGTGGCGCATGCCTTCAATCCCAGCACTTGGGAGGCCGAGGCAGGATCTCTGCAAGTTCAAGACCAGCCTGGGTTACAGAGTGAGTTCAAGGCCAGCCTGAATTACCTAGTGAGACCCTGTCTCAAAACAAACTAGTAGTACATGAGCATTTTCAATTATCTGAACATAGTTGGATATTCTAAATAGATTTCTCCCTTTTATTCTGAGGCAATGTTGGTGAACCACCACACAACTCACACCTTTTATCTACCCACCCCTGTTAATGCTTGGGGAAAAAAATCAATTATATTGTTTATAAATCACTTCACTATTTGGTAATTTATTTTTTAAAAAAGATGCCTGATCTGAATTCCTCAAACCAGCCAGGTGTGGTGGTACACACTTGTAATCCCAGCACTCAGGAGGCTGAGGCAGGAGGACCACTCCAAGTTCAATGTCAGCCTGGGAAAACAGTAAGCTCAAGGCCAGCCTGAACTGTATAATGAGACCCTGTCTCCAAAAGACTAATCAAAATATTAGTAACAATAATAATAACAACAATAATAATGATAAGATTCCTTGAGCCAGATTTCTTTTTCTAAGAGAGAAGTAAAACTAGATATCAAGAAAGATTATGACCATGTTTATGAATATTTAAATAGCCATCAGTTGTTTTTATGAATAAATCTAAAATATTAAAGTAGTATTTTACATAATTGCTTGAATTATGAATTATTAACAAAAGCAGACAAAAATAATTTTTGAACTATCAATATTAAAGAGCAAATGTAAAAATATATTCACTTCTTCATCTGCACATTGAAGCAGTAGGTACTGAGTTGATGCTAGACATAAAAAATAAAAGACGTATTTCCTGATCCTCTGGTGGGATTATTGTCTAGTGACAGAGTCACTGACCCATCCTGCAGTGCTAGAAGAACGTTTAACTCAGAGTAGAAGGAAAGACAAAGTATCAGGGAAAGCTTCCTGGGAAAGGTGGTACCTAAGCTGAGTCAAGTAAGATAGCTGAGAATGAGCAAGTGAAAGAACAATTATGTCAAGAATGCGGAGAAAAAGCACACAAGGGCTAAAGTTGGAATGTGGGGTATGCATGGGAAAACATTACGAGATAGGTGGGGAAAGGCACATGGCCACTGCATAAACAGTCAAGTCTGCGCACTAAGTACATTTCTCATTTTCCCTTACAATTTTAAGGACACCACTAATGCTCTATCAAAATACTCTTACTGACTGTGGTGCTTTAAGCTGAACCTTGCAGGCACAGCCCCCATCCATAAACACAGGTAATTCCTCAGCAAGCACTTAGATTTGCCATGAGTACCGGGATAGGGTGGTCAGTGACAAGATACCCACCTCCCACCCATGCCTAGCAAAGCCATCTATATTAACCTCGTATTTCACAATGAATTGATAGTCACTTTTAATTATGCATGTTGGTTTTTAGGAATAGAAATATAAAATATATGCAGTATTTCTCTATGTGACACAAATACAGATTTCAATTTCTATGGTTATTTAGCAAATACTCAGAACATGTTACTTACAATGGCTTGCTAAAAACAGAAGAAAAAGCTAAATGGAACATGATATAAATCATAGCTTCTACCTTTAATAATGTTGCTCATAACTCAATCTTGAGTCATCCTGAACACTGGAAAATACTTACACCCACAGAGACACTGGTGATGAAATTTACACAATTAAATCTGAGCACCCATAATCTCTGCCTTAAGATATGTGCAAACCCAGCAGATGAGTCACTCTGCCTTCGCTAATTCAATAATGTATTTAGCTCCAAGGGCAACAATCCCAGCAATTTCAGTCACAGGAAAAAACAATCAGCCTATGGAATCCTCAAAGTAGCTTTCAGTTTAGTGCTTTATGCTGCAATATAAAAACATGCGCGGCAAAAGCAAATATACTGTCCTTCAGCAACATCAAACTTCCAGCTTCTACACAAGGGATCACGTGGGTCTCTCCATTAGAACACAACACAGAAAAAAATGCTACACAGAAAAAGACTGAAATGAGACATAACAAAGTGCAGGCATCTCCAGAAAGCACCTATCATTAACTGGGAGCTTTGGAATAAGTAAGTGTGATGCTACAGAGATAGTGCATTCATTTTGCTACAAACATCACACACTAAAATCCTATTTCTGTGCTGATTTCATATGCCTAGGTACCTAACTGCTTGAAAGTCATCGAATTCGGTACCTGAATCATTTGGCAAAATTTTGTCGGAGTATTTGTCCTCTGGTACTTGACAGGCAAGGAAGAACCTGTCAGCGCTGACAGCCTCGTGACTTGCTACCCTCTCCAGTCAAGGCTTTTTTTTTTTTTTTGGTACAGTGCTCATCATTCGGTACTTGTGTCTTCCAGAACGATTAGCAACAAGTACTGAGGTACCCCTATATTGATTTTAAAACTGTGCCAAATTAACAAATGAATACTCCCTTCTCATAATAAAGCCCTCATTTTAAGTGTGCTGATGGACACTAGAAAGCACTGCCCGACGGCATAATAAATGGTGACTTAGGAAAAGCCACGTATCACACAACATCTGTGACCTCATCACCATTTACCAAATAGCACTGTAAACTTAAATGAACTATTTTCAAATAAATGCTATTCTCCTCGTGAAAAAAAAAATTACTGAATAACTAACAGCAACACACTTTTTTTTCCCAATAGTACACTTGTATTTTTAATGAAATGTCACTGAACTAAGCAACAGCAGAGGTCATACATAACTACCACGTAAAAATCCTACAATATTTTCCTTAATGTGGTATACCTAAGAGTTCTTAAAGCATTGGGCTTGTGCGTCTATCCTTTAAAATAAAACTGTAAGTGTAAGTCACTGTTATGTTGAACCAAAGCCTCACACCCGCTAGGCAGGCACCATCACTGCTACATCACAGTCCCAATTCTCTTGAGTTAAGCAGAAAAAAGGACGAAAAAAAAATTGAAAGACAACACTAAATACAGTATCTTAGGTTGGCTCTTGAAACTAAAAAGTCCACATTAGTAGAAAACACTAGTAAAATTAAACACTATAGTGTGTGGCTTTGTTATTAGCACTGTACCAGTGTTAATTTCTTTCTTTAGACAAATGTATCATAGTTAATTTAGATGTTAATATTAAGGTAAGTTCGGGAAAGGATATATAGGGTATATGGTACTATTTTTGCAATTTTTCTATGGCTATTCTCAAAAGAACGCTTATTTTTTACTTTTTATTTTTTTGGTACAGAGTCTCGCTATGGCAGCTCAGACTCCTAGTGATCCCCCTGCTTCAGCCTCCCCAGTGCTGAGATTACAGGTGTACCACCATGCTCAGTTCCAGGGGCCAGCACAGCATGCAATACGGGGGACCAAACCTAGGATCCTTATGCTTGCCAGGTAGGGGCTTAGACCACTGAACTGTCTGCCAGCCCCAAGAATGTTTATTTTAAAATTACTTTTCCCATCCATTAGATTTGACAGGTTCTGCATTATTTTAAGGAAAAAAACTTCACAGTTATCTCTTTCCAATATCTCCCATGCATAAATCAAGAAAAAGGATTAAACTAACCTAACACTGGTTCATTTGTTGGTAGAATGGAAAGCAGCTCTTTCTCCCTACAATATTTTCCATGGTGTAAATTTCTTCTAAATCAAATTAGAGAATATACAAATCAATAGTCATTAAGGGTCTCTTCAGGAAGAAGAGCTGTGAACATCCACGCAAAGCTCAAAGGCAGACTGCACAGAGCAGGTTGGGGCCGCGTGGAAAGAACATGGTGGCCAAGGAAAGTGCCCAGAGGCTTGGGCAGGCAAAACCTAATTAGCAAGGCGGGAAATCTGCCAGCACGCGCAACTTGACATTCATTCTCAGGTGCAAGGTGCCTGAAGCCTGGCGAGGCTGTGAGGAGAATGCACATCTTAAGGAATGGCCTACACAGCCACCGACACAAAGTAGCACAGCCTGGGTTTTTCTGAACAAAAATAATGTATCTGGAAACTTTGTGCACAACTGTCCACTGACACCTTCCACAGACACTCACCACTACAGTATGTGTTCCGCTTTTCTTCCTTGCTTCCCCCCACTACAACACCTCCTTCTCACTTGGACCCCTAATGGCTAAAAGTGGCAACTTACGCTATTCAGTAAAGAATTATCAAAGTTTAGAGGTCTGTGGGATTAGAGAATCAAATTCTATACTGGACATGTGCCTATCACTTTTTCTTTTTCTTGAAATGGTCAGGCCAAAATATGTTCTAGCAACATCCTTAAGTCATAATGGGGAAACTGAATCAAGAACAAATGATTCCCAATCTAAATGAGGAAAATGAAACACATTTTGTCCCTTGAAGAATGTGCCAGTGGGATCGGATAGATCACGTTTTGGTGAATCTAAACTAATGGGGGGAGTACACACCTGTGACTACAGCTACTAGGGAGGCTGAGGCAGGAGGGTAACACTTTGAGGGTAGTCTGAACAACTGGATGAGACTCTGTTACCGAAAAAAAAGTAAAAAACATAAAAAGGGCTAGGGATATGACTCAGTGGTAGAGCACTTGACTAGCATATGTGAGGCCCTGGATTCAGTCCCCAGGACCACCAAAACACTAATAAGAGTTGTTGCTTGACACAGCAGCAAATATTCGTAATCCCAACAGGAGGGGAGACAGGAGGATTACCATGAGTTCAAGACTATTACGGGCTCTGTAGTGGGTTCAAGGCCAGCCTGAACTGCATAGTAAGACCCTGCCTCAATCTTCCCAGGTGCTAGATGACAGCTATAATCAAGTGGCAGGATTTCAGAGCATTCAAGAGCAATGTCCTTTTGAGCCCTTCCTAACACTAAAGAATAATCCCAATCTTTGGAAACTTCCTTCATTTTTTATTTTTTGTTACTTTTTATTTTCTCCATCTTTTCCAATGGGAAAAATGAAGGTGAAGGAAAGATTAATGACTTGTTTTCTTTAAAATTTATCTCGATTTTAGCTGGGTGTAGTAGTGCACATTTGTAATCCCAGCACTCCTGAGGCTAAGGCAAGAGAACTGGTACAAGTTCAAGGCCAACTTACAATACAAAGTAAGACCCTATGTCAAAAACTAAATATAAAGATTTATCTTGGTTTTAAACTCAGGATATCAATCATCCATAGTAAAGGCAATTTGGTACGATGATATTCACAAGTAGCTAAGGCCAGTCTCTCTAAATGTAACATACAACAAAATATAACTTGAAAGCAACCATGAGAATATTTTCTTTCTTCCCTCTTGTGTTCTTAAAGACAAAGAAAAATAATCTTGACAGAAAATAGCTGGAATTTCTATGACGTATTATTCTACTTAAAAAGATGTTTCTTCACCAACACTGGCTGAAAATGTGCACTTTAAATCCTTTTATAAAATCTTTGAACTTAATTCAATAGCTAGCTACAAACAATATTAGTTTCACATAATTATGCATATAAAATACTCATGTCAAAGCCTTACATTTTAAAATTTTCCAATGTAAATTATTATTCTGAATTCCAAGAAACTAATTTTCTAAATAATATATACAGTATAGCCCAGCCAACATTTCCCTCCCCTCCCCTCTCTTCCCTTCCCCTTTCCCTTCCCCCTTCCCTTCCCTTCCATTCCTCCCTCTCTCTCCTTCTTTCTTGAGACAGCTCAGGCTGGCCTTGACCACATGTAGCCCAGGCAGGCCTTGAACTTTTGGTGGTCACCCTTCTCCCACCTCCCAAGTGCTGGGATTACATGCATGAGCCACCACGCCCAGAAAGATGTTACTATTAATGTAACCAATAAAAGGCATCCAGCAGGTCTACTGAGGAAATGTACTTTAAACACTATATTAGATTTTAAAGCAAAAGGCTTTGTATTTGATGTTCTGAGTTGCTTCAATATGGAATAAGACATCTTCAGACCAAAACACAGAGGTGTACAGCAGTGAAATAAACTTCCACCTAATGAAGAACTTAAGTTTCCTTTAAATGTTGAGTTTCCAAACACTAGGAGTGTTTCAGTACATTCCAATCCTGGAAGAAGTTACGTGACTTGGGCTATATTCCAATTGAAGTGAATTTCAAGGACCAAACAAAAACTGAACTATTTTACATTAAAGTGAACAAAGAAAAAAGATAAAATAAAACAGCTTTTTAGATACTTAGAAATATAAACTAGTACTTCTATCAAGTTTAAACAATTTTATTCAATTAATTTAGGTGGAATAAAAAGTGAAGCATTTTAAACCTCATTAGTCCAAAATAAAACATTTTATACAAAAACTTTTAAGTCTTGGGACGGGGAGATGGCTCAGTGGAATAAGCGCTTCCGTGGCAAGCGCAAGGGCCTAAGTTCAATCCCCGGTTCCGCAAAAAAAAAAAAAAAAAAAACAACTTTAAAGTCTTTATGAAACTTTAGTTTTTAGTTGTAATAATTCTGCTTAATGTTATTAAAAGCTATCCAACTTAGTTTTCACAACTTTCTACTATCCAAATATTTGGAGGGCCAGTCAGATAGCTCAGTGGACTAAAGTACCTGCTTAGGCAGAGGGCAGTGGCTGGGGCTCCATCCCTGGCCTGCTGCGCCAGCCCTGCCCCTGGGGCATGCCGTGACAACAACTACGACTGGGCATGGTGGCACATGCCTGTAATCCTAGCGCTGGGGAGGCTGAAAACAGGAGGAGCACTGGAATCTGATCTATGTAGTGAGACCCTGTAGACCCTGTACTAAATACCAAAACCAAAAACAACAAATATTATGTTGTTTCATTTTACTTTTTAAATCTTCAGAAACATAAAGGTGTTTCTTTAAAAGCAAAGCTTAGGGCTAGAGACATAGCTCTGTGGCCTAAGCACCTGCCTGGCAAGCACAAGCTCCAGAGTTCAACCCCTAGTACCCTACCACCCTAAAAAAAAAAAAGCTTAATTAAAAACTCTTTGCAATACAAGGTATTTTTCACATAACCCTACAGACCCACTCTCTTGACAATGTTCACCTTACTCTACCCAAGGCAATATTCACAGAGCACCAGCAGACCAAGGTGGCTTGGCTCCATTTCTGAGGTCTGCCCCTACCAGACGGCCACCAGAGCTCTTGCTGGTTCAGGCAATCTCTCTCTTCATCCATTTTAGACCTAAAGGTTAATAGCTTCCTGTCTGTTGGTAGTCTAGTCTGCATCACTTGCTGACTTCCCTCAACCTGCCCAAACTCTGTAAATACAGATATTCCTTCTTGAACAACTATTTAGACTTAAGACCTGCCACTTGGACTTAAAACCCACCCCCCCTCCTGGGGGTACAGTTCCATACATCTTGTCTTCAATGCCCTCTTTTTGTACAGTATATCTAGCTTACATAGTACTGTAATTTCTGTGGATTGTTCTATATAGTACTAGAGTGATATGCTCCATTATACTTTACAGTACTATAAGTTATGCAAATAAAAGCAAAGTCATAAAGTTGGAGTGTCCTCTGACCATTTACTTTTTTTGAATATTGTACACACTATATTCAATTCCTTATACAGCAACAGATCTATGTAACTCTTAAATTGCAGGAGAAATGGTGTAATTTTTGCACACAGCATCAGGTAAGGGCTCATCTTTTTGCATTTTGTATAACTGGTTTTCCTAGCACAATTTGTTGGAAAGATTGTCCTTTCCTAGTCCTTTCCTAGGTTTGGCATTTGTTATCGTTTAGATTTAAAAAAAAAAAGATCCCCTTAAAATAGGATATGTGAGATGTGAGGCTTCATGACTGGACCATGAAGCCTCTAACTGTATCAATGAGTGAACTCACAGTGATATCAACATCCGCGGGCATTACTGGGAGGTACTGGAAACTCAGGAGGCGGAGCCTAGTCTGGGGCAAAGCAAAAGTCATGGCCATGACCGTGGAGTCATATCCTGTCCAGCCCCTCCTCTCTGGTTCTTTCCCTCTTGCACGACTTCCTGGCTGCCATGCAATGAGCAGCCTTCCTTCACCATCCCCTCTGCCACAGGCCCATGGCCACAGAGGTGACAACCATGGACCCAAACCTCTGAACTGAGGGCCAAAATAAGCTTTTCTTCCTCTAAGTCACTTACATCAGGTATTTTATTTTGCCATTTTATTTAGCAACAAAAGCTAACCAATACAGTGCTTTTGTCAATCTTTTTTAAAAGCCATATGCAACAGCTTATTTTTGAACTTTGCATTCTATTTCACTGGACTACAAGTCATGCCAGTATCACATAATATTTTAATTACTGTGGTTTTACGGTAAATCTTAAAACCAGGATATCTGAGTCCTCTGCTTTGTTTCTTGGATGCCATTGTAAATTCATCATTTCCGTTTCAAAGCATTGTTTGTATGTTGACTTCACATCTGCCACTTTACTAAATTCGTTAGCTCTAACAGGTTTTTTTGTTTATTACATAAACATTGTATCATGTGTGACCAGGATCTTCCTTTACCATCTGAAGACCTTTCACTTCTTTTCTTGCCTAATTGTTCTGGCTAGAGCTTTGAGAACTGTGGTAGACAAAGTGATGAAAGCAGAATCCTAGTCTTATTCCTGATCAAAGAGCAGAAGTCAGTCTTTAACCGTGGAGAATGGTACTCACCACAATTTTTCATATGCAGCTTTTATTGCATAGAGGTAACCATCTTCTATTTCTAGTTTGTTGAGTGTTTCTACTTGATTGTGGTATATACAGTGGTGCCCTGACCTACAAGCTTAATGATTTTTTTACTTTGGGGAAGGTGGCCGCAGCTGTGTTTGTATGGAGAAGACAGCTGTAGTCAAATCTGACCTGGCGCAGAAGCAAAATTCTGCCAAATGCTTGTGTTTGCACACCGAGGTATTACTTAAATATGCTGAATTTGTTTGGCCTGGTTTTTTTTGGGGGGGGGGCAGGGAGTACAGAAGATCAAACTCAGGACCTTGCTCTTGCTAGGCAGGAGCTTATACTGCTATTTCCCCAGCCCTGCCAGGTTTTTTAAAAAAGATTTCTACATCAATATTCATTATTTAATTGCATTTTAAATTATTTTCTGTAACATATAATAGTGTAAAATAGATTGAAAAAAAAATGAGAGGCTGGGTGTGGTGGCACAAGCCTGCGGTCCCAGCACTTGGGAGGTAGAGGTAGGAGAACTGCTGAGTTCAAGGCAAACCTGGGCTACACAATGAGTGTATGGCCAGCCTGAACTGCTTAAATAGGCCTTGTTGAGAAGAGGAGGTGGAGGGAGGGAGAGGGAAGGAGAAGGAGGAAGAAGGGGAGGAGAGAGGAGGGAGAGGAAGGAGAAAGAGAGGAGAGAGAAGGGAGGGAGAGGGGAAAGGGAGGGGAAGGGATGGGGGTGAAGAGTCAATGGTTGTGCTTGACTGAGTATTCGCTCATTTTTAGTCCATTTCAAAGTAGTTCACATTTTTTGGACAAAATCCTGCAATGGTAAGGTGGGCACAGTGGTACACACCTATAACCCCAGCACTTAAAGAGGCTGAAGCAGGAGCATCGCTGCAAGTCTGAGGCCAGACTGGGCTACAAAGTGAGTTCAAGCCCAGCCTGAACTGCATAGTGAAACCCTGTCTCAAAAAGACCAAAAAATCCCCAAAAAACCTAGAACAAAACAAAAAATAATACTGCAATGGCTTCCCCAGACCCCTGAAAGTAAAATCTAGACTCTTCAATGGCCTACAAGCTCCTGAATATGATTTCCTGCCCCCTGACTCCACTACTGATTGTGTACTTTACAACTCTTCCCTCTCCAGTCTGTTCCAGCAGTGCTATCCTTGGTATTCTTTCTGGTCTGCACTAAGAACGTTGGGCCTTTGTAGCTACTGTTCTTTGTACCTGGAATTTCCATCCACACTTATGCAGATTGCTCTCTCACTTACAGTAGATCTTCAAAAATATAAACTAGTAGGGTTTACCGCTTCGTATTTTTCTGCTTTATTCCTCGGAAGACTTGTTACTAAGAGGCATACTGTAAATTGACTTTTTAACTTCTTTATTATTGATTCTTTATCTCTTACTCTATTGACAATACAAAATACAAACTCCCTAAGGGCAAAGACTTTGCCAGACACATAGCAAATTCTCAATAATTGTTAAATAAATGAATAAACATATAAACATCCTAATACCATATACTGTTTATAAACACAAAAATACATTAATAAAACTACAAAAAATTTTCACTTGTACTTATTGCTTATTAAATTGGCAGTTATTTCATGAAAAATGCTTTGAAATTTAGAATTCATCTGAATGATCTACCATACACATTCCCAGCATCAATACCTTTAGTATACTGAAAAGTTATTTCAGCTAAAACAGGAATACTGTTAATCTTATTAGAAAGCACAAGTTTAGAACACCATAGACCACTAGAATGAAATGATAGGTTAGCTCTGAAGAGTAGCTTCAAGTATTTTTCTTTCTTGACCTTAGTTCACTCAAAAATGTAGTGAAAAAAATTAATCTTTCTTTCTCCTATAAGTAAACAAACAACAAAGTTATAAGACTTTAAGTTTCTCTTGTTGATGAAGCTAAAGTTATTGAGAGGGCTGGTGAGATAGATCAGTGGTCTAAAGTACCTGGTTAGGCAAGCTTAGGCAAGCACACAGGGACCGCAGTTCAATCCCCAGCACCACATGCTGTGCCAGCCCAGCCCCCAGGGTAGGCTGAGAGAGCCACAAAAATAGACAGACAGACAGACAGACAGACAGACAGACAGACAGACAAAGTTATTTAGGACTGGATTTACCAGTATATGCATTTTCACTTGTTAAATTGTCACAAATTAATGTATTCATTAATGCTAATTATGGCTGTGGGAAAAGAAAAATAGTATTCTGAATATACTCTTCTTTCTCCCAAAATAAATGGGCTTGGAGGCAAGGAATTCCATTCTCCTCATTGATGAGCCTGGTCATATCTGCTATAATAACAAACATAACCAAATCATAATTGAAGGATCTGAGGCAAATTATTCTGAAAAGTAAATGAATGAACTTACTTGTAATTGGTATCTCTCTTTAAAAGAATATATGAAAGAATAAGAGAGGTCACATTCATAGAAAAAAAATTAGATTAAATTAACCAGTATATAGCTGGGTGTGGTGGCACATGCCTGTAATTTCAGCACTTGAGAGGCTGAGACAGAACTGCTGTGAGTTCCAGGCCAGCCTGAGCTACAAAGTGAGTTCAAGGCTGGCCTACACTACATAGCAAGGCTCTGTCTCAAAAAGATTAATAACAATAATAATTACACTTATTATTTGTTAATATTATAAAAATAACCAATCCATCTGAATTAATGAGTACAATGTTACTTGTGTACTAGTAATCATACCAGAATATAACTGGACTTACTGCTGTTGTCTTTATTTTACAGTATAGGCTAAACACACAAATAGACAGTCACTGTAAAAACAGATAATGAATTATAGTCTAATATACTATCGATATTTTTTAGAAGAATTGTTAATTTAAAGGTAAAAAATTTGAAATAGTAGTATTAAAGGAGTTAAGCCTGGGCTGGGGAGATAGCTCAGTAGAATAAGCGCCTGCCTGGTAAGCACAAGGTCCTGAGTTCAATACCCAGTACCACAAAAAAACAAAACAAAACAAAAAAAACACACAGTTAAGACTAATAAACACAACTTTCTGCCATTTGTTGTCTTCTACTAGTCACAAATACTGTAAAATAAGTGCTGGCTCTCTTTGTCAGAATCAGTTATCCAAATCTCAAACTAATTACTTGTTTACTGTATTTTTAAATAGCTGTGTTGTTCTACGAGTGACACATACTTAACAGTGTAAAAGTTATAAAGGACATAATTTCTGCATTTTGAAAAATGTTTGAGGCGTCTTTTTTTTTTTAAATAAAGCCTTTCTAGAGCAGCTTTATATTTAGAGAAACAATGGGGAGATATGGAGATAGAATGCTATAAATCCCATATCCATTTTTCCTTTTTTTTTAACATCTTATAAACTGATACATTTGCACTTTTCTTTTTTTTTAATTTTTTATTTATTTATTTATGTGTGTGTGGCCAGCTCAGCCCACCAGGGGGCGGGGCTGGCTGGCATGTGGTGCTGGGGGATTGAACTGCGGTCCCTGTGCTTTGCTAAGCTTGTTCCAAGTAGGTGCTTTAGACCACTGAGCCATCTCACCAGCCCAACTGATACATTTGCTATCAGTAGTGAAACAATATGGCTACATTATTAAACCTCATACTTACACTTACTTAGATTTCAGATGTCAAGTCTCCTTCGGCCCCTTCTGGCTGTCAATAATTTCAAGAATTTTCCTTTTGAAGTCCTTAATAGTTCTAAGTACTTAGTCAATTATTTTATAGCATGTTCCTCTCCTGGAATTTGTCTGATGTTCTCATGATTATCGGTTTCAGGAAGACCACAGAGATTGGAATAAGCGCTTCCCTGGCAAGCACAAGGGCCTTAGTTCAATCCCGGGTTCCACCAAAAAAAAAAACTTTCTTGGGTGGGGCCAGGGAGATGGCTCAGTGGAATAAGCACTTCCTTAGCAATGTGGACGGTAGCCATTAACTCTGATCACTTGGTCGCAGCAGTGTTTGTCCCATCTCTGTACTGTGAGGTTACACCTCCCCTACCTTTGCAAACTGTACCTTTTGGAAGAGGGGCACACACTGTCCACATTTAAGAGGGGTAAGTATGCTTCACCTTGAACACCTTGAAGGAAGCAGAGTGTTACAGAAATCACTTATGATTTTTCTGGAAGGAGATTTGCCTCCATTTATTTATTCACTCAGTCTACACCAGTATGGACTCATGGATATTTATTTTAGATTTTGGTTTATATCCAACACTACTACATATTTATTTTCTAGCTCAAGCTACTCCACTTGGAGTTCTTTCATTTGGCTATATTCCTTTGACATCTCTTTGCCTTTGTGGGTGTTTTTGAGTCAGAATTTTCTGTTTTGTTTTTGTACTGGAGATACAACTCAGGATCTTGTGGTTGCCAGGTAGACGTTTCTGCCACTGAGCTACCTCCCCAGCCCTTTGTGGATGTTTTTTAAAAAAAATTCTTACTTTTGGGCACTACCAGACAAATCTAAGCTGATCTTACATATTTCTCACCCCTTCAATCAACTACTCTTCCAAGGAGCCCTTCTGCCAAGCTCTGGATTCTAGGCGTGCTTTTGCTTCAGACCTATCACTGCTTTAAAGGAGGTATAACTTTTTTTTTTTTACTACATTTTATGTGATTTTTTAATGGGAAATTTGCATAATAAAATATGACATAATAAAATACAAGCTCATAGAGTTCTATGTAATTTTAAAACTAATACAACTGTAGATGGCATATTTATCATTTTTAACAGACGTTTTGAAAACAATCTGAAAAATATGAGAGGCTAAATTTTTAAAAAGTATAATTGAGACATAATCTTGGGAAATAGAAAAAAAGAGACAAACCCATAAAGTCAGGGGTAGAAAACAATCATTTTAGTTTCTGTAGCAAACAGCAATCTATACGCTGAAGAATAAAGATTCCTCCCGTGAAGGAACTAGAATAATCTTAATCCTAAACCTAAACAGCATAGTAAAATGAAATAAAGATTGGGCTTTATGGTAACCTGTGCAAAAGTCTTAAAATATTAGTAGTATGAGTCCAATAAGACACTTAATAATCTATGACTTTGTAGGAACTATACTAGGAATCTAGCATTTGCTTCCTCTGAAACGTCCCTTTTTTTCTGAATTTATTAACAGATGGGAACTCTCTCTCTCTTATTCTGCTAATGTGAAGAATTACTTTGCTTTTTCTAATGGGAAGCAAACCTATGGGAAGGAGGACAGAACCCCTCCCCTGCACTTGCCAATGCAGGTGCTTAGTCTGCTGAGCTATAAAAAGCTATCTGAACAAATAGAACTAGCATAAACAAGTACTCATCTGGGTAAAAAATGAAGTTACATTCTTATATCTAACCCCAGCAAAATAAACTACTAGGAGATTTAAGTATTAAATATGAAATGCAAAATAATTATGCTTTTAATGGTTATTGGCTAATGCAAGGAAGGATACCTTTATGATCTCTGATTAAGAAAAGATTTCTAAAAAAAAAAAAAAAAAGAAAAGATTTCTTTTATTATATTATTTTTAAAATTTATGTATTTGGCCCAGGGTCTCACTATGCAGCTCGGACTCGTCGTGATCCTCCTGTTTCAGCACCCTCAGCACTGGGATTACAGGCGTGCACCACCATGCCCAGTTTTGGAGGCTGGCACAGGAGCATAGCATGCAATGCCAGGGATTGAACCCAGGTCCTTGTGCTTGCCAGGCAGGTGCTTAGATCACTGAGCTATTTCTCCAGCCCCAAGAAATGATCTGTTAAAATTAAACCATAAAGGAAATCCCTGTATACTTAACTAATAAAATTAAGAACTGCTGTAAAGTACTGTATATACACAAAATGTCTGTATTTTGCTGCATTTGGGCTGCGGGAAGGGAACAGATTACAGAGAATGTTATTAAAGGCTATCAAGGTCTATAGGAGAAATGCCAAATAACGAACTGAATTCTTTTTTTTTTTTTTTTTTGCAGGACCAGGGATTGAACTCAGGCCCTTACGCTTGGCAGGGAAGTGCTTATTCCACTGAGCCATCTCCCGGCCCCAGGAACTGAATTCTTTAAATTTTAATTCTTTACATTTCTCCTTGTTTTATAATCATAAAATTAAACAACAATCTTGTCAAAGCAACTACATTATCTGCTTAAGGAAAAAAAATAGTACAATGGTTACATGGGACTGCCACTATTCTAACTACTTTATATCTTAAATATTATGTAATTGGGCCTGCATTTAAACTCAGCACAGCCAGGACAGATCCTCGAGGACACCAGGCCCTGTGGCCACCAGGGATCCCAGGGCAAACTTAATCCCCGAGGCTGAGGTGGAGAGGTTGTGGCTCCACGTCCCAGAGGGCCGGCACCAACCCTGGAGCCCCAGCCTGGGGACTGTTTCTCCTAGGTGGTGACTGCTATTGTCTGGTAGTGTCATGTTTGGAATGTTCCCTAGCACTGAGGACCCGCTTAGAGGGATAAAGACCTTTTTTCACCGTTATTTTTTTTTTTCTCTTATGACTTTTTTTTTTTTTTTTTTTGGTGTGTTGTACAGCAGTATAATTTTTCACTTATTTATTCCATCAATAGATACGGTTTGTACAATGGTTCCATTTCAGAAAATAAAATTCAAATCATGAATAAAAAGAAAATAAAATTAAATAAAAATAATTTAAAAATCAGCACAAAGCCAGGTGTAGTGGTACACTTCTGTGATCCTAGCACTCAGGAGGCTGAAGCAGGAAGATTGCTGTGAGTTCAAGCCTTGGCTACATAATGAGTTCAGGACTGGCCTGAGCTACATAGTAAAACCTTATATTAAAAAAACAATTTATCAGCCAGGGATGGTGGCTCACTCCTGTAATTCCAATACAGGAGGCTGAGGCTGGAGGATCACTGCAAGCTTGAGACCTGTCTGGGCTACAAAGTGAGCTCAAGGCCAGCCTGAGCTGCATAGCAAGACCGGGGGAAGAAAAGGAGGAGGGGGAATTAATAAATTAATTTAATAGAAAAAAATCTACACATCACTGTAGCAGTTTGAAAATAATGTTAATAAACAAAACAACAAGGGCTGGGGAGAGAGCTTGGTGGTCTAAGCATCTGCCTAGCAAGCACAATGACCTGGGTTCCACCCCCAGTACTGCATGCCATGCTGGCCACTGAAATCATTCATGGTGGTGCACGCCTATAATCCCAGCACTGGGAAGGCTGAGACAGGAGGACCACTACAAGTCTGAGCTGCGTGGCAGAACCCTGTACCAAATACATAAATTAAATGATTAAAAATAATAATAATTTTTTCATAATTTTATTGAGAAACAAATAGCAATGAGACAGTTTCAAACCAAATTGGTAGGACAGTTTCAATAATTAACACATTGCATACATTATTCCTAGTGGTTAATTGCTGTACAAGATGCGGACTTGATATCCTACTTACAAACACCATTAGAACAAATCATTCTATTCATTAAGAGAATGTAACTATATATCTATCCTAAGCACTTTGAATACACAGATACAAAATGGACCTTCATCTGTATCCCCTTTTTTGGTTAAAATATTTAAATGATGGGGATATTTTGGTTAAATATCCCCATCATTTAAATATTATAGGTGTGTAAACTCAGCAAAATATTCTTAAGACGTTCAGCAGTCCATAATAGTATTGGGTCTTCCACTTCACTGGCAATGTCAGAAATTGTTGACCTGAATAATAAATTTTTTAAAAGAGAACACAACCTTCAGTAACTTTGTATCATTGCCTATATCCAGATCTTCAAATATTAGTAATGATACACTGGGTAAAATCCAACTAATGTTCAAGTACGTTGAATGTTAGTGTTTCCCCTTCCTTGAAACGTTACTATTAGTTTTACCAGATCGACTACTTACCTGTTAGAAACAATGTTAGAACCTGTCTTTGCATGCTTTGGGGGAGACATGTATGAAAAGCGCTCTAGCCGGGGTGATGGCTTACGACTGCGGTCTATGTCACTGGACAGACACAAGAAAGATCACATGAACATAGAAATTCAGAGAGCGCCTGCACAACACAGTGAGATCCTGTTTCTCAAACATAATAAACCAGACATAAAGGCACATACCCGTAATCCCGGCACTTGGACAGCTGAGCAAGAGGATTGTCACAAGTTCAAGACCAGTCTAAACTACACAGTAAGCCCCTGTCTCATTGTTTGGGGCTGAGGATTGAACACAGGGCCCCCACTGAGCTACACTCCCAGACCTTTTAAACTTTATTTTTTTTCTTATTTTGAGACAGGGTCCTCCTAAATTGGTATAGGCTATCCTTAGTGGGCTAGAACTTGTGACCCTCACCCTCGTGCCTCAGCCTCCTACAGCTGGGATTACAGGGGCGCCCTGCTGTACCTGGCAAGTATTTTTAAAAATTAAAAATAAAAATGGTAAGAAACTCAGGAGACAACATATTTCAGGACTTTCTAATTTTGAAACTAAAGTACCAAACAAATACAAAGAAACATTCCTGACTTTGTGAACTTATATTAGCACTGTATTTAGGACTGAGAAGGATGCGTATGAAAGAAATTTATCTCAAATGCTTTTTAAAATAACAATCAATGTATCCATCACCCAAAATCCTCCTTTCACCCAACATCAAACACCCTCCCTTTATTCCCAATATACACATACATATGAGATGGGCAGTTGCCTTCTAAACCTGGCTTTACCTTAAGACAATGATTACGGGCGCACAAGCTCTCCCTTGGCCTTGTGGCTTCTACGTGCCGCCCTCACGGCCCTGGCAAGCACGTGACTAGAGAAACGATGCGCAATCCCCCACATTCTTTCCCTCAGCTCACACATCAAGAACTTGCCCTCTCAGCTGCATTCTTCTCCCAACAGCCATGGTCACCTTAGCAACCCTATGCTCCTAATGTGGACAGCTGGGCCATTTAAAGTCAGTCCTTCTTGGCAGAGAAAATGCTTGTTCTTCAAATTGGGGTAGAGGAGAGGTTTTTCTTTTCAATACACATTACAGAGGTTGATTTAACTTGATCAGCACTTTTGTCCTGTGGCAGCAATTTGTGTGCAGTTTCGATCTATTCTGAGTTTTGGGGCTTTTTTGTTTTTTAACCTAAAGGCATGCAGTTGAAAAAATAAAATAAAACCAGCACATATGGAACCCTAAGAATAGAATGTAAAACAAAAAGCTATCTAAAATAATTGTATTCATTTATAAAATACTAAAACTATCTACATTTTTATGGATAAAGTTTAAATTCAGCTAAAATGAACTATAATAACAGAAGATTTTATTATACAGTAAGAGATCAAGAGTTAAAAGATCTGTGTCTTTTAAACAGTATGACCTTTTCTCTGACCAAAAACACTACTAGGGCCAGGGTGTAGCTTGGGGTGGTACTCCTGCCAAGCAAACAAGGCCCCAGTTCAATCCCAGCATCATTATCACCACCATGAACAACAACAAGAAGAAAGCTACACTCCTATGTTCCATACTCCAAGGTATTAAATGGGCTACCAACCAATTAGCATTCCTTTATTCTAACTGCTACATTGCAAATTTCTCACAATCTTTCCACAGACTCAAAAAGCTAGCACGACCTAGTACAACACTGAATTACTCAAAACCAATTTTGATCCTTCCCTGTACCTGAAAGTCAACCAAATTAAGCCTCTCAAAACAAGACACTGGTTTAAGATCCAGTATCTAATTTTTACCCCATACAGAAATAATTTAGAGAGAAGAAATTACTACACGCTGAAATATGAGATCAAATTACTCATTCCATATGCACGTAAGGATTTTAATGTTCCATCTGCCAAAGCAAGATGCATGAAAAGAGAGGGAAATGTGGAAAAAAGAATTACAATGTATTATACAGAATTACAAATTTCCTAAGATGAGTATGATCATTATGTACATCAAAAGCATACTAATAACATTAATTAAATAAATAAAGTTCCCACTCTTAGCTGGGTATGGTGGCTCACCCAGTAATCCCAAAACTCAGGAGGCTGAGGCAGGAAGATCCCCATGAGTTCAAGTCCAGCCTCAACTACACAGTGAGACCCTGTCATAAGACATAACAAGACAAGGCAAGAGTTCCTATTCTGTCAGTTTCTAGCTAGGGGATCAAAGAGAAGCTGCTCTTCCTGATGCCACACTAGTACAGATGAAATACAGTGGTAGCTTGGTTCACAAACTTAAGGTGTTCTAGGATTTTGGAAAAGAGCTATGTTTGTATTTATTTGTGTGGAAAAGACGGTTACAGTCATATTTGTCACCCAACCCCGACAGTTTGCAAACAAAAACACAATTTCGCCACATGCTTCTATTGGTGAACTAAAATGTTTGCAAACAAAAGCATTCGTGAACGAGGTACCACTGTGGTGTCTGTCTCTGCATCCCTCCGAAAGAACCTGGCACTGATTTGTGCAGGTTATTACTCAGTTCTTCTTGTATGTCAGATACAGCAATAAGGTTTCACAGGAGATAGTTCTACTTCATGGAATTAGCAGAAGACTGATGTTCAAATATAACACATTACAGGAATTAAATGACAAGGTTTCATATTATTGCCAATACTTTTTCTGCCTTGGTACCAGCCAAGTTAGTTATTAAAGCTTTTGTGATATGATACTGACATAATGTCCAAAAGAAAAATATGCATTTGTAGAAGTTTCTATCACCCTTTTCTTTTAAAACTTTTTTTTTTTTTTTTTTAATGTATTTGGTACAGGGTCTCGCTATGCAGCTTGGACGCACAGTGATCCTCCTATTTTCAGCTTTCTCAGTGCTGGGATGACAGGTGTGCACCACCACGCCCGGTCTCAGTGACTGGCTCAGCACACCTGAGGGCAGGGCCAGGGTGGCATGTGGTGCTGGGGATGGAACCCCGGTCCCTGCACTTGCCTGAGCAGGTGCTTAGTCTGCTGAGCTATCCTGCCAGCCCTCTCATTTTTTAATGTAAATTAAAACATAGGCACATAATATAAGACACAAAGTAATACACACTAAACAGTTAAAGGTCATTGGTAGTGATGCCTGCCTGTAATCTCAACACTGAGATCTGAGAAGTTGTACAAAGAAGACTATAAGTATGAACTCAGCCAGGGCGATTTAGCAATTTAGTGAGAACCTGTCTCAAAATGAAAAATGAGGGTCTGGTTTAAAAAAATAAAATATTAAAGCACCTGCTTAAGCAGATGCAAGGACCGGGGTTCAATCCCCAGGGTGCAGTGCCAGCTCTGCTCCCACGGCTTGCTGAGCCGGTGACTGAGACTGGGCGTGGTGGGGCACGCCTGTATTCCCAGCACTTGGTAGGCTGAAAATAGGAGAATCACTATGAGTCCGATCTGTGTAGTGAGATCCTACAGACCCTGTATTAAATACAAAAACAAAACAATAAATAAAATAAAATAAAAATAAGGGTCTGCAGGGTTCCAACCCCGGTGTGCTGTGCTGTGCTCCCGGGACACACTGAGATGGCAATTGAGACTGGGCATGGCAGTGCATGCCTGTAATACCAGCACATGGGAGGCTGAAAACAGGAAGATCACTACAAATCTGATTTGTGTAGCGAGACTCTGTGGATCCTGTACTAAATACATATATTATTTAAAAAAAAAAAAAAAAAAAAACTTAGCGAATTAAAGTGCCTGCTTAGGCAGAGCGCAGCGGCTGGGGTCTGTATGAGGAAGTATCAAACACTTGTCAGGCCTGCCTCAATGGTATCAAACCCTACAATCCATCAGTATTATATACATTTTGCATTTTATTAATGTAGATTTAAATTTAAATTTCATGTGTCCCAATGTGATAGATTAAGATGTAATAGACTAAATTCATGAGATTGGCTGGGGAGATAGCTCAGTAGAGTAAGTGCTTGCCTGGCAAGCACAGGGTCCTGAGTTCAATCCCCAGTATCGCAAAAAATAAATAAATAAATAAATAAATTCATGAGATTTACCCTTTTTCTTTCATTTTTTTTCCATAAATTTATTGAGAAACAAACAGCAATGAGACAGTTTCAAACCAAACCAGTAGGATAGTTTCAATAATTAACACATTGTATACATTCTTCCTAGTGGTTAATTGCTGTACAAGATGCAGACATGATATCCTACTTACAAACACCATTAGAACAAATCCCTCTATTCATTAAGAGAACGTATATTGATCCTAGCCATTTGAATACACAGCTACAAAATGGACATTCATCTGCATCCCCTTTTGTTGTTAAGTTCCGTCATTTGAATATTATAGGTGTGTAAACTCAGCAAACTATTCTAAAAGAGTTCGGTAGCCCATAATAGTATTGGGTCTTCTGCTTCACTGGCAATGTCAGAAATTGTTGACCTGAGTCCCTACAGCTCAACATAACACCATGGCTTTACTTCTTATATTTCGCTTTTATACTTTTCTGCTGGATGGCTAAGACCAAGGTAAAGCAGGACCTATGCAGCAAGAGTTGTAGCTTTTGGGTCTAATAAGGTCAGTGAAATCCCCTCAGGATTTATCCTGAGATTCTGTGCCTCAGATTGTAGAACCTTTGTCAGTGTCAGCCATGTGGATGAGTCACAGCCATTGCTTGGCCATTGTGATCTCTGTGAAAGCCTGAGAGAATGTTTTCTCTCCATGTGACTCTCCTTAGGCACACTCTACATCATCAGTCACTTTCCTCTTTGGCCCCATAATCTCCTTGATCAGAAAATTTGGGACACTACTGAGTTCCATGACGTTACAGTACAGGTTCTCATATGTCCTGAGACTTAATTGACCTTGGAAGGCTAGGGCCAAAATGTTGGCTTTCCTTGTGGCCCTCCTTTTTCTCTAATTTTGGTCTGCAAACTTAGGTTGTTAACCATCCAGAAGACAAGCTTATTGTTATTACCATACAACTTAGGCTGTTAAGCTTAACCTCACTGTCTGCATATCAAACATCTTAGGCATAATATGCAACAGGTATTTTTCATCAAGTATTGATATGTTGAACTTTAAGTCCCTACAGAATAAAAAACATTTAAAAATTAGAATATATTTTAAAAATAGGCAGGATTAACCTTTTGAAATGTCTGTTTTTGCTTTTAGTACTGTGGCCCAGGAAAAGGATGAGGTTTCTTCCTAAAGTACTCCTTCACTTCACTGCCTTTGAGCAGTATGCTAGAGTATCAGACAGTACCACACACAGGGCAAGGACCTCCTCTCTCAATCTCCTAAAAACAGAAGAAAAAAAATAGGAAAAAAGTTTCAAAAGGAATGTGGAAAGGAACAATCTTTGTGCTTCTTCCCTTCTTCTCTTCAGTTAGTGGGTCCCTTTATTTTAACCCTTCCGAAGACCAGGATTAAAAACTGACATGGTTAACTAAAACTGTGGTGGTTTTAAAAATGGAAAAGAAGTGCTGGGATATAGTTCAGTGGTAGAGCACTTACCTAACATGCACAAGGCCCTGGTTCAATCCCTGGTCAGACAGACAGACAAATAGTATTTAAGAGTGCATATACCCCTCAAAACATGTGCTACTAAAAAAGGTGGGTTAAAAAATGGAACCACTGGGGCTGGAGAGATGGCTCAGTGGTCTAAAGCACCTACTTGAAACAAGCTTGGCAAAGCA